>NC_135721.1:62401253-62716253 GCF_964656455.1 Halichoerus grypus | reverse complement strand
CTTCCATGTGGACTAAAATAAAGGAAAGTTGACACACACAGATAGAAGAATGAAGGCCAAGAATCAGAAGAGGGCAAAATCAGGAGAGGGAAAAAGGATTACTATTTTGTATAGTCTATTATTCTAATTCTTTCCCCAAGCCTAATAGTATCTCCTCCCTTTTTCAAAAAAATTTATAATAGCCACCAAATCCCACCATCTTTTGTTACAGAGAGCTCAAATGGGGTTTTCTTTATGATCTTGAGTAAGTCTGAACTTTTATAGCATTCTTGCATAGACATGGGCAAACATCACGTAGTGGAAGCTATACTATGGCCAGGTAAGGAGAACATCAAAATGAGAGTAACTTAAAGGAAGGTGCAAATTGAGAACAGAGTCTGGTTCACTCAGACACATGGCATCTTATTCTAGGATTCTTCTTTGCTTGGTGTTTGGGAGGTTCTATCCTTTTGTCATTTTTTGTAAAATGGGAGTTCATTCTTTGAAACCTACACCTATATGTATGCCCACAGATGGCTAGCAGAGCTCTGGAGAAATTAATACTTATTGTTTTATATAATATTTAAAGAACTTAGAAATATTAAAAAAAGATATGAAAATTATGTTGAACATAATTTGAATATTTAATATTTTAAGCCCCCTAAAATTCATACTATCTAATAATCATTATTATAAGTCCATAATTTAACAATTAGCTAACTCAGAGATTCAATTCAAATCATAAAACTGTTATTAAGCATCACATATATGCCAGCTGCTCTGCAAGGTGCAAAGCCTACAGGATATGGCGAAGACAAAATTGGAAATCTTAGGGAACTTGGCAGTAGACAAATTATGGAACACAAAAAAATCTGTGACTCAAAAATAATGATTAGGATTTTATGAACAATTAGTGTTTGATACTATTCTATGAATTTATGTTGTAATATATTTAATCACTAAGAGAATCCTAAGAAGAAAATGATTTATTTAAGTTTTTAATTTTAATTCTAGTATAGTTAACATGCGGTGTTATGTTAGTTTCAGGTGTACAGTATAGTGACTCAGTAATTCTGTAGTACTTGGTGCTCACCATGATAAATATACTCTTTATCTCCATCACCTATTTAAAGTGATATTTTATTCCCCTTTTACTGAAAAGAAAACTAAGATATTGAGAGGTTAAGGGAATCTTCTCTATAACAAAATTGGGAAGTTGTGGATAAAATGAACCCAGGCAGTATTTCTCCCAGCCTGAGAGTATAACTGCTTTAATGATCTCATGTATCTGATAAGGGATACTGGAATGCCCAGCTAACTCTGGCTGTGAGCGAGATAAGAATTCCCAGAGCATGTAGCATTCCAATCAGTCCTTTTTTAAAACAGCTTTATTCAGGTACAATTGATAAAAACTACATATTTAATGTATACAATTTGATGAGTTTAACATATGCATATACCTGTGAAACCATTCCAACTTAGTCTTCAAGGAAGGAATTTATCAAGATTAAAACCTTGAATGACAGTATTTTGGAGGAAATGACAAATGCAAAAGCACAAATAAGTGGAAAAAGAAAAAAGTGAGCAAAAACTCATATATTTTGAAGAAGAAGAAAATGAGGAAGAAGATTTAAGCCTGCTAATGAGACCAATATGCACTGATTTTGAATGCCAATAAAAGGTAGGACATATTGGGGCACCTGGGTGGCTCAGTCGTTAAGTGTCTGCCTTCGGCTCAGGTCATGATCTCAGGGTCCTGGGATTGAGCCCCGCATCGGGCTGCCCCCTCAGCGGGAGCCTGCTTCTCCCTCTCCCACTCCCCCTGCTTGTGTTCCCTCTCTTGCTGTGTCTCTCTCTGTCAAATAAATAAATAAAATCTTTAAAAAAAAAAGGTAGGACATATTTTAAAAATTTCCCATGCATTTGTATTCCCATTGCATTCATAACATTTCAAAATTCTATTTAATTATTTTTCTTTTAGTTTTAGTTTAGTTTTTACTTTAAATTTAGCAATTCTTATTTTAACAGTTAGTTATGAAATAAACCCAAAAGATAATGCATCAGTTCGACACACCTGGATTTTCTTACTGGCAGTGCTTAGCAGAACATGTTTTTAATGTCTAAAAATATATTTAGTGTTTGTATTTTAAGTACATATATTTTAATTGAAGTGCACTCTGCATCATTTTATAGTACAAGTACTCTTCACAAAGTGAGCGCACCCATGTAAATAGCATCCAAATGATGAAATAGAACATTCCCAAAAGTCTCTTTGAACCCTTCCTGGTCTCCATATCCCTTTTAAAAGGTAATCATTTTACTGACATCTTAAACCATAGATTAGTTTTGCATTTTTTTGCACTTTATATCATTGGAATCATACATTATGTATTCATGTGTTTTCCTTTGCTCAACTTTGTGTCTATAAGATTAATTCATGCCATTGCTTATAGTATTGATCACTTTTAACTTATAATAGTCCCTCATTTATCTCTTTTAGCACTTAAATATATTTATTTTAAAATTTCTGTCAAACTGTTCCATAAAATTCATTTTATCAGATAGGAGTACGTAATTCTGTTATTAATTTGGCTAACATACCTAGCATTGGATTTCTTCATGTGTTTGGGAAGTTTGTGTTTCAGGATTATTTTGAGAGAAAAGTTTTCTAGGTTTCTAACTCTTTCTTTTCCTAAGAATGGAATGTTTGCAGGGGGCCCTTAACTTCCCCAGATCTTTAGGTCTCCAGTCCAAACCCAGGTCCTCCCATTATGTTTCAGCACTGTGACTCACCAGTAAGATTGGTGGTTTTGATCTTACAAAAATGATTGTTTCATAACTTTATGCAAGTGCATGTGGTTGCTTAAATTTGTATTTCAGTTGCTAACTGATTTTGGTCTAAGTTAATGACATTGTTTTCTAGGCATAGGGGCATTTTATGAAATGAAACATTAACCCAAAATAGATTTTTTAATCAAGTAAAATTAAAACATAAATGATTCCTTGGTGCTTTTTTGGTAAAGAAGATGAAGAGGATAAAACAAGTAAATAACACCTTGTGCTTGGAGTCATCCTTGTTACTTTAGTGAGCAGGAAATAATTATCAGAAGAGCTAAAAAAATGCACTTAGGGCACAATACATTCTTGCATTATAGAGCCAAGAGTTTAAATACCAAACAGCTAAGTTGAACAGCTGTTTGACCACTTGTCAGGTAAACTTCATCAATTTTCCCATCTCCGTAACTATAAATAATTATAAATATAGGGAAGCTCCCTTTATGAATTCACAAAATATATGAGGGTCTGAAATTTTATCTTGGCCCAGGGGAATTGATTCTCTTATTATTAAACGATCATGAAGCACCTGGGTGGCTCAGTCAGTAAAGCATTCAACTCTTGGTTTCAGCTCAGGTCATGATCTCAGGGTTGTGAGATCAAGCCCCACGTCAGGCTCTCTGCTGGGAGTGGAGCCTGCTTAAGATTCTCTCTCTCCCTCTTTCTCCCCCCCCAGGCCCATCCCCCCTCTTTCCCTCTCTCAAAAAAAATAAAGAATAAATAAAAAATAAAGACCAGAACTGAAATGTTGTAGGCAATGTGCCAGCCAGCTCTAGGGCCTCCCTGACTCAGCAGGTCATTCTGAAGCTGACTTCTTCCAGAAGTTGAGCATAAAGCATGTGATTGCTTACTAGATTGGAGCTGAAGTCAGGGTGGGTCCTAAGTTATTATAGTTCATTTGTTTGCCTCAGTTGCTTTGAAATGAATGCTCACCCACACCTTTCATGCCCACATTAGCAGTATTTTCATTATTAGAGGATTTGTAATGAATGAGAATCACAGTAAGATTTCCCTAATCTGCTAGGATTTTTTGTTATTATTTACATTATACTTCTAATACAGAAGCTTATTTTACACTCAAACTTCTTACTAGAAACCATTTGAAGGACTTACAGATTTATGTTTAGAAAGAGAATTTTGTTGGTTAGCAACCAACCTCAGACACATAGGGTTTAGTCTCCATGTTCTACCTGAGTCTAGTGACTAAAACAGTGTTTGCCACTAATCAGTTTGAAATTACAATTATACAGTGGTAGCAGCTGTGGAAATTAGAAAGTTTCTAGGACTGGAGAATTTCATGTAGGTTTTGGATATGATTTTTTTTTAGCATGTGATAATATGACACTAAAGTATTCTAATAGACTCAAACACAAAGAGCAGAGTATAATAGAAGGAAAAAGAAAGTGAACATCTTCATGTAGTCAGATGTATGCATATAGATACACAAGCAATTCAGATACAACACATTCAAAATCAAATTTTCTTTTGTTTCAAATATACTTTTTTCCTGTGTTTCCCATTTCTAATGGAATTATCATGTACCATTCTCTAGGTGAAACATCAGAGTGTTGTGAGATGTTTCCCTTTCCTTTATCTCCTCCATAAACCACTTCCTCCTGTCCATTCGTGTCTTGACAGAGCTCTCAAGTTCTTTCTTTCCCCTCCACTCTCACTATTGCTCTCTCAGATCAGAACCAAATCTTTTCAGGCAGGTAAGCATCTTAGCCTCCTAATGGGCCTTCCTGTTTCAGCCTCTCCTTTTTCTATCCATCATCCACACTGTCATCAAAAATGTTTCTAAAACCCACAATTGATCATGTAAACCTTCAGTGGCTTTTCCATGGCTACAAAATACACCTCTTCTCAGCACATGCATGATCTTTCACAGTTAGACCTGAGATGCCTCTTTCAACCACATTTCCTACATTCCTTGGCAGCTCTGTTACGCCATACCAAAGTAGTATGTAATTTCCTGAATATGCCATAGTATTTCATATATGTCAATGTCATCTTTCCTCTTCTTGCGTAGACCATCTGTTCTTACCGTCTCAATAGACTAGCATTAAAATCACTTAGCGGCTACCATTTTTTACATACCTCTATTATAATACTAATTATGCTGTGTTTTAGTTATATGTTTAATTTTCTTTTGCTCCCCCACTAGATTGGGAGCTATTTAAGAAGAGTCTTTTTCAAACTTTTATCCTCCCTTTGTTTCCACCATCCTCAGGATTCTAGCATAGTCTCTGGTAAATTACAGATATTAATATATATTTAAATGAAAAAATAATGACTAAATCTAGGAACTAAAGCAAAGATGGAGTAGAGTTTTTGTAGCGGTAGAATTTGAATGTTGAGTGGGATGACAGTTCAGTTGATTGTTAAATGTTTAAGGGAAAACAATTTTAGAATATTTGTGATTGCTTTTAATGTAAACATATATTATTCTTTAAAAAAATTCTTATATTTAATGAATGTTAAGCAACAAAATTTCTTAGTGACTTTCCCTGAATCAGGCTCATACATTTGTAGTTATATAAACTAAGGAGGTTTGAATGGTTTTTTGCAACAAAAGGTGATTTTTTTATCTAACTCAGATTATCAATTTATTGTCTTAAGTGTAGAATTTAATTTTCTTCCTACATACTTACATTCTGAAGACCCTCTGTAAGTTGCCTCCTGGTTTCTACATGATAGGTGGCTGTATTTACTGGTGTGTGACATATTTATCTCTTTTAAAAGGCTTCTAACATACTTTTTGACCTTTGAGTGAAAATTATTATATGTCCTTTGTCATTATCATGGGAACATCCAGCTGTGAAAAGCTTTTTAAATATAATCAAGCACTCTTACCTAGAACAAAATAATATACTTCTTTGTTGTGAATAAGAATGTTTAGCTACTGTAGCTTTTATCCTACTGAGTAAGTACTTGTAAACATCTCTGTTACATTGATCTATATGTTAAGAAGTTCTCTTCACTCCTCCATGCTTATTATAGTTATCTCAGCAAACCACACGGTACTTCCATGCATTTAGCCGGTAGCAATAATTTCACTGATCAATAAGAAACTATAAGAATTACACGGGGAGCATGTCATATTTTTTCCCTTTTATTTCTTTCATCCCTATTCCCCACCTCTGGCAACCACCAATATATCTCTATCTATGAACTTGTATCTTTTTTAGATTCTACATATAAGAGGGATCATATGGTATTTGTCTTTCTCTGATTTATTTCACTTAGCATAATGCTTTTGAGGTCCATCCATGTTGTCACAAACGGAAAGATTTCACTCTTTTTTATGGCTCTATAATATTTCACTGCATATGTATACCACAATTTCTTTATCCATTTATCCATTTATGGACACTTAGGTTGTTTCCATGTCTTGTCTATTGTAAATAATGCTGCAGTGAACATGGGGGTGCATAAATCTTTTTGAGTTCTTTTCTTTTTTGTTTTTTTCCAGATAAATACCTAGAAGTGGAATTGCTGGATCATACGGTAGTTCTATTTTTAAGTTTTTGAGGAGCCTCCATACTCTTTTCCATGGTGGCTGCACCAATTTACATTCCCACCAACAGTGCACAAGCGTTCTTTTTTCTCCACATCCTTGCCAGCACTTATTATTTCTTGTCTTTTTGACAGTAGCCAATCTAACAGGTGTGAGGTGATAGCTCATTGTGGTTTTGATTTGTGTTTGCCTGATCATTAATGATGTTGAGCATCTTTTCATGTACCTGTTAGCCATCTGTATGTCTTCGGAAAAACATCTATTCATGTCTTCTGCTCATCTTTTAGTCAAATTGTTTATTCTTTTCCTGTTGGATTGTATGAGTTCTTTATATAATTTGGATATAAACCCTTATCAGATATATGATTTGCAAATATTTTCTCCCATTCAGTAGGTTGCCTTTTCATTTTGTTGATGATTTCCTTTGCTGTATAGAAGCCTTTTAGTTTTATATAGTCCCACTATGTTTGTTTTTGCTTTGTTGCTTTTGCTTTGGGTGTCATATTAAAAAAAAAATCATTGCCAAGACATGTCAGAGAGTTTACAGCCTACATTTTTTTCTAGTGGTTTTATGGTTTCAGGTCTGATGTTCAAGGCTTTACTAGATTTTGAGTTAATTTTTGCGTGTTCTGAAATATAGTCGTCCAGTTTCATTCTCTTGCATGTGGCTGTTTAGTTTTTCGAGAGCCATTTATTGAAGAAACTGTCCTTTCTCCACTGTATATATATTCTTGGCTCCTATTGCAAATTAATTGATCATATATGCATGGGTTTATTGTCAGGCTCCCTATTCTGTTCCATTGATGTACGTGTCTATTTTTATGTCATTATCATATTGTTTTAATTACTATAGCTTTGTATTATAATTTGAAGTCAGGGAGCATGATTAAGTATTTTATATCTAAGACAACCCATGGTAAATTAATACCACTCAATTGGACAAGGTTACAAAGAAGACATTAAAAAGTAATTGTTGTCATCCCTCCACCTCTTAAGCTTGCTATGTCTCTAAAGAATTCATGAATGAAATTGCCCAATAAATTAAGAGGTTAATGTTCTGTATATTTAAAGTAATGTGCTCAACTATATTTAGTTTTTCTCCTTTGTGTTAGAAAAGACCTTGAGGTCAACAAGCAAAGTTGGGAAATGATAAATTTCAATATCATAATAAAAAGATAAACACACCCTGCTCTATTCCTAACCTGTGTAATTAGCTCTGTAATAGGATGTAAATGTCTACATGATATTCATCTTTATCATTATTTTTTAAAATGAACTAAGAAGGTAATATTTCTAGAGTCTAGCCCTGAGCTATAGATCTCTTAATTTTATTCATCTCATAATGTGCTTTTTAACTAAATAAATCATCAAAATTAATGAATAGCTTTATAATTTCATGTTTATGAACAGAATTCTCATTTTCAAAGTTAAATTCTCTAGCCACTTGATTTTTTTCTTGCTTAATTAGTGTCAAGCAATAAAGTGGTGCTAAGTTACAAATTTACACATGAATGTTTGGGATTTTCACCTTTTATTGCAATGTCAACTTATCTTTTATGTATTTAGGCTTAAATTGTACTGGTATGCAGTATTTCTAGCTATGTGATTATATTCTCATATTATTTGTGAGATGCATATTTGTCTTATCAGCCAGAATGTATACTCATCTATAGTCAAATTTTCTTTCCACTTCTTCAGATGAATATCATATGGCTGGCTTCAGTAACGTGTATGTGTATGTCTGTGTGCACACTTTTATGTGTGCTTCATGTGAACTTTAATTATTGGTTTTTAATTTTAATTAATTCGTTTTTAAATCTTTAATTGGAAAAAAAAATAAATCTGGGTAGAAAGCAGTTCAACTAAATGTTCACTTGATTTTCCCCAAACTAAAGAATCTGTACTCAGGAAATTAATCATTGAGAGGCTTGATGAAATGGGACAGCCTGACTTTTCTGTCCAGAAAAGTGCATAGAAAGATTATCACAACAGAGTTATTTTATTTCTAGTTTCTGTGTTGCTGGAGAAGTCCGTCAAATCCTTCCTTCTTAAGTTCATCTCACCTAGGCCGTGGAGAAGAGAGCATAGTACCTTAATGGATGGGCTTCTCCTCTTTCTACCCATAGGTTAGCAGACCATACAATTGGTTTCTCCCATTTCCAAGAATTTAGAGCAACATTGAGCTTTTAGAGGACAGAATTGAGTAAATCCAAGATATATCAGTTTTTTTAATATTTAACTCAATTTGTCGTGGGTGGGTTATTTCTTAATTAAGTCAAAGTAAATGATAATGAAATGTAGAGGTATCCGTGAGATAGAATGAATTCTCTAAGTGAAATATTCACTTGGGAAATTGAAAGCCAAATCTTCCCCCATCATGATTATATTTTCTAAAATTAAAAGATAATTTTGCAATTAAAGCAAAGTTTGAGACTCAATTTCAAAAGTAGTATTTTTAAATCACTTTTATAAATTTCCATTTCTAAAAGCAAAGCAATAGACTTCAACAATTAAATATTTAATGACTATTCAGATTATACTCCCAATAACAAACTGACTTTGCTGTTCTCTAATTTGAATTTTATACTTACTTAAAATTTACCTTAGCTTTTCATATTGCATTTTTATATTCTCAGTCATTCTATCTTTTTGGAACAATTTTGCCTTTAACTAAACAGTAATAAACAGTCTGACTCCCATTTTTTCTTGACTGATGACAGCTTTTAAACATTATCTTATTCCCTATTCCCCTTCTGATCCCCATATGAGCAAGCAGATTAGAAAGCCAGAGTAATCTCCTTTGGTATTAGCAGTAAGTTCAAACAACTTGTGTTAACCTTCACCCAGGTCTCATCCCTTAACTGCCATGAAATAGCTTGGGAAATCTGCAGTGCTTGCCCCAGAAAACATCGTTTGTGAGTAATACACCTTTTTCATACATTCTTGATACGTGTGTGGCATCATCAGTCTTGACATCTGAACCAAATTTTGGATAAGGGTCTATTCTGTTTCTTCAAGGTGACACAAAACAATTAATCCATCATTATTATCAGATCCCTGTGTGCCCTGTGCTAGGTTTGTGGTAAATTATTGCTAAATGGTAAAAGATTCTTTTTTCTTATTCTAGAGTGTATAATTTTGGTCAAATATAAAATTAATTATTTAATTCATGTTTTAATGGAAGGGGAGATGTTATATGTGGTTTGCAATTATACAGCTCTGAGCATGAATATTTAAATTTTTTATTTTATTATGGTAATAACATTTAACATGAGATCTACCATCTTCACATATTTTTGAGTATATAATACAGTATTGTTGACCACAGATACAGTGTTTTACAGGAGAACTCTAGAGCTCATTTATCTTGCTTAACTGAAACTTTATGCCCATGCATTAGTAACTCCCCATTTCTCTCTCTGCCCCCAGCCTCTGGCAACGACCATTCCACTCTGATTCTGTAACTTTTACTGTTTTAGACAACTTACATGAGTGGAATTGCAGTGTGGTCTTTATGTTATTGGCTTATTTCACATAGCACAATGTCTCTGAGCTTCATTCATATTTGCATATTGCAGAATTTCCTTCTTTTTAAAACCTGATTCATTTTCATTGTATGTTTATGCCACATTTTTTGATCTACTCTTCTGTCACTGGGCATTTAGGTTGTTTCCACTTCGTGGCTGTTATGAATAGTGCTTAATATTGCTTAATATGCAGGTGCTTAATATAGCTTTGAGATCTTGATTTCAATTCTTTTTGATAAATGCCCAAAAGTAGTATTGCTGGAACATATGGTAGTTCCATTTTTAATTATTTGAGGGAATTTCTTACTGTTTTCAATAGTGACCACTTTGCATTCCCACTAACAGTATGTAGGATTTCATTTTCTCCATATCCTTGCTCCTTGCCAACACTTGTCTTTAGTTTAGTCTTTTGATAATATCCATTCTAACAGGTGTGAAGTGTTAGTCTCATTGTGGTTTTGATTTGCATTTCCTTGATGGTCAGTGATATTAGGCACATTTTCATATACCTATTGGCCATTTGTATGTCTTCTTTGGAGAAATGTCTATTCAAGTCCCATGTCTAGGTTTTAATTGGGAGATTAGGGAGGTTTTTTTTTTTAATATTACATTGTGGAAGTTTTGTATATATTTTGGAGATTAACCCTTATCAGATATGTAGTTAACAGATATTTTCTCCCATTCCAAGGTTTCTTTTTCACTCTGTTGAATTTTTCCTTTGTTCTGCAGAAGCTTTTTAGTTTGATGTAGTCCCATTTGTTTATTTTGGTTTTGTTGCCTATGCTTTTAGTGCCATATCTGTGAAATCATTGCCAAGTCCAATGTCATGAAGCATTTCCCCTATGTTTTCTAGGAGTTTTATGTTTCAGGTCTTTTATTTAAGTTTTTAATTCATTTTGATTGGATTTTTGTGTATGGTATGACATAAGGGCTCAATTTCATTCCATTTTCTCAACAGCATTTGTTGAAGAGACTATCCTTTCCTCATTGTGTATTTATGGCAATGAATGTGAATATTTATATACCTAGCTCTAGTTTTGGCTTTAGAAACATTTTGACTCTTAGCATTCTTATCTGTCAAATGGAGATGATAAGAATTCCTGGGAGGATTGAGTGGCCTAATATAAGTACATCACCCAGGGCAAGATTGAACATATAGAAAACACAAATGTTACTTTGCTTCCCCACTCCTCCCTGCTGGCTATAAAAGATATGTAAGATATGCTTAAAATTTACTTAAGAGATAACATATATAATCATAAAATAAATATTATAGCAAGATTCATATATATATGCACCAAAATGTGCTAAACATTTATATTGCACAGTGGTGGAGATGAGATTCAAATACGTACAGAATAATGATAGAACCAACCTTCTTATCAAGTCAGCCAAACAAACAATTCCCCTAATACACCAAATAATTTAAGTACATTTGATATGCCAGACACTGAATTAAATGGTTTCTATTCATTTGTCATTTAATCCTTACAACTTCCATGAATTGATAATGATGATGATAAGGATGATGATCATAATGATAATATAATTTACTAATATGTGTAGGGAATGTTTTGAATATTTTACATATGTAATTGAAGCCTCATGATACTCTTATGAAGTAGATGATGTTACTTTTCTCACTTTATAGATTAGGAAACAGAGTCAAATTACTTTTCAAAGATAACATAGATAGTAATTGCCCAATGGAAGCAAGTTTGGGCCTATGTTTGGTTAACTCATGCTTATAAACATGAGTACGAGACTCTACTACAGCGAGATAAATCACAGATTCATTTGGCTCATTTTATGACTCACTTGAAGAATTGAGAGTCCAGCAAGTATTTCGATGAAATGAAACTAGAATCGGTACAACATATGTGAAGAAAAGTTATAAATTGGCTATCTTATGACTTATGTATGTCTCTGTGAGAAGGGGTAGTCTTTAGGCAGTGGGTTAATATGGCTGCTGCTGTGGTATCTGGACTCTGCTAAGGTCTTCCACCTTTGAAATTTCTCCCAGAAAAAGCAAAGCCTGTAAGGACAGAGAAAGTTGAAAATGTAAATCACCTCAGAGGGAGAAAACATCCATATTTAGAATAGAAATGCTTCAGTCTAAACCTCTTCTGACAGCTATTGTTGGAACCCTCAGGCAGGACTCAGGTTACTGCTTAGGAACAGG
This sequence comes from Halichoerus grypus, assembly GCF_964656455.1. Lineage (NCBI taxonomy): Eukaryota > Metazoa > Chordata > Mammalia > Carnivora > Phocidae > Halichoerus > Halichoerus grypus. The sequence continues at coordinate 62,704,213 of NC_135721.1, read as the reverse complement.
AAGGGAATCCCTTGAGGGGTACAAAGGGGTGAGGACTAGTGAGGTCATTGAAACTCAAGGAAAATGTCACAGGCTTTACATTTGGTTGTTGTTGAACTTACATATCTGTTTTATTTTATGGATCATTTATAATTCTGTGCCTTTTTAAAACTAATAAAGGAGAAAGTGTACCCTTTATTTAGCATGAGTATAAACATATTTTATAATGTTTATTCACTGTAAAACAGTATTAAATTTCATCAAGTTCTAAAAACCATTTCTTCTGAGACTTTTTATATTGATTTCTTTCTGTTGGCCTCCTCATCCTCCCATCTAAAAAGAAACAGTATTATCTTCTACTTCCTTAACGTTTTGCTGGGATATATTGAGTTTTTCTTCATATCTCTGTCATCTGTTAAAAATAACAAGAATGTCTTTCTTTTTTGTTATTTGTCCTTCAAGGGTATAAGAACAGTAGCTGTGGTTCTTCTTAACTGATTGGTTGGTGCAGTGACATTAATTCACTGGACATGACACCTCCTGCATCAAAAATGATGTCATGAATGGGCAAGGAGCTACTCGGCCCTCTCTGCCATGTTCCCCATCACTAACACTGCCACATAAATCTAGACCCCTTGTCCTAAATGCCCTTTGTTTCAGCTATGCCTACTGTGGTGCCAACACTAGATTCTGGGCTTACTTTCTTAGTCAGTTCTCCCATTGGTCTTCAGCAAACAATTTAAATAGTAGAGAGTCTAGGTTATTAACGTTACTTTAAAAAAATAGTTGTCCAATTAGTCCATGATTTTGAAAGTAGCTTTAAAAAAAGATGACAAGCTAAAGTATTGAAAATGTATCAGTTCCTACAAAAATTATAGTTAAGTAAACTTATTTCAGCCCTTTGTTATAAAAGGTTTTTGGTAGTTTCAAGTTTTTGTTTAAATTCCAGTTAGTTAACATATAGTGTAATTTTAGTTTCAGGAGTATGGAGAGTCTTTATTATAAGGGAGATAATTCTAAGTCCTAAGATCTCATTATATGACAAATGAGTACACCTTTAGAAATTTAGAAACCCTAGCCTTTTAAAAAGTGATAAAAATCACATTTCTCTGGCATATGCCCAATGATACAAAAATGAAGAAATAATCTGGAAGAAAAGATCTTTTGATGTGTATCCAAAACTGTCCTGCTTGTGAAGGATGTAAAACAATTATAAAATCTAGTTTTCAACAGTCAGTCCACTGTTATTTTATGTAAAATGACTTGTATTTACTATAGGTGATTTTTATATGGCACATTTATCTTAGTTCCATCTTTAAATTTGTACAACCTAATATATTCCTTTATATTGACATGACACTGTCATGTATTTTTTATTCACATTTTCCTTAAGCTTCCTAATTACAGTGTATTCACTTTAATCTAAAGTAATTACCTGATCTTAGGCTTTTAGAAAAATATGACACACAAGATATATTGGCTTTATTATAGTCCACCCACCACTACCATATGTGACTTCTGGGTCAGTTGGGCAGTTTATGATATATTTTCCCACGTGCACATTATTTTTTGTCATTTTTTATGATGGAGAAGAAAGTACACAGATGTGTATCTATTTAGAAAAAGAATTCATAATCTACAGATTTTAAGAGCAGAATTGAATTTAAGATTCCCTATAGAATACAGATGCAGTTTTCTTTTTCCAGTGACGACTAGATATAATAAGATATGTCAGCAAAAGTAAGATTATTCCAGGATTCTTTTCTAGAAGCAACTCTTGAGAGTTTTTTCTAATTTTCTGTCTCTTGACTAGTTTTTAACTTATGTCTTCAACATCTCATTCTTTAGTTTTTAAATAAGGCCTCCTCTACTACTGAGTCAGCCTGTGCCTCCTTCAAAATTAAAGCTGGTCAGTTTGCCATTTTTATTTTGGGATCATAGTAAGGCCTTTCAACTGAATTTCAACCTTATTCTGGAATATTCAAAACTCACTTTAAGAATTTGGGTAAAGACATTTTCACAGAATAATTCTGTAAATAGTGTTGCTGTGCTGTGTGATGTTAGCATTCTAGAGTATAAATTAGACTTAAGAGGACTCTCTTGAATGTTTGGTAATATGAATTTGCATTTTTCTTTCACATAGATGGATACCCACATCAATATCATAAACCATCTGAAACATAATAACATTATTTAGCCAGAAGTGCTGATCTTTTTACATTTTACATGTATTTTGCATCTCATTATGAGATAGACAGGTTTTAGTTGTAAGTTGTGACAACCATCATGTTTATCTCCACGATATGTTAGGATTTCCAAAAAATAGTGCTACAAAGCAGACTGATTATCATTTATTTTGATAAATGTACATAGATTAAAGAGCCAGAACTGAGAACTATACATTTTAGATATAATGGCTGGATTTGCCTCTTTACAACACAGATTATGTTTGTCAAAGAGGACTAAACATTTTAATAAATTGGTGCTTGAACCTCACTCTTAACTTTTCTGTGAAGAAAACTGAATTAATATTTTAGCTCTCAAACAGACAGATGCTGGTGGTAGTCTCTCCTGTTCAAACAGGACAGTATGTTGAATAGGGTATAAGGTAACAGTTTTTGGTTCCTTTGAAAGGATGAAGGCACATCAGAGTGGATAAAGGACACAAATGGTCACAAGCCCAACCTATTTCTTTACTAATGGCAAGAAGTACTCAACAAAGACCATTTGGATTTTTAAATCAAAACAGAGCAGTATACAAGATCCTTAATGACCTTACTGGGAATCATTACCTACCAGGCATGTAACTTTTCATACAATTACATTCCACTGTAGACTCTGTATCAATATCTTCCCTAGAGCTCTGGGAACTAGTACTCACTAGTACTCACTAGTTCCATATGCCACTAGCCTAAATGTTGTGTCACTTGGTCTTTACTGCTTCCTTTTTCCAATTTCAGCTTTATTTATTCAATATTTATGAACTCATCCCTAAGCTAGGAACATCTTTGAAGGAGAAACAACAATGAATGTGTAAATCTTTAAAGTATAATATAGGAAGGGTAAAAATGGTTAGTACTAGCTATGCAAATGAGAAACCCAAGAGAGGGGGAATTTAAAGAATTTGCTCAAAATTACAAAGTAGGGAAACACAAACTTAAATTGTATTTATCATTGTTAAGAAACAGATATTCCTTATACAACAGCATACCCAGAAAAACTTCATTGTGACCTTGAAAAAGTTTTATAATCTGGTCAAATCTTTAGTTTATGGCATTCATTATGCAATTTTGTTATGCGATCAGATTTCAGAAACATACTGACTGAAGAGAAGGACACTTCTACAAAGAAAAACAATGCTGTGTTACTGAGGGTAATGTAAGATTGTGAATAATAGATGAAGGTAATGGTTTTAGAGGATTGTGAATTCTTTGAAATCCCCCTGCAACTCAGGAGAAAGCCTAAATCTAAGACAATTGAATAAAATTATTTTATAGCATTCATCCTTTAATAAAATAATGTTAGGTTTTCATGAGTTTCCATTCTGATTTGCTCATAATGTCATCCAATTGGCACAAATTTGAAAAATAACAAATTTTGTTCATTAAATATGTAAAATTGATGATGAGCCATTGAACTATTTCCAAAGACTTTTCCTTTAAGGCATATGAATGTATAATACACATTCCCATTAATGGTGATATTATTTACTGTCAATTGTTAACATATCAAAGAACATAACATATAATGATTATATTGCTACTATGGATGAATTGCAGTTTACAAAACTCTTCTCGAGGGCTTTAGTGGTATTAACATTTTCCAGTTTTTATTCTCATGAACCGATGCATGTTAATGCACTTCGGTGAATGGTTCTTGCAGAAGTCCTGTTGAGAATTGACCTAGGCTAATTTGGGCAGTCATGCTTACCTGGTTCTTTGTAGATATTGGTGGCCTCTCATTACTTGAGATAGAATGCCTTGTCCACAATGTAAAAATGAAATTATTTCCAAGGCTGAATTCTACCACACATATAAACATTTACTAGCAAAAAGGCACTACATAATTTCTTATACATTTGTTAAATTTACAATTCTACTTTAAAGAGTTTTAGGCTATTGGAATTGCCATATTTGTATGCATTTTTGTGTCTCTATAATATTTCTGGAGAATCCTCCTATATTAAATACTTCTAATTTCCCCCAATAAAATTGTTTTTAACATCGTTACGCTAGTTAACTAACCATTCTGTTATTCAGTTGTTTATGGTTCATGTTTGTTTTGACTGTCCATAGACTCTTAATTGTGTTCATTAAGCTACTCTTTACCCTTGAGTGTATCTTTTAGTAGATTACCTCAAATGTGAACTAACCACCACTAGGGCATTCATTAAAGTAGATTAATACATAAAGACACACGCATATACACATCCTATAATGTCTATGCTTAAAATAAATTACAGATAACATAAAACACTCTGGGAAGAAGTATATTTTAAAAAAATAGGAAAAAGTTTTGGGTCTCCTTTTAAGTTATATATTATAGAAATTTCTTAATTTATGGAATACGTATGGTAGCTTTCTCTAGTTTCCTAATGTGCTGTGAATTTTTTTTCTACTTTATACCTCTGGATATTTCAAGTTACCCTGTCCCCAAATTCCAATTTCCTTAATTTTTGAAGATAACCTTTTAGTAGTGAGGATCTACTACTTGTCGGTGTGTCTGTACTCATGTCTATATGTATATTTTTAAAATGACCAACTTAACAGATGCATTTAAAATTCCTAGATGAAAGCATTTATTTTGCACCATCTTGTTTCTACAAGGAATATATATACACACAGAAAATCACACATAAAACATTAATAAAGGGCCACCTGGGTGGCTCCATCGGTTAAGTGTCTGACTCTTGATTTTGGTTCAGGTCATGATCTCAGGGTTGTGAGCCCATGTTGGGCTCCATGCTGGTATAGAACATGGTTAAGATTCTCTCTCTCCTTCTCCCTTTACCCTTCCCCACTCCGCACATGCTCTCACTCTCTTTCTCTTAAAAAAAAAAATCTTAGGGACAATTCTGTCATACTTAAAATTTTAGATATATAGTTATTTTTACATTTTATAGAATTATAAATTATATCCTTATATAATTATACATAATTTATATTCAAAAATGCTAAATTTCAATAGCCTTATTTTTTTATCATTATACCATTTTTTAAATGCCTATGTGATTTTTTAAATTTAATAAACAAATTTGAATGCTGAGCCTACCCAATTTGAAATCTATTTAATAGAAAAGTAATAGAGGGTAAGTGTCCAATTTATAAAAACAGCAGCGCTGCTGTAATGGTCAGTGGTAAAATGATAATTCAAAATATTTGGGAATAAACAACATTTTTGCCTCACATGAACTGAGATATAATCCATATATGTCTGTCTGTCTATCTACCTATCTATCCATCCATCCTGTTAATGGATAATTCACTGACAGCTCCTTACTCCTTTCTTCATTTCCCACATTTCACTAAAGATGCTGAGTGAGATATTTTCTTTCCCAGCTATTGGTGACCCTGAGATTCAGTTCTAACTCATGTGACATAGGACAGTTTTCCAAGGAGTAACTGGAAAAGCTTTGGCTTTTTTTGATAAAAAGAATAGATGGATCTTACACTATTCTTCTTCCTTTTACTCATTAATCTTAATGAGTGTGTTATATTCAAGGCTGCACCAGCCATCTTGTTAAAATGAAGAGAAAAGCATAGGGTGAGAAAAATCAGTATGCTAGTAACAGTGGCACAGAAGGAAGCCAGGACCTGGTGTTAAACAGATGAATAAATGCTAGTACCTACCTGCCTCTGGACTTCTTCCTTTGAGTTTAAGTCATTGTTAGGTTATTACTTAACAGCCATCATTATTCTAATCGATGTGTATGTGTGTGTTTGTAACTTATAATTTCTCTGAATATTTGGTGCCTTTATGATTTGAATTTTTTCTTTAGCAAAATTACTAATTGTAGGTAATAACTTTGTTTTTCTAAACCAATTTTAGGTTCACAGAAAAATTGAGGGAAAAGCACAGAGATTTCCCGTATATCCCCTCCCTCTATATTTGTATAACTTCCTTCATTATCAAAATCCTCTGCCAGAGTGGTACATTTGTTATAATTGATTAATCTGACACATTAGAATTACCTTGAGTCCATTGCTTAAATTCAGGTTTACCTTTAGTTTTGTACATTCTGTGGGTTTGAACAAATGTATAATGACATTTGTCCATCATTATAATATCATAGAGAATATTTTCATTGCCCTAAGAATCCTCTGTGCTCTTTCTATGCAACCCTGTCCCCCAAATTCAACCCCTGGAACCCACTAATATTTTTTATTGTCTTCAGGGTTTTGCCTTTTCCAAAATGTCATATAATTGAAATCACATAGTATGTAGCCTTTTCAGATTGGCTTCTTTCACTTAGTAATATACATTTAAGGTTCCTCCATGTCTTTTCATGGCTTAATAGCTCAATTCTTTCCAGCACTGAGTAATATTACATTGTCTGGATGTACCAGAATTTATTAATCCATTCACTTACTGAAAGATATTGTGAGGACTTGTAAGTTTCGGCAATTATGAATAAAGCTGTCATAAAGTCTGTGGAGGACAGGTTTTGATATAGACATAAGTTTTAAACTCCTTTGGTAACTATCAAGAAGTGTGATTGTTGGGTTGTTGGTAAGAGTAACTTTGGTTTTGTAAGAAACTTCCAAATTGTCTTACACGTGTGGCTGTAACAATTTTGAATTCCCATCAGCAATGTATCAGAGTTCCTGTTGCTCTATATCCTTGTCAGCATTTGGTGTTGTCTGTGTTCCAGAATTTGGAGATTCCAATAGGTGTGTAGTGGTAGCTTATTGTTATTTTAATTTACATTTTCTTGATGATATGATGTGTTGCATCTTTTTATATATGCTTGTTTGACATATATATATTTGTCGATGTGTATGTTAAGGTCTTTGGCCAATTTTTACTTAGGTTGTTTGTTTTCTTATTGTGTTTAAGATTTCTCTGTATATTTTGGATAAGTCATATCTTATCAGATGTGTTTTTCGCAAATATTTTTTCCACTTTGTGGTTTGTCTTCTCGTTCTCTTGATATTGTCTTTTGCAGAGCACAAGTTTTTAATTTTAATGAAGTTCAATTTATCAGTTATTTAATGGCTTGTGTCTTTGATGTTGTATCTAAAAAGTCATCACCATACCCAAGATCATCTAGGTGTTCTCCTATGTTATCTTTAGCAGTTTTATAGTATTTTACATTTAGGCCTATGATCTATTTTGAGTTAATTTTTGTGAAGGGTATAAAATATGTTTCTAGATTTATTTTTGCATGTGGATGTCTAGTTGTTCCAGCATTTTTTGTTAAAAAAACTATTTTTGCTCCATTGTATTGCTTTTGTTCCTTTGTCAAAGATGAGTTCACTATATTTATGGAGATTAATTTCTAGGCTCTCTTTTCTGTTCCATTGATCTATTTGTCTATTCTTTCACTTTATGGTATTCTTTCAATACCACAGAGTCTTTTACTGTAGTTTTATAGTAAGTCTTGAAGTTGCATAGCATCAGCCTTCCAACTTTGTTCTTTTTGTTCTATATTGTGTTGGCTCTTCTGGGTGTCTTGCCTCTCTCTGTAAACTTTAGAATCAGTTTTTCAATATCCACAAAATAAGTTGCTGGGATTTTGATTGCAAATGCAGTGAATCTGTAGATTAAATTAGGAAGAACTGACATCTTGACAATATCAGGTCTTCCTATCTATGAACATGGAATATCTTTATTTAGTTTTTTTTTTTTCCATTTTGTTCATTAGAGTTTTATAGTTTTTCTCATATTGATTTTGTACATATTTGTTAGATTTCTGTCTAATTATTTTGTTTTGGGGGGATATACTAATGTGATTTTTTTTTTTTATTTCAAATTCTACTTGTTCATTGTTAGTATATAGGAAAGCAATAGACTTTTGTATATTTACCTTATATTCTACAACCTTGTTATAATTGCTGATTAGTTCCAGGAGTTCTTTTGTTGATATTTTAGATACAAAATCAAATCTACTGCAAACAAAGGCAGTTTTATGTCTTTATTCCCAAACTATAAAACTTTTATTTTCTTTTCTTGCCTTATTGCATTAGTAAGAATTTCCAGGACAGTGTTGAAAAGGAGTGGTGAGAGGAGACATCCTTGTCTTATACTTGATCTTCGTGGAAACACTTCAGATTTCTCATTAAATATGATGTTAGTTGTGGACAGTCTTTATCAAGTTGAGACAGTTGCCCCTCTAGTCCTAGTTTACTGAGAGGTTTTAACACAAATCAGTGTTGGATTTTTTCAGAATCTTTATCTGCCTATTGATATAATCATGTGATTTTTCTTTCTTTTTTGGTCTGTTGCTGTGATGGATTGTATTAATTTATTTTCAAATATTGAACCAGCTTTGCATATCTGGGATAAATACCACTTGATCATGGTGTATAATTATTTTATATTTCTTTTTATTTGATATGTTGGTATTTTATTGAGGATTTTTGCACCTGTGTTTATGAGAGATATTGCTATTTTTCTTTGCGGTAATGTCTTCATCTGTTTTTGATATTAGGGTATTGCTGGCCTTGATGAATTAGTAAGTATTTCCTCTGCTTCTGTCCTCAGAAGAGATTGTAGGCAGTTGGTATAAAATCTTCCTTAAATGTTTGGTAGAATTTACCAGTGAACCTATCTGGGCTTGGTATTTTCTGTTTTGGAAGGTCTGTTCAGCTTTTTACTTCTTGTTAAAATGAGTGGGAACTTTAAGCTCCTTATATATGGATTGGAAACTGGAAGTCATAAATTTGGTTTTAATGTTGATAATTTTTTTGTTTTGATTGAGATTTGAGTTACTGTGAAGCTTATTTATACTGGATATTCCAGCTTAATATTATCTTGGATTTTGTGCTATTTCTGGATATAAGGCCCTTTTCTCTAAATTCCCGACAATTGATGCCTAGGTTATATTTGTAAAAATTTTTATCTGTCTGCTCTAAATGTAAATATTTGTTTGGCTGTATATGTTGATTCCAACATATGTTTTTACTGAAAGAACAAAATTAGCCCACTAAAGAATCACTCTTGAACAGAAAAATAATAGTTATAGAGTTTTTGTATGCTTATGTTTTGTATATTTATATAGTGTTGAGTAGCAGGCATCATTTGATAACTTCAATTAGCTTAGATATACAGAATAATGAAGGAAGATCTGCACTGACTATATCCATAAGAGCATATCACGGCATAAAAATGATGCCTGGTGCATAATTCCTGTGGAATATATGTATGGGCATTTTTTTTCCATTGAAAGAGATGTGGGAATATCATGTCCCACTAATCTTCATGTTTCTTTTAGCCCATCCAGTTCCTCCTTACTGTAAATCATCCATCCATCTAGGAAACAAAAGTTTACATAGGTTCATGACCATCAAAATCAAGAGGATTGTAAATTCCCAACTATCTTTTCACCTTTCCTGATGATGAGCAGAGAAGAACAGCTTCTAATACACAATTCCTATTTTAGCTTACAATCTGTATAATAAAAGTTATAGATGACTGAGTGAAGAAATACTAAATGGAATTTGAGTTCTTTGCCAAAATCTTGTGAATCATCATTTATACCCTTTGAGAGGAGTGGTCCTAACAGAGCTTTATACCTACTATTTAAAGTCAAGAACTGGGGTGCCTGGGTGGCTCAGTCAGTTAAGTTTCCAACTCTTGATCTCAGGGTTATGAGTTCAAGCCCCCTACTTAAAAAAAATAAAGCCAAGAGCAGCACTTAGTATTCTAATGTTTTATAAAAAATCACCATAACTTTCACAAGAAACAATTATGGCTTCTTCCTCACCCTAAAGGGATGTTACTGAATATAATAAGTATATCAATTCTTTATTTGAGACACATTTTAAATTGCTATTTATGATTTTAAAATTATCATTACTTGAGATCATCTCAACAGCTGTTTTCAAAGACTTGGCTATTGCAAAGGCAGTGATTCATGCTCAAACACAGTTCATTTACTACCTAAAATATTTCTTTGCCAAGCAGAGGCTGATGTATTGAGCTAATTGTTGGGTAATAACAATCAAACAAAAATGAATGAATAAGTGAGGAATTTTGTTTGTTTGCTTTGCCTTAAAAATTTTTTAGATTCTTTTTCTCTCATAGAGAAGCCCCTCTGTTTTCTTTACCTTGCAACCATCTTTTTCAGGATTTCCATGAAACAAACGCTAATATATTATTGACTATCAGCTTCCTTTTTTTGTTGTTGTTGGCATGTGTTGGCCACAAAAATAAACCTGAATTCCATGTTCAGTCACACAGGCTTTAAAGACTTAATTAAGGATTTTGGGGAGGAATTAAAGTATTTTATTTTAGTAATGTGTGTTACTTTTCCTAGTGTTCATATTTATGTCAACGTTAGAAACTGAAATAGATATAAATATATGTATATTTATACACACATATATATACATTTATTTTAACTGTATATACATATATACATTTATTTTAACTATAAAATCATATTAATTATTGCTATTCTAAATAATGAAAATAAACCATTTTAACTTCATACTTTATATAACAACATGCAGCAATCTCATGGTTTCTTCATGAATGTAGACAGCCCTACAAATCAGTATGATATGCTTTGGAGTTCCACATATTCATCCAACAGAGTATTTTACTTCTAATTAAGTCATAAGCTCCTTATTTATACTATTACCCTATAAAGTATTTTTAGATAAGTGTATGTATTAATGAATCTACACAGTATTTTTGTTATTTCAAATACTTAGTTAATGTTTAACTGAGTTTAAGAAGGATTATCAAAGCTCAAAGAATTAAGCATGACTTCACATCTAAACAAACTGAATGATGTTATATGAATGTTATATTAATTCAATTAAATGCCTACCTAATGATGAGATGAGAATGGGGGAAAATAAGAGAAGTGAAATTGTAGAGAGCAGAATTGTACCAAATTACCTAAGAAACTATATGAAAAGTTGTAGAATATGGTGGTAAATGAGCAGAGCTATTTAGCAGTACTGATTTCCAGTTATTCTTGTAGGAATATCCCTCTGTCGAGAAGGAAGCCACTTTTTGGCATAAAGATTCAATTTTTAATTAATGCTTCTAACAAGGCACTGTTAGAGGCAGCTTGGAAGTTATATTATAAGCCTATCACTTTTTTCCAATCATTAAGAACCAATACACACACACACACACACACACACACAGAAACACACACACAGAGGTTTGTACAACAGAGATAAGAAATGAATCACATGAGCATAAAGAAGAATATGTTCACTATGATGGTAGCCTAATAACAACTGGGCCAGCTCAGGGCAGATCAAAAAAGGAATAGAATGGAGGGAGGCTCATAAATATGGCTTCATGTTGTATGTCCCCTGCTAGCCAGGCTTCTAGTATATGCATCTCCAGATCCTCTCCAGCATTTTTTTTTGTTTCCAGAAAGACCAACAATAACTGATCTTTACATTCCCTTCAGTCAAGAATTCCTTCTGTTTCAGTGACTGTACCACACCTAACTTCATAATATGTTCTCTCTCCCTGGAACTTCTGTTTCTAGTCAATTCATTAACAGATATGCATACAGTATCTCTTGTTTAAAATGTATTATGTTAGGGGCAGCAAACATTTATGGAATAGCCAACATGATCTAGGTAGGTTAAACAAAAATTTGTGGGACATGGGTTTATTTTTTATATGGTGTGGAGGAATCATTGAAGACTTTGGAGTGGAGGATAGAGAGTATTAATAACTGTTTGGTATTTAGAGAAATATCTCTGGAAAATCAATGTAGGATTGTTTGGAAAGGTAGTAAGAGTGGAGATGGGAAACTGATTTGGAGTCATTTACAATTAAGTTGAATCAAAGAAAATGTGGCTGAATTTGAGTAAAGTCAGTAGTTATATAGAAGAGTGAATGACTCAGATATTCAGTGCAAACAGAGACTCTGTCTTTCTTCCTCATTTAGAGTTTTTTTCACTTATGACTACCTTTTATACTATATGGATTAATTTATTTTACTTATTGTTTCTCTCTAGAGCTCGGATATTAACTCTATGAATCATTTGTCTCTTTTTGCTCAGTATTTTATCCCAAGAACAGTACCTAATGCAAATTTGTTGATTGAATGGAAAAAAAAAGTATCAAGTTACAGACAACTAAAGAGCTTTGAATTCTATCACCTATATAGCATAGCCCCCATACTCTAAAAATTAGGAAACAACTCTCATGGTTGCTAGTCTAATTCCTATGGAGATATTTTTGTAGTTTGAAATATGGTAACTTTTAAATCTTATTTTTTTTAAATGCAATTGATTATCTTTACTTGTAGTATGTGCTATAAAGTCACTGTGAATACTGAATTATAGAATATTGATCTGTTGTTCCTATGGGAAATATGTATCCATAGCTAACATAAATTAAAATCTTAAATCCTAAAATCACCTCATCTGGTAGATTCTATTTTCTTTCTTTCATAAAAGAGAAAAGTTGGAACTGTTAATTAATTGACCACTCCACTGATAGGTGCCAGAGTTGGGATTTAAACCCTGTGCACCAATAATAGACAAGATGGCAGAGGAGTAGAAGACCTAAATTTCGTCTGGTCCCAGGAATTCAGCTAGATAGGGATCAAACCATTCTGAACACCTACGAACTCAACAGGAGATCGAAAAATAGAATAGCAGCAAATCTCTGAACAGAAAAGCAACCACTTTCTGGAAAGTCTCTTCTGATTTGTTTAGTGTATATTTTTATGGGGTTGTTGTTACCCTGTTAGCATTTTGTTCTCTCATTCATCTATTCTCCTCTGGACAAAATGACAAGATGGAAAAAAAATCACCTCAAAAAAAAGAACAAGAGGCAGTATTGACTGCTAGGGACCTAATCAATATGGACATCAGTAAGATGTCGGAACTAGAGTTCAGAATGATGATTTTAAAGATACTAGCTGGGTTTGAAAAAAGCATGGAAGATATTAGAGAAACCCTCTCTGGAGAAATAAAAGAACTAAAATCTAACCAAGTCCAAATCAAAAAGGCTATTAATGAGGTGCAATCAAAAATGGAGGCTCTAACTGCTAAGATAAATGAGGCAGAAGAGAGAATTAGTGATATAGAAGACCAAATGATGGAAAATAAAGAAGCTGAGAAAAAGAGAGATAAACAACTACTGGATCACGAGGGCAGAATTCGAGAGATAAGTGATACCATAAGACGAAACAATATTAGAATAATTGGGATCCCAGAAGAAGAAAGAGAGAGAGGGGCAGAAGGTATATTGGAGCAAATTATAGCAGAGAACTTCCCTAATTTGGGAGAGGAAACAGGCATCAAAATCCAGGAGGCACAGAGAACCCCCCTCAAAATGAATACAAATAGGTCAACACCCCGACATCTAATAGTAAAACTCACGAGTCTCAGAGACAAAGAGAAAATCCTGAAAGCAGCTTGGGGGAAGAGATCTGTAACCTACAATGGTAGAAACATTAGATTAGCAACAGACCTATCCACAGAGACCTGGCAGACCAGAAAGGACTGGCATGATATATTCAGAGCACTAAATGAGAAAAATATGCAGCCAAGAATACTATATCCAGCTAGGCTGTCATTGAAAATAGAAGGAGAGATAAAAAGCTTCCAGGACAAACAAAAACTAAAGGAATTTGCAAACACGAAACCAGTCCTTCAAGAAATATTAAAAGGGCTCCTCTAAGCAAAGAGAGAGCCTAAAAGTAACATAGACCAGAAAGGAACACAGACAACATACAGTAACAGTCCCTTTACAGTAACAGTCACCTTACAGGCAATCCAATGGCACTAAACTCATATCTTTCAATAGTTACCCTGAATGTAAATGGGCTAAATGTCCCAATCAAAAGACACAGGGTATCAGATTGGATAAAAAAACAAGACCCATCGATATGCTGTCTGCAAGAGACTCATTTTAGAACCAAAGACTCCCCCAGATTGAAAGTGAGGGGGTGGAAAACCATTTACCATGCTAATGACACCAAAAGAAAGCTGGGGTGGCAATCCTTCTATCAGACAAATTAGATTTTAAACCAAAGACTATAATAAGAGATGAGGAAGGATTCTATATCATACTTAAAGGGTCTATCCAACAAGACAATCTAACAATTGTAAATATCTATGCCCCTAACATGGGAGCAGCCAATTATATAAGGCAATTAATAACAAAAGCAAAGAAACACATCGACAACAATACAATAATAGTGGGGGACTTTAACACCCCCCTCACTGAAATGGACAGATCATCTAAGCAAAAGATCAACAAGGAAATAAAGACTTTAAATGACACACTGGACCAAATGGACTTCACAGACATATTCAGAACATTCCATCCCAAAGCAACGGAATACACATTCTTCTCTAGTGCCCATGGAACATTCTCCAGAATAGATCACATCCTAGGTCACAAATCAGGTCTCAACTGGTACCAAAAGATTGGGATCATTCCCTGCCTATTTTCAGACCACAATGCCTTGAAACTAGAACTCAATCACAAGGGGAAAGTCGGAAAGAATTCAAATATATGGAGGCTAAAGAGCATCCTACTAAAGAATGAATGGGTCAACCAGGAAATTAAAGAAGAATTAAAAAAATTCATGGAAACCAATGAAAATGAAAACACAACTGTTCAAAATCTTTGGGATGCAGCAAAAGCAGTCCTAAGAGGAAAGTACATAGCAATACAAGCCTTTCTCAAGAAACAAGAAAGGTCTCAAATACACAACCTAACCCTACACCTAAAGGAGCTGGAGAAAGAACAGCAAATAAAGCCTAAACCCAGCAGAAGAAGAGAAATCATAAAGATCAGAGCAGAAATCAATGAAGTAGAAACCAAAAGAACAGTAGAACAGATCCACGAAACTAGGAACTGGTTCTTTGAAAGAATTAACAAGATTGATAAACCCCTGGCCAGACTTATCAAAAAGAAAAGAGAAATGACCCAAATAAATAAAATCATGAATGAAAGAGGAGAGATCACAACCAACACCAAAGAAATACAAACAATTATAAGAACATAGTATGAGCAACTATATGGCAGCAAATTAGATAATCTGGAAGAAATGGATGCATTCCTAGAGATGTATCAACTACCAAAACTGAACCAGGAAGAAATAGAAAACCTGAACAGACTTATAACCACTGAGGAAATTGAAGCAGTAATCAAAAATCTCCCAATAAACAAGGGCCCAGGGCCAGATGGAGTCCCAGGGGAATTCTACCAAACATTTAAAGAAGAATTAATACCTATTCTTCTGAAACTGTTCCAAAAATAGAAATGGAAGGAAAACTTCCAAACTGGTTTTATGAGGCCACCATTACCTTGATCCCAAAACCAGACAAAGACCCCATCAAAAAGGAGAATTACAGACCAATATCCTTGATGAACATAGATGCAAAAATTCTCACCAAAATACTAGCCAATAGGATCCAGTACAGTACAGTACTGTACAGATCAGTACTGTACTGATCCAGAACAGTACATTAAAAGGATTATTCACCACGACCAAGTGGGATTTATCCCTGGGCTGCAAGGTTGGTTCAACATCCGCAAATCAATCAATGTGATACAATACATTAATAAAAGAAAGAACAAGAATCATATGATCCTCTCAATAGATGCAGAAAAAGCATTTGACAAAGTACAGCATCCTTTCTTGATCAAAACTCTTCAGAGTATAGGGATCGAGGGTACATACCTCAGTATCATAAAAGCCATCTATGAAAAACCCACAGCAAATATCATTCTCAATGGGGAAAAACTGAGAGCTTTCCCCCTAAGGTCAGGAACACGGCAGGGATGTCCACTTTCACTACTGCTATTCAACACAGCATTAGAAGTCCTAGCCACAGCAATCAGACAACAAAAAGAAATCAAAGGCATCCGAATTGGCAAAGAAGAAGTAAAACTCTCTCTCTTTGCAGATGATATGATACTTTATGTGGAAAACCCAAAAGACTCCACCCCAAAACTGCTAGAACTCAGACAGGAATTCAGTAAAGTGGCAGGATATAAAATCAATACACAGAAATCAGTGGCATTACTATACACCAATAACAAGAAAGAAGAAAGAGAAATTAAGGAGTCGATCCCATTTACAGTTGCACCCAAAACCATAAGATACCTAGGAATAAATCTAACCAAAGAGGCAAAGAGAAGAATCTGTACTCAGAAAACTATAAAATACTCATGAAAGAAATTGAAGAAGACACAAAGAAATGGAAAAACATTCCATGCTCATGGATTGGAAGAACAAATATTGTGAAGATGTCAATGCTACCTAGAGCAATCTACACATTTAATGCAATCCCTATCAAAATACCATCAACTTTTTTCAAAGAAATGGAACAAATAATCCTAAAATTTGTATGGAACCAGAAAAGACCCTGAATAGCCAGAGGAATGTTGAAAAAGAAAAGCAAAGCTGGTGGCATCACAATTCCAGACTTCCAGTGCTATTACAAAGCTGTCATCATCAAGACAGTATGGTACTGGCACAAAAACAGACACATAGGTCAATGGAACAGAATAGAGAGCCCAGAAATGGATCCTCAACTCTATGGTCATCTCATCTTTGACAAAGCAGGAAAGAATGTCCAATGGAAAAAAGACAGTCTCTTCAACAAATGGTGTTGGGAAAATTGGACAGCCACATGCAGAAGAATGAAACTGGGCCTTTTCCTTACACCACACACAAAAATAGACTCCAAATGGTTGAAAGACCTCAATGTGAGACAGGAGTCCATCAAAATCCTAAAGGAGAACACAGGCAGCAACCTCTTCGACCTCAGCCGCAGCAACTTCTTCCTAGAAACATCGCCAAAGGCAAGGGAAGCAAGGGCAAAAATGAGCTATTGGGACTTCATCAAGATACAAACCTTTTGCACAGCAAAAGAAACAGTCCACAAAACCAAAAGACAACCGACAGAATGGGAGAAGATATTTGCAAATGACATATCAGATAAAGGGTAGTATCCAAAATCTATAAAGAACTTCTTAAACTCAACACCCAAAGAACAAATGATCCAATCAAGAAATGGGCAGAAGACATGAACAGACATTTTTCCAAAGAAGACATCCAAATGGCCAACAGACACATGAAAAAGTGCTCAACATTGCTCAGCCTCAGGGAAATCCAAATCAAAACCTCAATGAGATACCACCTCACACCAGTCAGAATGGCTAAAATTAACAAGTTAGGAAATGACAGATGTTGGCAGGGATGTGGAGAAAGGGGAACCCTCCTACACTGTTGGTGGGAATGCAAGCTGGTGCAGCCACTCTGGAAAACAGTATGGAGGTTCCTCAAAAAGTTGAAAATAGAGCTACCATATGACCCAGCAATTGCACTACTGGGTATTTACCCCAAAGGTAGAAATGGAGTGATCCGAAGGGGTACATGCACACCGATGTTTATAGCAGCAGTGTCCACAATAGCCAAACTATGGAAAGAGCCAAGATGTCCATCGACAGATGAATGGACAAAGAAGAAGTGGTATATATATACAATGGAATATTATGCAACCATCAAAAGGAATGAGATCTTGCCATTTGCAATGACGTGGTTGGAACTGGAGGGTATTATGCTGAGCGAAATAAGTCAATCAGAGAAAGACATGTATCATATGACCTTACTGATATGAGGAATTCTTAATCTCAGGAAACAAACTGAGGGTTACTGGAGTGGTTGGGGTTTGGAGGGATGGGGTGGCTGGTTGAAAGACATTGGGGAAGGTGTGTGCTGTGGTGAGCGCTGTGAATTGTGTGTGACTGTTGAATCACAGACCTGTACCTCTGAAACACATAATACATTATATGTTAAAAAAAAAAAAAAAGAAGAAGAAGAAGAAGATAGCAGTAAGGGAAAAATGAAGGGGGGAAATCAGAGGGGGAGATGAATCATGAGAGACTATGGACTGTGAGAAACAAACTGAGGGTTCTGGAGGGGAGGGGGTGGGGGATTGATTAGCCTGGTGATGGGTATTAACGAGGGCACGTACTGCATGGAGCACTGGGTGTTATACGCAAACAATGAACCATGGATCACTACATCAAAAACTAATGATGTAATGTATGGTGATTAACATAATAAAAAAATAAACCCTGTGCACCTGGCCCCAGAATCAGAGCTTCTTACAGTACACTCTTCTGCTCCTTACCCTCTTCATCCTCTCTTAATCTCTGTGTGAGAGCTGAAACAGGACGGCCTAGCATCGCCCTCTTTGACCTCAGTTGGGAATATGCATCAGGAACTCAGATTTTTTACAGGTCTGTTTTGTGCAGGCATGCCCATGAATGATTGTAAAAATACAATAGTAGTATTGATTTTCAGATTATAAGTACATTTTACTGAAAAGGAGAATTCACAAGTAAAGAGACCCTAAATACAGAATCCATTAATTATAAGAATAGACTGTACTTACTTTTATGTGGATGTGTAATAATCAGCTACTTCTGCATTCTAGAATAGTGTGTCTCAACTCAGGTATTTGGTCTAAGTAATGTGAGAATCAAACATTAGGTGGTATTATTATTACTATACATTACCTGATATTTGATTGATTTAATTAAATTATATTGTGATTTTGTTTACATATAGAAACAGCTAAAGTGCTCTAATCTAACTATGTTACTTCTTTTCTCAATGGATTCACTGTTTAAAAAATTCTCACTACACCTGTTCTTTCATAAATTTGTCTTAAACTCTTTAATATCCTGTCTCAAATGTGATCCATAAAACCTGCCCTCAATTACTGTTTTTTAAAAATTTATATATTTACCATAGTATTAAAATGCCAGTTAATTAAAACTTTCAAGTTTAAAAAAAAAAAAAAAAAAAAAAGGGCGCCTGGGTGGCTCAGTTGGTTAAGCGACTGCCTTCGGCTCAGGTCATGATCCTGGAGTCCCTGGATCGAGTCCCGCATCGGGCTCCCTGCTCGGCAGGGAGTCTGCTTCTCCCTCTGACCCTACCCCTCTCATGTGCTTGCTCTCTCATTCTCTCTCTCTCAAATAAATAAATAAATAAATCTTTAAAACTTTCAAGTTTAATTTCAGCCTTGTCATAACTTAACTTTTGATGTTAAAACATAGTCTAAGGAAATTACAGTCTACACAAAATCAGAGGTATTTTAGCCAGTGAAGATGAACTTATGTGCAGAGATCATCACTCAGAATATTTTCAGACTTTTTTTTTTAAAGTAGTTCTTGTTTTTTTTAATTTTTTTAAAGATTTTATTTATTTATTTGACAGAGAGAGAGATAATAAGAGCAGGAACACGGGCAGGGGGAGTGGGAGAGGAAGAAGCAGGCTTCCCACTGAGCAGGGAGCCTGATGCGGGGCTCAGTCTCAGGACCCTGGGACCATGACCTGAGCTGAAGGCAGATGCTTAACGACTGAGCCACCCAGGCATCCCCAAACTGCTTTTAAAAATACTGTCCTGGAACATCTTGATTTTGAAGAAGTACTCTGCTCTTCTATAGAGAATATATCATATAAAGAATAATGGGAATTTTCTTTTACTTATTTTTTTAAAAATTAATCTTAACAAAATGCTATAGGTAATTTTCAACACTGGGAATTAGGAGAGAGAATCTCTGGGTAGATGGTGGTGTGTGGCATTAATTGACATGAAACCAAGGCTAATTGTATTAAAATTTAACTGTCTGCCATAGATCACCTGGACCTTTTAGGGACAGTTGCAGTGTCTGTCAATAGCACATCACTTTCAATCCTCAGTTTTCAGAAAACAATCCTTGTTTTCAGAAAAACAAATGAGGATATTGCTAACTTGTATACAAGACAGATGAACTGGGGAATAATCAAATTGGGCCTAACTTTCATGTTTTTGTTATACTGCTGGGTCTCCTGCAACAAAAATCTCTTTTGAAACAGTTGGAAGGCCACTTGCTGCTGATATATGCAGGCTCAATAAGAGGGCTTAAGAATATATCTCTTATGTGGTAATATCTGGCTTTTTTGTTGTTTAATGTACCAGCATTCTTCATCTTCTTGTGTTCACCTTACATTTTGAATAAAAGAGAAATCAAAGTCTTTGAGTTAAAAGCATTTTTACTGTGGTAAATACTAGTTACCCATAACCTCTGTTGGCTCAGGACCAGCCTCAATCAGTAATCATGGTTTTCTATGTGAAACTTTCACACACATTCTTTATCTGGTTCCAACTGGGAGTAGAAAAATGTGGCCTTAAAGTTTTGGTACTAACTCATTTGTCATGACCTGTTATAGACTAATGTTTGTGTCCTCCCCAAATTCGTATGTTGAGGCCCTCCAGTGTAACTGTATTTGGAAATAGGGCCTGTGAGGAGATAATAAAGGATAAATGAGGTCACAAGGGTAGGGCCCTAATGTGATAGGGCTGATGCCTTTATAAGAGGACACACCAGAGCCCTTTCGCTCTGAACACACACTTAGAGAGGGAGGACTATGTGATGACCAAATGGTCATCTGCAAGCCAGGATGAGCATCCTCACCAGAAACTGAACCCTACTGGGACCTGATCTTGGACTTTGTGGCCTCCAGAACTGGAAGAAAATGAATTTTTTGTTGTTTAAAACACCCAATCTATGTATTTTGTTATGGCAGCCCAAGCTGACTACCATGACCTGCTTCACATTCCTAGCTGGATTATGAAACTCAATTACCTCTTACATTTCCTCTCTGAATCTGAAGTCATATATGTTATATGTTTGCCTCCCTCCATCCTTCCATCTACCTTTGTCTTTTTCACATCCTCCCTTCCTCCCTCCCTCCCTCCCTCCCTTCCTTCCCTCCTTTTCTTTTATTTTCCTTTTTCTTTTCTTTTCCATTCTTTTCTTTATTCTTTCCCCAAAATGACTTTTTAATTAGAGTGCCTTTCAAAGAAAAAAAAAATTCATTTTCTTGTTTTCTTTTTATAGTTTTCTTTCTTTATTCTTTTTTTTGTGGGGAGAGAGAGAGAGAGAGCAAATATGAGTGGGGGCAGGGAGGGTCAGAGGGAGAGGGAGAGAGAATCTTAGGCTTCATGCCAGCACAGAGCCTTATGTGAGACTTAATCTCAAGACCCTGAGATCATGACCTGAGCCAAAACCAGGAGTTAGACACTTAACCAAATAAGCTACCCAGCTGCCCCATTATGATTCTGTCCCTATAGTTTTACTCTATGACTAAATGAACTGCTAGTTAGCTGTCTTCTATCAAGAGACATGTGAGGTTAGGCCTTTGAGTTGCTTGCCTATTGACTGCTCGTGTGTTCATTTAATATGGAACAGACAACTTTTGTCACTAAGAGATTTTGAATGACATCAGAATTCCTGGAAATTTAGCCTTGGCTACTTCTCTCCAAGTAGATACTAGAACATTTTTTAGCAGAGTCCAATAAAAGGACAGAAATTTTGAGGAAAATGAAGAAATTGATCTAAAATGGGGAAGAAAATGAGAAAGACATCTCTTGATTCAGGAGAAACAGCATAGAAAATTTCTGACTGGAAATTGGAGGATTTAGTAGGATTTGGTTGGTGTTTCTGTATTAAAGGGGGAATAATGATTTTTCTTAGATCTCATTTTCCATAATTTCATGGAATGGAGAGAATTACATGTATTTTCTTCACAAAGATGTATTTTTGTGAAACACAAGGCAGTTATAATTTCTGGTGGCTTTCAAAAATAATGATCATTTCAGTAATAGGTAGTGGTGGTGGATATGTACCTTGTTATGAGCACAAATTCTGAGAGAGATTTTGAAAAAGTGTTCCATTTGGAAAAAAGATTTTGAAGAACATGTTCCATTTGGAAAAATTTTATATAGGTTGATATGTCAAAGTCAGGAAAAGATTATTTCCTAGACAGTTTTAATGAAGCCCTTATAATATTGTCAAAAAATATTTTAGAAGATTATTTCCATTCAATTCTTTGTCCTAATTTCTGTCCTTTATCATTAGAACCTTCATCAGCCTGAGATACAATCACATCTTTTTACTGTGTTCTACATGCTAGCCTCCAAATTTAAGGAAAAATAATAGCAAAAAGAAAGAAGCACATTAAATGATGACAACCACATCATTAAATACATGCTTAAGAATTCACATGGTTTAGAAATTCAGAGAGAAAACAGACCATATTACATGGAATGATCATGTAAGGCTTTATAGAGAAAATGGACTTAAGCAGAGTCTTGAAATGATGAACCTATTTTCATTTACTAAGACAGGGTTTGTTCTATATAAGAGAAGAACCTGAGGAGAAGGAGGCATGATTAGATAGAAGTATGGATTTGGCACCTGTCCTTAAAACCTCATACTGAGGGCACTGCACATTTTTGGGTAATGTAGGTTGTGGACAATAGGGACATACTTTTTTCTTTTTCAAGGAAAGTCATTTTTCATGATATCAGTTGTGGTACTGTTGATAGTTGTGTTTAAAGGCTTAATAAAGCAACAATTAAGATCATTTTGATCAAACTATGGACGTTATTTTTGGTTTCTGTTTTCCTGATTTATTTTGAGTACCCTTTAAAATGAAACAAACAAACAACAGCAACAAAAGTGCCTGATGGGTTTTAAAATTTTATGTGTTATTTCATGTTACAATTTTGAATTAACATTTTCCCAGACTTACCGACTTTACCACTACCTATTTATTTACCACTGCATCTAAATGTCTGCCCTTATGGTATTTTAAAAACAGTATCCAGTACTTAAACAAGTAGATGATCTGGTATGTCTTTGAAGCATAGGACATAATTTCCACTAAGGACTCTAAAGGTCACAAAGCTTCCTAAGAACACAGATCTAGTTCTTCACCTTTTTTAAAAAAAAGTCTAGCTTTATTGATGACATATAACATTGTGTAAGTTTAAGGTGTACAACATGATGATTTGATACATTTATATACTGTGAAGTGATTACCACAATAAGTTTAGCTAACACATTCATCATCTCACAATCACAATTGTGTGTGTGTGTGTGTGGTGATGATTCACTCTCTTAGCTACTTCCAAGTATGTAATACATTATTGTTAACGGTCATTACCATGCTGTGTATTAGATGCTCAGAACTTATCCATCTAATAACTGCAAGTTTGTACCCTCTATTTTCATTAATTTTGAAATGCTCCTTCTGTCCCTCCCTATGCCCATTTGGTTTTTCCATGTATCCATCTGGTTATTTTGTTCTTAGCTGCTTCATTGATCCATTCTTTAGCTATGTCTGTTCTGTTGTTAAAAGCATCCATTGAGTTCTTAATCTCAAATTGTTTTGTTGGATTTTCCCCCTAGTTCTAAAATTTTCATTTGATTCTATTTTATAGTTTCGTGTTCTGTGTGAAATTCTTCACTTTGATGTCAGACTTCTCCCTTGGGCCTGTACCTATTGTTTGCTGTTTCTAAAGGCTTGTGCACATCTGGTCATTTTTGATTATTTGTGAAAAATTACAGTTACGATTCCAGGCTCTGGGGGGCATTTTCTTCCTTCAACCCCTCTTTCGTCTTTTGGTGGCATTAGGGAAAGAGCAAATGACCATAAATCCAAATGGGACATAGGTTCATTTGAAACTGACTTTCAGTCTGTAAGGGTTGATCAACTTCAGGTTAACCCTGGTTCCAAATAATAGCCCTTTGAGCACCTCAGCTGAAAGCTGGGGCGGGTGCCAGGACTGTTGTATCTTGGTGGACTCGGAACATCTATTTTTGTTTCTCAGCCTCTGGGACATTTTCAGGACCTTTTATCAGCTTATCAGCAATTTGGCTGAGGCTGTTATTCTAGATTTGGCAAATACTTTTAAGACGTAACTGATCTACAATATCATTTTTTACACTAGGCTTTTCTTTTTTTTTGCAATATGCACCCCCCCCCCTCAAATTCTCATTGTATTGGTGGTTTTTCAATGCCTTCAAGTAGTTTTTTTAATGTACACAATATTTCTAATTGCTCTTGGCCAGAGAGTTTGTCTTGTAAAAGCTAATCTGCCATAACTTGAAATAGAAGTTTCTCCTAGTTTTTATATCAGTGTTTTATTCTGTTTCATGATGATCGTATTCTCTTTTGTCTTCTGAGAACACTAAGCAAGTGAAGCAAAAAGTTTTTCTTTGGTTCTTGAAGTTATTCTTTTTTTTCAGAATTATTATCTTTTAATTTGGGGGTCAAATTGTGTGTGTGTGTGTGCCGTATCTTTAATCTGTTTTATATTACCCATGCTTTTCTAGTTACTCATCACTGCCCTTGAAGACATATTTAGGCTCAGTATTTTCTTATGACTAAGGTGAATTGGTGGTTATTAGCCTCCATCACTGTCCACTGATATGTTGTTTGCTAACCCCATTTCAGGGCTGTGACCTGAAGATCTGATTGACGTACAAAATACCTTGCTTAATTTGAAATTCCCAGAAGTCATGACTAAACTAAAATCTGCCTACTCAAATGCTCAGAAGGATAACATAGATAAAATAGGTGCAAGAATACTGCCACTTAGGGACAGGGTTATGATGAAACAATAGGAGCGTGCCTGCTTACTTCTGCTGATAGCATTTGTGTATGTTTGCATTTTATATTATATTGGTGTCTAGTAAATAAACAAAACAGTTTATCTGTCACTTTTTACTAAAATGCAGTTAGGGCTCCTTAACCCCAAACGTAAGTTACTTAATAATCTTACTGAATCCTCATAACCCTGTGATGTAAATACTATTATTATTCCCTTTAATACCTGAGGGAATTACAAATAATAAGTGAATTCATGTATACAAAGCATTTAGCTTAGGTCCTGACATTTCATGAGAAAGTTGTACATGTAAAGTCCTGGATATTGTCATTTTTATGGCAGTTTTATTTCACTTTTTCTGAACAGGATTGGAGACACACAGAGTTTCAGACAAAACAAACCCAAGCACCCAAGCAAAATTCACCTGTTAGGTAGAAAGCAAAAGCACCATGGTCCCAGAGTAAAACACTATCTTCTTCCTGAGTGCTTACTTCTAATAGAGTAGTACTGTTAGGAGAGACACATCTGAAAGTGCATTGGTGAAAATGTGAAATGCATCTTTTTTTAAAGTGTCAATAAAAGTTTAACTGGTCTCTGCTAGATGAGCAGGTGGAGTATCTTTGCATACTATATTAACTCCAGGGAAGTTTCCTTATGATGAGTGTGTACTCTCTAAAACTGAAACCAAACCTAGTGATACTTTTCATAGTGAGGATGAAAATACCATTATCCTTTTGTCAATATCTAAAAGCACATTATTCAGCATAATTATGTTTTTAATATCCACAAGGGAAAATATAAAGACGTATGTATGCATAGATAAGAACTAAGTTATGATTCCTCTAGTATTAGTTGGACTCTCATATAGTAAATAAAATGGTTTATGTGGCAACTATAAGGAGTGCTTTTCTTTTCTTTTTTTTTTTTGAAAGAGAGAGAGCATGAGTGGGGGTATGGGAGAGGAGAGGCAGAGAGAGAGAATCTTAAGCAGGCTCCACCCCCAGTTCAGAACCTGATGTGGGGCTCAATCTCATAACTCTGAGATCATGACCTGAGCCGAAATCAAACTCAGGCGCCCCAAAGAGTGCTTTTTATTTCTAATGTGCTGTTCTTAGTAGAATTAATTGTCATCCTATCAGAATGTTAAAGAATCATAGAAAAGCAACCTTGTTAGTAGTTTATTATATTGGCAAACCTTTTAAAAGTCCTAAACATATGTTTTTAAAAAGAAAATATTTTAAAGGCTTTTCTATTAGGTAGATCTTGTAAGAAGCAAAATATTGGATCACATGTGATTCACTTTATAAGTCTGAAAACAGCATCTTTGGCTGAATAATATTCCATTAGTGTGTGTGTGTGTGTGTGTGTGTGTGTGTGTGTGTGTGTATGTGTATGTGTACCACATCTTCTTCATCTGTTCAACTATTGAGGGATACTTAGATTGTTTCCATATTTTAGCTATAGTAAATAATGCTGCAGTAAATATAGGGATACATATACCTTTTTGAATTAGTATTTTCTTTTTTCTGGACAAATACCTAGAAGTGGAATTGCTGGATCATATGTTAGTTCCTTTTTTAAATTTTTTGAGGAATCCCCATACTACTTTCCATAGTGGCTACACCAATTTGCATTCCCACCAACAGTACACAAAGATTCCCTTTTCCCCACATCCTTGCCAACATTTGTTATTTCTTGTCTTTTTGATAATAGCCATTCTAACAGGTGTAAGGTGATACCTCATTGTGGTTTTGATCCTGTGCAGTAGGATTCACTTTTTTAAATCTACATTGTGATTGTCAAGCACAGGGTTTAGTAATGCATAGTCCTTCTACAGCTCTGCTATACTATAGTATAGTGTCAGGAACCCACCTCACTAAGCAGGCCACTACCATTGACAGCAGGTCAGAGCCAGGCTTTGTGGAGCCTAAAGTTTACAGGATTATGAACACTGTCTTTAAATTAAAAAAAAAATAGTTGAAAAGTAACTGACTGTTTTGAACAAAAGAATAAACAAATATTATAAATCCAAAATAGTTAAATACCATAAACATCACATCAAGAAAAAAATGTTTTTATTAACTACTTGACAAAAATTAATCATACTTTTCTCCCTACATTTTTAATTGCTTCTTCTCATCCCAATGATTTCTTGAAATCTCTTAGGTAGAGAGAATGGAAATGGTCAGTCTTTTCTCTACCAAAGTTGAACAATTTTTTTTTTTTTAATATTGAGAGTTTGGAATATTTTGTTTCCACTTTACAACTCATTATTTGTAATATTACACTAATAATGTGATGTTACATATTAGAATGCATCAAACATACAACTTTACAAACAAATATACTTATGGCATAAGGTTCTATAAACACAGGAATATGATAAATTCTATTTCTCACGATTCTTATCAAAAAAGAAAAGCATGGTGCATTTATAATTGTATATGCTGTGTGGTCAGGTATAGTATGACAAGAGAACTTGCATTTTGAATAGGTGTTGCTGAAGCCTTTACAATTTAATTGTTTGATGACAGAAGTATTCTCCATAGAGAACCTTTCCATACCAAACATTGCAAACATTGTTTCTCCTCCACAACCACATACTTCTAGTGCTGAACTCCAAAGCACATTCTTAGATAGATGACTGTATTTGTTTTTTTGTTGCTACATAATAATTTACTGCAAACTTTGTGGCTTAAATCACATATTTTCTGTAGATAAAACATTCAGGAATGACACAGCTGGCATGTCTGCTCAGGGTCTCCCTGAGTTAAAATCCAGTTGTCAGCCAGGACTGCAGTTCTCATCTGGGCGCACAGTGCTCTTCCAGCTCAGTGGATGTTGGCAGAATTCAGTTTCTTGTGAGAACTGAGGTTCCAGTTTTCCTGCTGGCTGTTGTCAGGGTAATGTTCTTAGAGGCTGCTTGGAGGTCCTTGCCTCATGATCCCCACAGGCACTTCATAACATGGACGTTAGATTTCTTCTAGGCCAGCCAGAATGTGGCCTTTTTTGACTTATTTTTCTGGACCAGAGGAAAAAAACTTTGCTTTTTTTTTTTTTTAAAGGACTTATGTGACTAGTTAAGGCCAAACCAATCTCCTTGTTTTAAGGTCACCTGATTTGGGATCTTCATTACATCTGGAAAATCCCTATAAAACAGTACCTAGATTAGTGTTTGATTAAGTAGGTGGAAGAAAGTATGTGCTCCTGGGGCCAGGAATCTTGGGGGACCATCTTACAATTCTGTCTTTAACAGTGACATTTGGATATGTAACTACATAACAAGGTAAGGTGCTCCAGCGCAGTAAGAACTTCTAGAGTAGCAAGTACTAGATTAACAATACATGGAAGTGACCTCAAACCACATATTATATCCTGTTAAATTCAAATTAAATATATCCAAATTCAAGTTTCCCTGAGCTGAATCCCAGAAATGCACTTTGCTGCTCCAATACCATCCCATATGAGATGAAGAATAATGAAAGGAAAATTAGAGTAAATAGAGACTGTGTTCTTAACCAATAGCACTAAAGTACCTTATTTTGCAAATTTTGGCAGAGGTCCACATGAAAGCATTGTTCAGGCCTCTCCCAGGGCCTTGAAAGAGGCCCTAATGCATAAGCTTAATTAGCTTCACAGTGACTTTTCATCTGATTGATAACAATATAGAGAAGCTGCTTTTGAGCTGTTTGTTAGGAATTGAAAAGTAATATAATTTAATGTAGAAGATTAGGTGATACTATGGAAGAAATATTGCTGTTTTGTAGTGATATATTAGTTATAGTTTTTGCTGATCTGGCATCCTTTCTCTTTCTTTCTTTCTTTCTTTTTCTTCTTCTTCTTCTTTTTTTTTTTTTTTTTTTTTATCATCAGAACCCTTCTTTCTAGTGGGGAATCCAGTATGTGAAGTTTGGCTGGAGACAAACAGTGTTGGCACATACAGTGGCAAAGCAAAATATCCTACCACTAGAAATAGGTATACATTCCAAATTTATTCAACCAGAACCTTCCTCTGATCCTTTTCTGAATGACCAGGAAAGATACGGCCTTGTGGGTCTGCCTCAGTGGAATTATTAAATGTGAACCTAGAGCTGGCAGTGAGCACTTTACCCACTGCATTTAGAAAGTTTGAGAATGAAACCAAGCAAGAAAAACTGAGCAAAATATGGAGAGTCCAATGACATTATTTGTCATATGGATTCAGCCAGTCAGTTGTATAGGTCAATATATTTCCATGGTTTGTTTGCTTGTGTGGTTGAGTGAGTGAGTCAGTTTGAGGTGTTTGTCACTTTAACCTGAAACTTCTTGACTCCTACATTTTCATTTTCCATGTGAACTGAGTTGTGAGGTGTGCTAGGATTTCTGTGGCAACTGAGAGGTGAGTGAGAAGTAGCTGGAGAGCAGTGGGTCAGGACTTTAGTAAAAAATGTACTTCTACAGCTATCCCTCCAGCAGACCAGATCTTTCTGTGCAGTTCTTTGCTAAGTACCACATTGACTTGTCTTTTGAATTCAAAAGACAAAGAAAGACCTGTTATGTAATTTTTGTCTCATTCCATTTGAAAATCCCTGGAAGAGAATCCAAACTACAGCTAATTGAAGGCTTAGGGGAGGGGACCGAAAACTACTGCAAATAGGCCAAACCCAGTTTGCTGCTGACTTTTACAAATAAAGTTTTATTGGAGAACAACCAAACCTACTTATTTTCACATAATATATGGCCACTACATGCTGCTGTGGCAGAGTTGAGTAGTTGCAACAGAGATTATATACCCACAAAGCCTAAAATATTTAGTAACTGGACTTTTATAGAAAAAGTATGTTAACTCTTAGTTTAGGATTTCATGGAATAAACCAAGCAACTGGTCCACTCTGTGGAGTAGGGTAGGTTCTCAGAGTAAAACATTGAACAGATATCCTGAAAGGAACCTTATATACTTGATGAAGGAACTGGTTTTTTTGTTGTGATGACCAGGAATCCAAATCATCACCCAAAGTATTGCTAGAAAGCTCATAATATCCTAAGTAGATTCAGTGGCATGGAAGGGGCTTGAGACACAGTAGAAACATTTTACACTGGTGAGTTCAGAACCACCGCAGTGATACAAATATAGATCCATGATTTTAGATGGTCTTAAGGATTTGGAATTGTATTTTAGCTCATACCTGGAAGAATCAAGCTTTATGGGGTAGAATAATAAGCTTAGAGCTATGTAGTGGGGTGATAAAGGAGCTGGAGTTCGGGCGCCTGGGTGGCTCAGTTGGTTAAGCGACTGCCTTCGGCTCAGGTCATGATCCTGGAGTCCCTGGATCGAGTCCCGCATCGGGCTCCCTGCTCGGCAGGGAGTCTGCTTCTCCCTCTGACCCTCCCCCCTCTCATGTGCTTGCTCTCTCTCATTCTCTCTCTCTCAAATAAATAAATTAAAAAAAAAAAAATCTTTAAAAAAAAAAAAAAGGAGCTGGAGTTCAAAACAGATAAAAGATTCTGGAAACTAAAATTAAATAAGAAAAGCAGCACAAAAAATCATTGTATGACCTGGGAAAATGTGTTGAAGATTTAGAAACAAGACAACAAATCCTTTGGCACACACATACTCAAGGCACACAGCAGCTGGTTTGGATAGCTGCCTTGGGATAGCAAGACTAATTTTGGGCTGCTGTGGCTGGTGAGTCTGAGTTCTTGGAAATACTTGTTCAGGATTTGTGCCAGGACTGTGCATAGTGACCCTATGATGGTTCCATGGCTCCACCATTGAACAGATCATGGAAAAGGCAGGGAGAGAGGATTATACATTATGAAAAGGAAAGCATCAATGAAAACAAGAGACATGGATGATAGCTGGATTCAATGCACTGGAATAAAGTATCTATATTTTTAATTCAGATTTTCTGAGTTGCTGAACCTAAAAATTAAATTTTTCACTTACTTGCCTGGCTAAAATCACAGATTTTGAATCCAATGGGCAAGTGCCTTGACTGGTTAAGGATTCAGAAGGATTAATAAGAGAGGTGTATAGTCAGAAGGAGTTTGTCTTTGTGGTGTTCTGAGGCAAGAAAAGAAAACACTGGATTCTGAAGGACAAAGGCTGTTTGTAATTATAGAAAGAATATGGTGTGAATGGAAGCCTTCTATGCAAATAGTTACACTTGCACAAAGAGGAGTGATTGTGACATACATACATACATACATACATTCAAATATGCATACATACATACATGCATACATAACAAATGCCAGCAATATAAAGCAAGAGAATAAAAAGGGCTGCAGGGGGCTTACATAAAATCATTTTTCTAGGCATTGCTCTTTTTATTTTTGGTGTCTCTTCTGTACTCCATGTTACTGTCAAGTTAGGAAAGGAGAAGTCATAGGTGAATTAGTGGCAAGACCTCATAAATCCAGCTTCTCTCATTTTACAGATGAAGAGACTAAGGACTACCAAGTCAGAATAAACTGCTTCATGTCACAGCCTCCCATATCCAACTGCAATATTATTTTTGCTGGAAGATATGATCTCCCTGTCCCAATTACTCAAGGGATTTTTCTGTAGGTTCACATTTCAAGTGTTGACTGCCATTTTTACAGGTTATGGAGAAAAAGTTAACAGTGGTTGCTGGCTTTTTGGGTTGGAAATTTCCCTACATCCAGGCCCACTCCTGCCTGCCTTATTTCACTGGTCTCACTCATTACCTCTCTGTCTCTAGCTTTTCCATGATTTTTCCTTTCCCGTCTGAACCCGCTGCTACCTAGTTTTGTTGGCATCATTTGGAATATGGGAACTCTATGTTCTTGGTGCTTCTCAGCTGACCCTTCATATGGACTAGATGAAATAAGTAGGACTGAGAGAGACAAATACTATATGATTTCACTCATAAATGGAATCCAGAACCTTTTTCTATAAAATTGGTCCCATGCTCATCTTTTAACACCATACACAAAAATAAACTCAAATGGATTAAAGACCTAAATGTGAGACCTGAACCATAAAAATGCTAGAAGAGAACACAGTCAGTAACTTCTTTTACATCAATCAGCCATGCCAACATTTTTCTAGATATGTCTCCTGAGACAAGGGAAAAAAAAGCAAAAATAAACTCTTGGGACTACATCAAAATAAAAAGCTTTTGCATAGTAAAGGAAACTATCAACAAAACAAAAAGCTAATTTACTGAATGAGAGAAGATATTTGCAAATGATATATCAATGGGTTAATATCCAAAATACAAAAAGAACTTATGAAACTCAACACCAAAAAAATCCAGACAATCCAATTAAAAATTGGGCAGAGGACTTGAATAGACATTTTTCCAAAGAAAACATACAGATGGCCAACAGATACATGAGTAAATGCTGAACATCACTATTCATCAGGGAAATGAAAATCAAAACAACAGTGAGATATCACTTTATACACCTGTTAGAATGGCTAAAATCAAAAACAAGGAATAGCAAGTGTTGACGAGGATGTGGAGAAAAAGTAACCCTTGTGCACTATGGGTGGGAATGTAATTGGTACGACCACTGTGGAAGACAGTATGGAGGTTCCTCAGAAAACTAAAAATAGAAATACCATAATAATAATTCCACTATTGGATATTTACCCAAAGAAAACAAAAACACTAATTCAAAAATATATGTACCCCTATGTTTAATTTCAGCATTATTTATAATACCCAAGATATGGAAACAACCTAAATACTCATTAATAGATGAGTGGATAAAGAAGATGAGGTACACACACACACACACACACACACACACACACACACACACTGGAATATTACACAGTAATGAAAGAAGGATGAGCTTGTGCCATTTGAGACAAACATGGATGGACCTAGAGAAAATAAGTGAGACTGAGAAAGACAAATTTTGATTTCACTCAAAAGTAGAATCTAAAAACAAAACAAAAAACAAATGAATAAGCAAGAAAAAAACAGAATCAGACCTATAAATACAGAGAACAAACTAATGGTTGCCAGAGGAATGGTGGGTGGGCAAAATGGGTGAAGGGGAGTGAGAGAAACAGGCTTCCAGTTATGGAATGAATAAGTCACCAGAATAAGCATAAGGAATATAGTCAATGGCATTGTAATGGTGATGTATGGGGACAGATGCTCACTTCACTTGTGAACATAGCATAATGTATAAACTGGGTTGAGTCACTATGTTGTACACCTGAAATTAATGTAATGTTGTATGTCAACTATACTCAAATAAATGTAAGAAAATATTAGTCCTACACCTGAATACTTCTTTCTTTGAAATCTACTTATTGGATCATTTATGAATAACATTGAGTTTGGCAGATTTGTTCTATGCTGAGACATAGATTGGAATCAACCAAAAATGATTCATTCTCCTGAATTCTAGATGTCTCTTGCCTATTCTGTGAAACATTGTTGTGCTGATATGTTCTTAGAATATCATGTGATTGACCAAAATAATCAATTAACCTTAACCTATCATTTTTTTAAGAACACTTTATGAATGATGTTAATGCATTTAAATTGCTTTGGTGGAGAGCAGGATTTCTCAACCTCAGCACTACAGACATTTTGGGCCACACAGTCCTTTGTTGTGGAACACTGTCCTGTGTTTCATCCACTAGTTACCAGTAGCACCCCACCTGGTAATGACAATGAAACCTGTCTCCAGATTGTTAAATGATTCCTGGGGGAAAAAATTGTCCCCAGTTAAGAACTCCTGTTGTAGAGTATGGCACATAGCAAACAACTCAGAAACAAACAGTGACATATATATCTTCAGAATATAATTTAATAAGTTTTTGACAAATTTTACAACAGTATAGCTAAAATCTCAGTTAAGACATAAAACATTTTCAGTGCCACAAAGAGTACCCTCATTTCCATTCTAGTCCATTTCTACTTTCTACAGATAATCATTTTTCTAATTTCTATTGCCAGAAATTATTTTTGCTTCTTCTTAAGCATCATATAATTGGAATTATATATATATTCAACTGTTTTCTCCCAATATGTGTCTACCATTGTCATTTTCTTAGGTGTCATTTGATGTGAAGGCCATTCTAAGTTTGAAGTTAATTTAATTTTTTCTTTTACGATCAGTATTTTTGGTG
The DNA here is from genome assembly GCF_964656455.1 of Halichoerus grypus. NCBI lineage: Eukaryota > Metazoa > Chordata > Mammalia > Carnivora > Phocidae > Halichoerus > Halichoerus grypus. The sequence goes on along the minus strand of NC_135721.1, from coordinate 62,670,514 downwards.
TTCTCACTAAGAAATTTTGCCTACCTAAGTCCCCAATATATCCCCCTAAATTTTCTCTGGAAGCTTTATAATTTTAGTTCTAATGTTTTGATCTGTGATTCATTACAAATTAGTCTTGGTGTTTTGTGAGGTAAAGGTGGAGGTTCACTTTTCCCCTTATATGTGTCAAGTTGTTTCAGCAACATTTGTTGAAAGACATTCATATCCTCCATTGAATTTGATGCCTTCGTAGAAAATAAATTAACTCTCAATGTCCGTCTGTTTTTGGATTCTCCATTCAACTCCTAGGTGCTATTAACCCCATTTAGTAATTTTCTTATCTCAAATATTTCACTTTTCTGTTTCTAGAATTTCCTTTTGGTTTCTTCTTTTTATCATTTTTAGTACTCTGCTGAGTTTCCCATCTCACCATTATGTTCATCTTTTCTTTCACATCCTTGAATGTATTTATATATGTTTTAAAGACCTTCTCCCATATTCCAACACTTCAGTCATTTGAGGTCTTTTCCTATTTCTATTGACTGTTTTTTTCTTAAATATGGGTTACATTTTTGCTGTTTCTTTGCATGCCTAGTAATATTTTTAAATTTAATTTTATTATGTTATGTTATCATCATACATTACATCATTAGTTTTTGAAGTAGTGTTCCATGATTCATTGTTTGCATATAAAACACAGTGCTCCATTCAATACGTGCCCTCCTTAATACCCATCACTGGGCTAACCCATCCCCCCACCCCCCTCCCCTCTAAAACCCTGTTTGTTTCTCAGAGTCCATAGTCTCTCATGGTTCTTCTCCCTCTCCGATTCCCCTTCCCTTCATTTTTCTCTTCCTACTATCTTCTTTTTTTTTTTTTTTTTAACATATAATATATTATTTGTTTCAGAGGTACAGGTCCGTGATTCATCAGTCTTACACAATTCACAGCACTCACCATAGCACTTACCCTCCCCAATGTCCATCACCCAGCCGCCCCATCCCTCCCACCCCCTACCACTCCAGCAACCCTCAGTTTGTTTCCTGAGATTAAGAATTCCTCTTATCAGTGAGATCGTATGATACTTGTCTTTCTCTGATTGACTTATTTTGCTTAGCATAATACCCTCTAGTTCCATCCACATCATTGCAAATGGCAAGATTTCATGGGTTTTTTTGATGGCTGCATAATATTCTGTTGTGTATATATACCACATCTTCCTTATCCATTCATCTGCTGATGGACATCTTGGCTCTTTCCATAGTTTGGCTATTGTGGACATGGCTGCTATAAACATCGGGGTGCATGTACCCCTTTGGATCCCTACATTTGTATCTTTGGGGTAAATACCCAGTAGTGCAATTGCTGGGTCGTATGGTAGCTCTATTTTCAACTTTTTGAGGAACCTCCATACTGTTTTCCAGAGTGGCTGCACCAGCTTGCATTCCCACCAACAGTGTAGGAGGGTTCCCCTTTCTCCGCATCCCCGCCAACATCTGTCATCTCCTGACTTGTTAATTTTAGCCATTCTGACTGGTGTGAGGTGGTATCTCATTGAGGTTTTGATTTGGATTTCCCTGATGCTGAGTGATGTTGAGCACTTTTTCATGTGTCTGTTGTATGCCTAGTAATTTTTATTGTATGCTGTGAAGTTGTTGATACTACCTTGTAGTAATCTGGGCTATACTGTCTTTCCCTAAATGGTGTTGAAATTTGTTCTAGCAAGAAGTTATATTTCTAATGGATCTGATTGGTCCTGTCAGGGTTGGTTTTAGATGATATATTTTAGTTCTGCCAGTTTTAGGGCTTGATTCTTAATCTAGAGCATTAAACTTCACTCCTACATTGTGATTTTTCTGAGATTTCAACCAATTGTCAAGGTGTTTAGTAACATTCCTCCAGTCTTGCTGGGCTAGAACTCCAAGCTCTCCAAGCACAGAATGATTTCTGGAATTTTCTTTAGCTCTCACACCACAGTACTTACTCCCTACAAAGCCTTGTTGCACAGTCCAGCCTTCCAACAAGACCATGTGGATCCCCAATACAAATTCCTTAATCACCAGTACCCTGATCTGTACATTCCAGTCACATCAGCAGCCCCCAAATACAATATCTGCTTCCTTGGCACAGTGAGAGCATCATGTTCTACTTGGGGTGAATATTCCTGCACTGCAGTTTATAAATTATCCAAAACAGAATGCCACAGGGCACGTGGGTGGCTCAGTCGGTTAAGCATCTGCCTTTGGCTCAGGTCATGATCCCAGGGTCCTTAGATTGAGGCCGACGTTGGGCTCCCTGCTCAGAGGGAAGTCTGCTTCTCCCTCTGCCTGCTGCTCTCCCTGCTTGTGCTCTCTCTGTTAAATAAAGAAATAAAATATTTTAAAAAACACATAGAATGCAATAGGAAATACGGAATTCAGTTTATGTGTTCCCCTGAACATAGCATAATGTATAGAGCTGTTGAGCAAGATGTTTTACACCTGACACTAATGTAACATTGTGTGCCAGTGGTGCTTCAATAAAAAGAAAAAGAGTAACAGTCCTGCACTACCTGTTGACCAATTCCTGAAAATACTTGCCTCCTGTATTTTATGGTTGTTAATGGCAGAAAGGTAAATCAGTAGCAGTTTATCTGTTCTGCATAGAAATGGAAGTCCCCTGAACTTTAAAAAATGTTTTACTTATTTTAAAAGTAGTACATATTTGTTGTAGAATCATTAGAAAATACCAAAAAAAATGTAAGTATATGATTCAAAATATCTCTAGAAACAACACTTAGAGAACAGCAGTTAACATCTGATATATTAAGGACCTTTTTCCTTCTTTTCTTAAAAAAAAAAATATTAATAGTTTGGGTTCCTGAGTCTTTTGGTCAGGAATATACCTGAGATTAGATAGCAATTGCTTCTTACTATTTAAGGTCCAGTGCAATCTTACTGAATCAAAGTAGAAGTCATTCTTAGCTTGCTTGCACATCTTCCATCTCTCCTTCTTTTAGTTGTAGATTCTCAGTTTTTGTTGCAGCAATTATCTCATTGACCCTCTTACCCCAACCCTCATTGACTGATATCTTAGTCACTTAAGGAGCTCTGTACTCCCTTGATCAAGGAGTAAGCTTGTGACCTGAGTTTGATCAATCAACCTTATTCTCTAAAGAAGTGATAAAGACAAACTATACTACGGATTGGATCCTACCACTTGGACCCAGGAGCTACTTCTTTTTGATGTATGTTTTTGATGTCATTTTTTCCCCCTTTGGATCTGTTAATTGCCCCATGCTCTGGCTTATTTTAGCTCAGTGCCATTGCTTGTGTCTTGCAAACAAAATTGGTACTGGGGTGGGCAAGAGATCTTCAAGAAAATGTTGAATTGATTACTGGTCTGAGATAAGGGGATAGGTTCATACGGGGCTAAAATCAGGAGGCGACAAAAATGGAAATGACTACCATAATAGGTCACAGGGTGTGAGGTAATTAAAACTGTTGGACCAATAAAGACCCCTATGTAGGGTTAATTGTTCCTGTATTCTCCTGTTTTTTAATTATTTATGTATTTATGTATTTATTTATTTATTTAGAGCACATAAGTGGGGGTGAGGGCAGAGGGAGAGAGAGAGAATCTCAAGCAAACTCCACGCTAAGCATGGAGCCCAACGCTGGCTCAGTCTTCCGACCTTGAGATCATGACCTGAGCCGAAATTAAGAGTCATACACTTAACCGACTGAGCCACCCAGGTCCCCTTGTTCGTGGGACTCTTAAGAATAAAATCAGTATATTTCTAAGGTCTTATCTAATTCACACAATCCTAACACTCCACATATGGCAAATTAAAGAACAGATCTGAGATTGCAAACCTAAGAGTTATGGGCCTTCAGTCATTTTTTAGATTTGAGGCAATTTATCAACCCATGAACCTTGAATAAAGACAGGGCTATCTATTTTGGAAGACAGAACTCACTAGAACACTATGATACAGACAGTGAATTTCTTCCTAGTATTCCTCAATGGAGCCTGGAGCCATTTACCTAGGCAACTAGGCCCTGGGAAGGGTGTGCCTTAGTTTCTTCATCTGCAGAATGAGGTAATTATGTAGCTGTAATACAAATTGTTTTGAGGATTAAGGAAAATATAATATCTATGAAGTATGTAAAATAGTACCTGGTTCATAATAAGAGCTTAATGATGTTGGTTATCATTATTATTAAATACAAGTTTTTACAACCCCTCTTCTCCCTAAGAAATGTGTCATGTACGTATTTTATGGAGTCTTTACTGTTAGCTATTTAAAAGAATGATTATTTAAAAGCATTCTGAGGGACACCTGTGTGGCTCAGTCAGTTAAGCCTCTGCCTTCGTCTCAGGTCACGATCCCAGGGTCCTGGGATCAAGCGCTGCATGGTGGCGGGGAGGCTCCTCCCTCTCACTCTGCCTGCCACTCCCCCTGCTTGTGCATGTGTGCTCTCTCTCTCTGTCTCTCTCTCTCTCTGTCAAATAAATTTAAAAAATCTTAAAAAAATAAATTTAATAAATTTAAAAAATAAAAGCATTTTGAAGCACCACAATGGGACAGAGTGAAAGATGTTTTTTAAAAGTCCCTCAAATTGTCTCATGTTTTATTACATACCTACTTTCCTTGAACTTGAAAGTAGCCATATAGGTAAAACATGTCCCTGACTCCCAGAAGAGGTAATCTCATTTCTTTAAAATCTAGTAGCACCTTGTATATACTTCTCTTATATTACAGATTCCATTGCATTATAGTTGCTTCTGTGTATGTTTCCCCTAAAGATGAGCTCCTTATGATCGAAGGGAAAATATGGCAGGAAATCGGGATTAAAGTCTGCATTCCTCCACTTAATAGCTATTGCATTTTACCCCATTAAAGTACCATATTCCTTATTTTTCAAGTGGGAATAACAATATAACTAAAATTTCTGTTGGTTAGTCTTACATTGTTATATGGTGAAATGGTAAGAGCATGGGAAAGAGTCAGTCTTCCTGTGTTTGAACTCCAGCTCCCAGTTCCACCATCAGTAGCAGTGTGACCTCACTGAGTTATCCACTCTCAGTGTTTATGCTTCCTCCTCTCAAATGGAGGGTTGGTTGATGTGAGGATTACGAGGGCCAACTCATACAAAGCACTGAGAGCAATGTCTACCTAACACATAGTAATTACTCAGTATATGTTAAATTACTATTGAAGAAATCAAATAATATATACATGGATATGTTTCATAAACTGCTAATGCAGCTATTCATTACTAGGATAAATTGTTTTAAAATTGAATAAAAGAATGAGTTAGTTAATAAACAACTTTTTTTACCCCCTTTTTTTAACTATATGTGTATTGATTTACATAATTTTTTTAAAAAAATTTTAACCAGAGCAGATTGGTGTATTGAAAGGTTAATTCTGCTTTCACCACTGTTTATTTTTAAGACCGACATAGTAAGCTACAACTTCATATTAGGAGAAAATGAAAGATGGTTGCATCTAGCCTTTAAAAAATGCTATACCTCAAGGTGTCCATGACCTTGGACAGGACAGTCAGGGTCTGCGTTTGCAAAAGAAGGCAACTAGTCCTCTCCTCACCATGTGCTCCTCTGCCGTAGTTGTTATAACAACCACTACTGCCCCCTTTTCATAGTTCTGAGGAAAGAAACATTATCTCTTTGTGTCTTTATACAGTTGCGTGGAGTGGCTTTTCTTCCTTAAGAAATAATATTTGTTTAAAATGCCTGGCATCCTAGAAATAAATTTAACACAACAGTAAAAGTTTCCTTACATGTTAATATTTATATAAAATATTTATTCTTTTAAAAAACACTACTTTTTTTTTCTATTCTTGAAGACTGCATGGTGTGTAAGTAACATTTGCAATATGACACTAAAGTGATGTTTTATATGCAACTTAAGTAACTTTTTACATTTTATTTCATGATTTTTATAGTGTCCTACTGACATTTGCTATCCATATTTGAAATCCCATATTATCATTGGTTTCATAGATTGCAGCTATAAAATAGTATGCAAGATTGAACATTTACCACAAACCTCAAAAAGCTGTAGGAGGAAATAGGTTCTAAAATGCAATGTTTTAAAATGAGTTAGTGAGGCAGGGATTTCAGTAAATTTCTTTTGCTGGAAAACTACCACTAAAATTGTCCAGCATTTACAATAACAAGTGGAACTAGGTATTTATGATTAATAGCCAATTTTGAAATAATTCAGAATACTGTTATTTTAGGTAAAGTCCTTTGAAATATAATTATATCTCATTCTAATGGAGCTTATGATGAAAATGTTTCAATTTAATTTTCCTGATATTTACTTCTATTAAATATTCAGAAATGTAATGAATTGCATTATCGATTTACTTAGTATAATCATGAGACCATATTATGTATCTATACTCTCTATCCCTCTTAAGTACTTTCTTAACAATATCTTTTGTTAGTCTCCAGAAATATTATTATGGGTCACACAAATAAAATCCTGAGAGATCTCTAAAAATTCCATAAAATGCAACAAACTAAACTGAATTGACTTATTCTGAATCTTTCAGATGATGGTTTTCCACGTTTGCAATTGGGCTTGCATTTATTGCAAGAATTTATTTTGAGTTTTTTTTTTTAATTTTTTTTTTTTTTTTTTTTTTTTTTTTTTGCGAGAGAGAGAATGAGAGACAGAGAGCATGAGAGGGAGAACGGTCAGAGGGAGAAGCAGACTCCCTGCCGAGCAGGGAGCCTGATGCGGGACTCGATCCCAGGACTCCAGGATCATGACCTGAGCCGAAGGCAGTCGCTTAACCAACTGAGCCACCCAGGCGCCCCTATTTTGAGTTTTAATAGTAAAGTCATTCTGTTAAATTTTTTTTCCTGAACATATCATTTTATAAAACAAATTTCTTATCTTCAGAGCTAGAATATTAAGTTATTTGGAGGAATAAGAGGTCATCAAGTATGAGAGTACAAAGGTTGCTTTTTGAGATAAATTTGTATCTAGAATTCTTTTCGGAGCAGGCGAAGTGTAAATAACTAAAGCGTAGGTGAAGGTAAATGATAAAAACACACCAGTAGTATTTCAGAACTAAGTATGAGACTTTATTTACTTGCTCTTACTGCCTCTAAGAATCTGATGATAACTAGATCATATTCAAAGTCCCTAGTTTTAAAATAAAAAAGGTTTCAGGATATACTTGCATCACAGACTGTTTGAATTAGACTTTGAGGCTTTGTGGTATTAAACACCTAATTTGACTGGCTTGTTAGCCACTTCAAGGTGGCTCCCAATGATTTACATTTCTCAGTAGTCACATGTTTGTGTCATCCCGTCCCACATTGTGTCATCCCATTCCACGAAACCTAGATTTGGTCTGTGTGACCAACAGAATAAGGCAGAAGTGATGCTATGTCACTTCTGAGATTAGGTTATTAAAACATGGTGGCTTCCATCTTGGATATGCTCTCTCATTGTCTCTCTTGGATCACTCAGTCTGGAGGAAGTGAGATACCAGACCATGAGCAATCCTATGAAGAGGGCCTTGTAACCAAATTTCCCTGACAGCAGCCACATAAGTGCATTTAGAAGAGGTTCTCTACTCTAAACAATGGTAGCCCTAGCTGTTTGCTCGACCACAACCTCATGAGAGATTCTAAGCCAGAACCAACTACTTGAGCCATTCCCAGCTTCCTGACTTTCAGAAAATGTTTGTTGCTTTAAGTGGCTATGTTTTAGAGTAATTTGTTGTATAACATTAGGTAAATAATACAACTCACACACACAAAAAAGAAGAAGGCTCTAAATTTCACACCCTTCATAGCAAATCAGTTTAGGTGAATTGGCCATGGATAATTAAATGGCTTGAGGACCATGAGCAAATCATTTTGCTCTAAAGGAAATGTTTTTCATATGCATATAAAAGTAGCAGGACTACATTATTAATCTCATGTAACGCCTTTCTGGGAAGGCCTCGCTGAGGGGCTCCCAGAGTCTCCTATGCTCCCTGGTCCCACTCTGTACATAGTTATCTCAATTCTACTCCAGTTATTCTTTTTTTTAAGATTTATTTATTTATTTAGAGTGAGAGAAAGAGAATGTGTAAGCAAGGGGAGGAGCAGAGGGAGAGGGAGAATCCTTAAGCAGACTCCCTGCTGAGCCTAGAGCCTGACATGGGGCTCCATCCCAGGACCCTGAGATCATGACCTGAGCCAAAATCAAGAGTTGGCCACTTAAGTGACTGAGCTACCCAGGCTCCCCTATTCCATTTATTCTTTATCTTCATTTCTAGACTGATTTCTTGAGGGTAGGGATTTTCTTTTTTATTTCTGGTTATCAGCAGTCCTTGCAATTCCTAGTATATAGTAGTTACTTAATATACATCAGCCAGATATGTATCTAAATTACCATATTGCAGGTATCATGAGATCCAAACAAGAAATAAAATATTAAAATAAGCCACCTGGGTGGCTCAGTTGTTTAAGCATTAGACTCCTGATTTTGGCTCAGGTTGATCTCAGGGTCGTGAGATTGAGCCTTGTGTCAGGCTCTGTGTTGAGCATGGAGGCTGCTTAAGATTCTCCCTCTCCCTCTGCCCCTTTCCCACTCCTGGGCACACATGCGTGCTCTTTCCCTCTCTCTCTCTAAAAAAAAAAAAAAAAAAAAAACAGGAAAGAAAGAAAGAAAAAAAAGAAGTGTCATCATAAGCACAATTTAGAGCAAACGAAATTGAACATCTGTGAAGAATATTTTCCTGACTCAGTGTCTATTAACAGTCACAACCCTAGGTTCCATGTCTCCCTGCTGGAGACAGTCCCCAATGCATGCTGACAAAACTTATTTCCTGTTTCTATCTCCCTGCCACTCTTCTTCTCTTGATACATTTCCTTAGCTCTAAACATGTGATTCAAGAATGCATTTAATGAACTCCTTAGCCAGACCATATTTTAAAAGGAAATGCATTAGAAGCAACACTATATATAATCCCTAGCTGAGTTATCTGGTGTTGGTGTGAACCACTAATGAACGCTTTTTGTTTCTTGCCCTGGAACACCAAATATACATCTCTTGCCAGGCACGTTGGTATATGGCATATTTGAAGCAATTGCACCAGGAAATGGAACCATCCCAGTTATCCTCCACATTTGCCAAACATGGGACCAGACAAATCATTTTGCTTGACATTCTAATGAAAAGGCAGATAAGTAGATGGAAAGTTCAAAATAAATTGAAAACTTATTTTATTTAAAATGATAGAAAAAATAAGATCTGATAAACTCCATGCCATAGTTTTTATAAGTTACTTTGTCTTAAGTAGATTAAAGGGTTATTTATCCATGTATTTCGGATTGGGTCATACTATTTACAGGGCTGGGTCTTAGTATCTAAATAGCTCTAATTGATTAAATACTTGGATTTATAATCTAATATCTTCTCCCAAGTAATTGCAGGTTTCTTAACTTAAACTGAGGAAATAAAGTTTGTGTTCCAGTTAATGGTTGGCTTGTGTGTTGAATGCAAAAATTCCACCAGTGATTTATTTCATTAATTCAGTAATCATTTCAGCTGCAATAACCTTCAGTCACAGGCAGCTAATGTTGCAATAATGACTTCTGGGAGAAGTTAATACTGGAAGCCTCTAGCCATATTTGCAAATAAGCCCATGTATCATGACACTCAAAGATTGATCCAGGGGAGCACAAGACTTTGGTGATTTTTGCAGATAGTAATTTTTAGAGAATCTGAAGATTCATTAGAGAGAAGAGAAAACTAATCACAGATTCCTCTAGTCTTTAGTTTTAAAAGCCTATGAATGATGATGGTCTGCATACCATATACTACAATTATCCTAAATTAGCTTATCTAAGGCCAAAGTAGTAATAACAAGTATCAGGTTTTATTTTTCTTTATTTTACATGAGATCTAAAATCAGTGTTGCAGAAGTAGGTCACTCATTCTGAAAGAATAATAGAAGACAGAAAATTACATAGAAATTATTTTCAAAGTATTTCAGACTTACTGGCTTGATATGTATAAAATTTTCTCTTCAGTCAATTAACTGAATATGACATGGATAAACATTTGGCCTTTTTAAAGAAAAATACAAATAAGCCTGCATTTTCCAGACTCTCCTTGCTTTGCATAGTGAATGAAATGTATTTAGTACTTCTAAATTAAAAGTCACATTTACTCTCTAAATAGCTCAGTTACTTCTCAGCATTCTTTATTATTAATATTATGAATACTGTGAAAATAAATACTTCTTTTCCAGTTTATCAACCAATGCCTATAGATTAAGGCAAGTGGAGGTCTGTTTCAGTGTGTTTTTGAGATCAGTTGTAGTGTCTAAGACAGTTTTTGTGTTTGTGTGTGTCGGTGTGTATGTTTTTATGCTTATGGTATGTCATATAAAAGTGGGAAATTTCTGCATTCTTACACTTGTATTGCATTGAGAATGAATCTGTGGTATGGAAAAAATGGGGTCATCCAGATGTTAATGACCTGCAAATTCACATTTGTTCCAAATGATTCTCTGAACTTCATATAAGCAACTACCTATTTGGCATTTCCACTATGCTTAAAGCCATTTCAGATTCAGAATATCCAAAATAAAACAGGTGCTTTTCCTGCCTGCTTCTCTCTTTCTCTAATCAAAGCTGTCAGACAACTACTATGGCCTCTGAAGTATTCTCGCTGCCTGTACTTGTGCTCTCTTCCAGTTTTTCCACTTCCTGCTGTCTGAGCCATCTTTTAAAGATACAGATATGATTTGCAATTGGTTCTGAAAACTGTCACTCAAGTTTTAGAGCTGTTTCTTAATCTTATGCTCTTTTACTTTTGATTAGTGCCTGAACATAAAAAAAAATACATAGATGCAAGTTCAGAAAAGCAAGCTTACTTTTTGTTCTATTTCTTTTTTCATCCTTCAGCTCATAAAGGAGAGTCAGTAATGGGTAGGAAGGACCTTGCTCTTGGATGAGGGCAGGCCTCAGTCACTTTCTTCTGTCAGAGGGAGATGTCTTAGGAAGGATATCGAAAATAAGATCTAGTCTCATAGCCTGATGGTCCCCCAAGACCATCTTCCAGTCAAGAGAGGGATAGCATTGCCATAAGCTGATTTCAGTGGTATCAGGAGACCAGTGTGCATATTCCTAATCGGACAAGGTTATCCATAGATGAGACACAGTGTTTCTTTGTATAAAAGATTAATTTGCTATAGCTGAAGTTCAAGCAATTTTTACTGGATATTCTCAGCTTGTTGATTCTCATCTTCATTATGAGTATTAGTCAATGGAAAAATAAATGCCCTTGTTATATAATCTTTTAAAAATGAAACCCTTTCAAAGTCTTTTTAAAAAGTTTTTATATAAATTCTAGTTAGTTAACAGAGTGTAATATTGTGTCAGGAGTAGAATTTAGTGAATCATCACTTACATATAAAACCCAGTGCTCATCACAAGTGCCCTCCCTAATACCCATCAACCATTTAGCCCATCCCCCTGCCCACCTCCCTTCCAGCAATCCTCAGTTTGTTCTCTATAGTTAAGAGTCTCTCATGGGTGCCTGGGTAGCTCAATCAGTTAAGTGTCTGCCTTTGGCTCCCATGATTCCAGGGTCCTGGGATCGAGTCCTGCATCGGGCTCCGTGCTCAGTAGGGAGTCTGCTTCTCCTTCTGTGCCTCCCCCCAGCTTGTGCTCTCTCTCATAGAGAAATAAATAAATAAATAAAAAGAGTCTCTTAGGTTTACCTCCCTCTCTTTTTTTTTCCCTTCCCCATATTCATTTGTTTTGTTTCTTAAATTCCACATACCAGTGAAATCATATTTGTCCTTCTCTGACTGACTTGTTTCACTTAGCATAATACACTCCAGCTCCATCCATGTTGTTAGTGAGCATAGCATGATGTATAGGGAAGTTGAGTCACTATGTTGTACAACTGAAACTAATATAACATTGTGTGTCAAGTATACAGAAATTTAAAATAACTAATAAACTAATATTCTAATATATTAGAATATAAGAGAAAAATGGGAATTATCAGAATTGTGCAAATAAATAAATGTATACCCTAATATTAATTTTAATCTGTAGAGTTACTCTTAGTTATTTTCATGTCTGGAATGAAATGGAATACATTATAAAAATGAAACAAAATCAACTGTTTTTAAAATGTATGTGATATCTGGGGTGCCTCCATGGCTCAGTCAGTTAAGTGTCTGATTCTTGATTTTGGCTCAGGTCATAATCTCAGGGTTGTGAGATCAAGGCCCATGTCAGGCTCTGCGCTGGGCGTGGACCCTGCTTAAGATTCTCTCTCTGCCTCTCTCTCTGATCCTCCCCCTCCATGAGCACACACTCTCTTTCATAAATGAATGAATGAATGAATTAATTAATTAATTAATTTAAAAAATGTGTGTGGGTATCACTAAGTCTCCATTTCACAGTTTCACCAAGGACTGAAGCAAGTGAAGGCATTTCTGCCATTTCAAGTGAATTGATAGAAGACTCTGGTCAGATAAGGAAAATTGTTTTAAAAGATTCATGCATTCATGTTAGAGGGACTCATACTACTTCCTATAAATAGCCCAGTTTATGCATCAGTATGAAAAAACAAAAAACTGTGTCCTTATGAAGGACAGTTTTGAACATTATTTCTCTTTCCCTCCAATGAGTAAAAAAATAAGTAAATATACGTAAGACTATGAAAAACTAATCCATCTGGACAATTTAATTTTTATGATCACTGAAGTCAAAAGAGATTTTGACAAATAGCATGTTTTCCCGTGTGTTTCTCTTTTATATTAAGCAGGATTCTTTTCACAATACAATTGAAGCTTATTCTACTACATAACCAAATGCTCGAATGGATTTTGAGATAAAATTTAATGTCAGAGAAAGCCATTGTCCAATGCAAAATCAGTGACCTGGTCAAATTAAAGACATATTTTAAACCTGATTTACATGAGATGGCAAGTCTTAATGAGAACATGCAACAACTATTATTGTATTACACATAAATTCAATCACCAACATCAAACAACATTAGTATTGATTGTTTGGGGACTTTGAAATTCATTTTTATGAAATATTATTTTGTGGAATACTGAGAAGAGTTTTTCATTTATTTCCCATAATTAGCATTAGGAAGAGGAGAAAAGTATGGTAATTTACTGGATTATAGACAATTTAAAAGCCAAGGCAAAACTGTGCCAACAATTTAAACCTAAAAAGATGTAAAATGACCATGAAGAAGTTGAATGTTATACCAAAGGTGAAGAGTTACCTGGTGATAGTATAACATAAGAGAAAACATCTAGATTCAGATATACATCTTGGATTAATAGATTTAGGATGATGCTTTGTTTTGGCAGGTGTTTAATAACAGATGAATGAAATGAACATTACAGATGTTATATTTGTGTCTTTTGATATTGAAACTACATTAATCCTGCCTAGCCTATATCATAGCATTTTTGTGTTTTATCGAGAAAAATGATTTCTTTTTTTTTTTTTTTTTTTTTAAAGATTTTATTTATTTATTTGACAGAGAGAGACACAGCGAGAGAGGGAACACAAGCAGGGGGAGTGGGAGAGGGAGAAGCAGGCTCCCCGCGGAGCAGGGAGCCCAATGCGGGGCTCGATCCCAGGACCCGGGATCATGACCTGAGCCGAAGGCAGACGCTTAACGACTGAGCCACCCAGGCGCCACCGAAAAATGATTTCTTATAGATATGTGTCAAAATAATTTGTGATAACATATTTAAAAATCTGGCCAAAATACATATACCTGGGATATCCTGATGATTTAAAGGTATTTAAATTATACTTTGCCTATGATATACTTGGCCTATATAAAGATTCAAAACTTTGAATTTTTCATTTCTTACCTTGTGAGTTTGCAAATACTCAAATCTCTTGGTCTCTTTTCTCTTTCCTCTTACTTATTTCTATGTACTTTATAAGTAATAGCATTCAATTTATTTTTAGGAAAAGCTATAAATTATCTAACAATTCCTGCCCACCTCTTTTTTATTACTAAACTAGACCCTTTTCCACCTCAGCAGGGAAAGATATTGTGTTATGACAAAGTGATATGTGAAACAAAACATATGGATATTGATTTTTAAACTCCAGACTCACCATTTTAGAAAGGTAAAGAGGTTGACATCTAAGCACAGTATATTCCCTCATTTCTGGTGACTACTACTTCCCATTACAAAATGAGGCTGTCCCAGGTTCCATTATAAATTTCCTTCAGTATTTGTAACTCAACTATAAAACAGACTCTGAGACAGAAGCTCAACATATGGGGATTAAGCCCAGGAGTGCTTTATTTTTTTTTAAATTTTTTATTGTTATGTTAATCACCATACATTACATCATTAGTTTTTGATGTAGTGTTCCATGATTCATTGTTTGTGCATAACACCCAGTGCTCCATGCAGAATGTGCCCTCTTTAATACCCATCACCAGGCTAACCCATCCTCCCACCCCCTCCCCTCTAGAACCCTCAGTTTGTTTTTCAGAGTCCATAGTCTCATGGTTCGTCTCCCCCTCCGATTTCCCCCCCTTCATTCTTCCCCTCCTGCTATCTTCTTCTTTTTTTTTTTTCTTAACATATATTGCATTATTTGTTTCAGAGGTACAGATCTGTGATTCAATAAAGAAGATGTGGTATATTTTTTAATTCAAATTTAGTTTAAATTGGTTCACCTATATCTAAGTGACAGGAGAGTAGTAAAAATAAAATAAATGTGAGAATGCAGCAGGTCGCTTTTGCATTTCTTTAACTAGGAAATTAATTTCTTTTCTAAAATACAGTGTTTTTTTCAGACTGTTAGTTGGAGACACAATGTTATTGTTTAAGGGAGAGAGATTAAAAATTGTTGAATAGGCAGGAAATGAACAGTTGAACACAAATGTAGATGAAAAATAACTCATAGTGTCTCCTTGTAAGCATTTATTTATTTACCTACTTTTAAGATTAGCAATTCCCTATGTAGCCTTTGTCAGTAAATCAGGTAGATAATTTTTCTGTTAAAATAATTTTGAACACATAAAGTTGGTGAAAAACCTAAGAGAAATGCAAAATGCACACTTACACACATTTTCAGGGTTTTTTTCTGAAGATTATTTGAAGTCAATTTAATATTTATTTTATTTTATTTTATTTTTTAAGTCAATTTAATATTTAATGTTACTGAAACTATGTAATTCAGTACCAATTTCAGGACAATAGTTCACCAGAAAATGCTATATATAATTATATATTATTAAATACTAATATGAAACATATTAGTATATTTACAGATTTATATCTGTCCAACTCTACATCTGTATTGGAACTTTCAAGTTGGAATAATTATGCAAATTACAAATTACAAGAGTACAATATGTAAATACAAGTTCCCTTTCATCACGAGGTTGCCTACAATGTATCATTTCATCTCTTCTAGACCCAGCCTTAGCAGGGGAACTGTTTTGAACTGTTTGAACGGTTTTGAATCCATCAACTGGGGGCAGTTTAACTGTGCTACTGTTTCCCATCCAGTATCATCTGTATCTAGTAGGTTAGGTTAAGATCATAATCACTGACTGTGGAACGTAGAAGAATTCAAGGACTAACATAAGACCCAGTCTCATCAGTTTGGTTTCTAAACCCTGAATTTGCTACCATAATCCCTGTGGACACCAATAGCAATACCTTTTAAAGTCTGGGGTTGAAAGCCTGTATGGGAGGAATGGAAGAAAGGGTAGCGCGGCCAAATTCTAACACTTAGGTTAGACCTGGGTCTTTTTGGATCCACATTTTGGCGGCCTCTGCTTTCCTGCTCTTCCTGTATCATCACCCTAGATCTGAATTTCTGTTTCCTGGTCTTACACGCGGCTTGCAATGTATTTAATTTGACTTGGATAATCTCTGCTACTTGATCATTGCCTTGGGGCACTGGATACAATCGCTGCCCCTGAACTTTGAGTCAGTGAAGCATCTCTTCGCTTTCTTTCTCCCTTTTCATTCTTTTTTCCCTTTGGCTCCACAGATTTAATGTTAACACTGTCAGTACAGTACCTGATCCAAACAGACTTCTGAACCTTCTCACTGAACCCGTGCCTAGTTTACCCATGTAAAGCTAATATATTGAGAGTAAGCAGAAGAAAAATATTCATGTTGGTATTTCAAATTTTGGGTGCAAAAGCAGAGCTCTAGGCCTTTGCCAAATTTGACCAATACTTTATATGGGATTTTTCATCTATGATTTTGAGTAAAAATGACCTATAATTATCCTTTTCTATGATCTCTTTGTCCAATTCTATAAGCAAGATAAATAAGTTATAAGAGAAGCTGGTGACTTTTCCCTTTCCGTTCTCTGGTAGAGTTTATATAAGATTGGTATTAATTTATTCATAAATGTTTGGTAAAATTTTCTTGTGAAGCCACCTGCTCTGGAGTTTTCTATGAGGATAATATTGTTTGTCTTATCGATTGGTTTTTTGTTTGGATTAAAGATTTAATTTCCTTAATGGTTATAAGAGAATTTAAGTTTCCTACTTTTGTTGAATATTCAAACTGTACTTCTGTTGGACTGATATATATATAAAAGCATTAAGAGTAAGATTAATTAAATTGATTTTTTGTCAAGAAAATATTCCATTGTGAATCAGTTTCATCTAGCCAGTACGACCAATTAAATTGTAAGACACCATTCTTAGTGCCAACTAGGAAATATTATCTTAAGTCAGTATTTTGTAGTATATAAAGACATGTGTAAGCAAAAAGAAACGGTATGTACAGACCTAGAATAACTATATAGAAGGAAGGCATTTATGTAGAGACAAATTGGAGTTAGGTTACATGATTTTTTAAAACCCATATACTTTAGGCATTTAACCTAAACTCTTTATAAATGATAACTGTGTTTAGATCATAGATTCTCATCTATAGTTGAACAGTAGAGTCACCTATGGATGTTGTTACAAAATATTGGTCCACAATCCAAACAAATTAAAAGTAGAGCTTGGGGTTGAAGTCTACCATCTGTGTTCTGTAGAAGCTCCAGGTGATAATAAGGTAAAGCCAAGTCTAAGAACTTGGATTGGTAAATAATTGCTGTCAAGACAAAATACATAGGTTTGAAGTACCACATTTTTATTACTGGACTATGACAAGCTCAAAGTAAAGTATGGGATTGAAATACTGCTATTTAACACTACTATTACCTGAGACTGTTTAAGACACAAGGAATAAATCAGTAAACAAGCAGTCTAACACCCTGGTCATACGGAGTATACATTTGGGTTAGGGCAAAAGAGGAGTCACAGATAAAGAAGAAAATTCACAGCTCATAAGTATTTGGGTAAGGGGGTAGATACTGTAGATGGAAGATCAAGGGGGCCCTCACTGGCAATTAAGAACTTATGTTTAAGGAATGGGAAGGAGAAGGTTGTGATGGGATTGTAGCAAGGAAAGAAGACACCATGGTAGGCAGAAGTCACCTCATAGCAGACCTTGCAGTTGAAGCCAACAAGATTAGATTTCATTCAGGGGCGCCTGGGTGGCTCAGTCGTTAAGGGTCTGCCTTCGGCTCAGGTCATGGTCCCAGGGTCCTGGGATCGAGCCCCGCATCGGGCTCCCTGCTCGGCGGGAAGCCTGCTTCTCCCTCTCCCACTCTCCCTGCTTGTGTTCCCTCTCTCGCTGTGTCTCTCTCTGTCAAATAAATAAATAAAATCTTAAAAAAAAAAAAAAGATTAGATTTCATTCAGAGCTTGTAACCCAGGAAAATATAAGTTTGGTTTAAAGAATGGGGCCATCCTTGGTACAATATGAGCGGAGACTTAGGAACCTTAAAGATGTGAACTGATCAGATATTTCTAGATAAATATTTCTGTAGATTTAATTACATCCAGGAATATGATTTTTTGACCAATCAGAGAATACTTTCTTTGGAGGAAAGTGTTTAGTAAATCTGGAAATATATATATATATATACATACAAACATATGCCTATATAGACACATACGTATATGTATATCAGCAAATGTAGTGATCCTGGAACTAGTAAACTATGTAATAAAAAGCCAGAGCAATTAAGTAAAATTAAATTTCCTGTGCAATTTGAACTCATTGGCATGTAAACTCTACTGTATTTTCCCCAGGCTGTGTTTTTTGTGTAACTAAAGTGAACAAAGAAGATTTTACTACAGTATATATTTGTGATACTAAAGGGAAAATGTTTTATAAATAAGGGAAGTCTTTTGAATCCAAGATTTCGTATTGTTTCTGGCATGATTTCTTTATATAATTAACCATCCATCTGTATACATCTGATCATTTCCTACATTTTTCTTAACAAAAAAAGTCCTAAGAACATTTTTTGCACATCTGCTGTATTCTTGTATTATTTCAGATTTATCACTTGTGAGTTGTGTAGAATTTGTTGCCACATCAGAAAATATTCAAAGTGGAAAAAATTACTTTCCAAGTAGGTAAATAACTGTAGCTTTGAGGAAATGTTGGTATTCCCATATCGATTAAAACTTTTTTTAATTTTCAGAAAATACAAAGTAAGTATTCAATTAGTATTCATGTATTGTCTGCACAGATAAATAATGGAATTAATTTTTATGTGTCAGCATACTCAAGAAAGGTAAAAAATAAGTGCTTACTTTGATGTAGTGTAAACTCACAGGTTCAGAGGATAGACTATTTGGAGAAGAGATAAGCTCTAGGTTTTTTAACTCTTGCCTCTTGGTCATTATTGTAGGTAAGGAAGAAGAAAGTGAGGTATGAAACTCTAATTATTCAGTTTTTCTAATTACAGTTACAGTAAAAGGTGTAAAGTCCAAAGGCATATTAAAAACTTCCCATCTGAGATTAGAGTTATCTTAGGTTTCTCTTAGCCTGTATTATAACCAGATATCTAACAATTCTTATATGTGTGATTTCTTTTATCTGTTATTAACACAAT
Organism: Halichoerus grypus; assembly: GCF_964656455.1. Taxonomy (NCBI): domain Eukaryota; kingdom Metazoa; phylum Chordata; class Mammalia; order Carnivora; family Phocidae; genus Halichoerus; species Halichoerus grypus. The sequence goes on along the minus strand of NC_135721.1, from coordinate 62,651,569 downwards.
TTAAATACAGCTGTACTGGCAAATGAAGCAGAAATATCTATTTACTTCATGTTAGTGTGAGTGAATTCTAAAGTCAAATGTAATTGTTGTAGCATCTGGTAAGAAACAGCTGAGAAGTAAGCAGTGTCCTGGAAGGTGGGTACCAGACAACCTCATGCAAATTCGGTTCAGGTTGTGACTGAAGGACTGATCTGTGTGTAATCCAGTACCTACTCAAAAAGGAAGGAAGAAACAAAGGAAAGAAAGAATGGCTATTTCCATCTATTTAGATATTTTGGCTGGAATATCTCTAAATCATTAGGGATTGTATAATTTCTTCAATAGGGACATTTGAGCTGAATGTAGTAGACACTATTAGTCACTCTGCCTTTAGCTGCTATATCCATTACTTCCTTCCAACAGAACCTAATTTAATGTCACATTTTATACCACATTTTCATTACCCATTCATTCTTTCACATACATGTAAGTTGTTTCCATACCTTGGCTATTGTGAATAATGGTGCAATGAACATGGGAATACAAATATCTCTTTGAGATGATTTTGTTTCCTTTGAATATATACCCATAAGTGGAACTGCGAGATCATATGGTAGTTCTGTGTTTAATTTCTTGAGGAAGGTCCATATTGTTTTGACTATATCAATTTACATTCCCACCAGCAGTGCACAAGGGTTCTCTTTTCTGTAATCCTTGCCAGCATTTGGTATCTTTTGTCTTTTTGATACCAGCCATACTGACAGATGTGAGGTGATATCTCATTGTGGTTTTGATTTGCATTTCCCTAATAATTAGTCATGTTGAGCACCTTTTCATGTACATGTTGGCCATTTGTATGTCTTCTTTGGAAAAATGTATGTTTAGGTCCTTTGCCCATTTTTTTTTTTAATTCCATTGTGCTGTTTAGCTTTCATTATGCTATGTAGCCTATATATTGAGTTTTATTTTCATCATTACATTTTTACTTATAAATTTTCAGTTATTTTTTCTTTATATTTTCTATTTCTTTGGTGATCTCTAATTTTATTTCATTTGTTTTTAAAAGCTCACTAACATATTTTTATGATTGCTTCAAAATTTTTTGGGGTAATTGTAACATCTCTGTATTTTCAGTATTGGCATCTATTGATTCTCCTTTTTTTCAATCAGTGAAATATTCCTGGCTTTTGCTATGTTTGGTGATTTTTTTATTGAAACCTGGACATTTTGAGTATTGTTTGAGACTCTGGATCTTACTAACTTTCCGTTTTACCTTATTTTCTCTGACAGTGCCCTAACAGGAAAGGAGAAGGTGCTCTTATTGCTGCCAAATAGGAATAGAGGTCTAGTTTTCCCCCTTGGCCACTGTTGACACATTCAGCCTTTTCTGACACTACCTTGGAGGTGAGTAGGGATCGAGAAGCTTGGGTGCTGTGTCATAGTGTAGGGAGGGTGGAAGTCCAGGTTTCCCATTCAGCTATTTTGGTGTGGCTGGGGTTGGGCCCACAACTTTTCTCTGCTATTTGACTGGAGAAAAGTCGTTAAGTTTTTCTGTCTCACTAGGTTGCCCCTTTCCCAGTCCTTTAGTTACAGATTAAATATATATATATATTTAATAGTCACTAAATATAAATATATATATATTTGACATACAATATTGTATTAGTCTCAGGTGTACAACGTAGTGATTCAACACTTATACACTGTGAAGTAAGTGATCACCACCATAACTCTAGTCACTATCCATTACCATTAAGGTTACAAAAAAGGTTTTTTGTCTGAGAATGAGAATTTTCAAGATCCACTCTCCTGGCAACCTACAGATATGTACTACAATACCATTGACTATAGTCACCATACTGTACACCACATCCCCATAACCTGTTCATTTCACAGCTGGTAGTTTATACCTCTGGACCCCGTTTACTCATTTTACCCATCCTCCAGCTCCCCTCCACCTAGCAGCCACTACTCTCTTCTCCCTATCCATGAGTTTTGTTTTGCTTTATTTTTTTTTATTTTTTTTATTTTATTATTATTATTTTTTAAGATTTTATTTACTTGACAGAGAGAGCACAAGCAGAAGGAGAGAGAGGGAGAAGCAGGCTCCCTGCTAAGCAGGGAGCCTGATGTGGGACTCGATCCCAGGACCCTGGGATCATGACCCGGGCCAAAGGCAGCTGCTTAACCAACTGAGCCACCCAGGCATCCCAGCTTTGTTTATTTTTTGATTCCACGTATAAGAGAGATCATACAGTATTTGTCTTTCTCTGTCTGACTCATTTCACTTAGCATAATACTCTCTGGGTTTGCCATATTGTTGAGAATGGCAAGATTTCATTCTTTTTTTATGGCCGAGTGGTATTCCATTGTGTGTGTGTGTGTGTACACATACCACATCTTCATCCATTCATTTATTCATTGACAATTAGTTTCCACATTTTGGCTATTGTATATAATGCTGCAGTGAATATAGGGATACATATATCTTTTCAAATTAGTTTTCTCTTTGTTTTCCTTGGATAAATACCCAAAAGTGGAATTGCTGGATCATATGTTAGTTCAATTTATACTTTTTTGAGGACCATCCATACTGCTTTCCATAGTGGCTACACCAATTTACATTCCCACCAGTAATGTACAAGGGTTCTTTCTCCTCACATCTTTGTCAGCACTTCTTATCTCTTGTCTTTTTGATAACTGCCATCCTAAAAGGTGTGAGGTGATACCTCATTGTAGATTTGATTTGTATTTCCTGTTAATTAGTGGTGTTGAGCAACTTTTCATATACCAGGTGACCATTGGTATGTCTTCTTTGGAGAAATGTCTATTCAGATCCTATATGCAATATCTCTATATGTCTTTTGAAAAATACATAATCATGGCTTCAGAAGGCATGATTCAGAATCATGTCTTCACAGTAAAAGTGTGAGTATTGAATGAGTAAATGGATATATATGGCCATATTTCTCCTGTCCTTAAAGAGAAAGTTTAAAATTACCTTTTGGTTTTATAAGTAAAAAAGAATTTGGTCCACTCTCTTTCCCTAAACGCAGACATATTGAAAATATTCAAGACTATGAAATTTTAATTTGCTTTTAATAGTGAGTACTAAAATAAAACAAATAGTGAGTTCATGTTTCCCTCATTTAGTGAAGATTTTGTTTTGTTTTTTGTTTTTTTTTGGTAAGGGTAAGTCACAGATATTTGTAAAAACTCTAAGGTATTTTCCAAACTTAAGCTTCTATGATTCGGAAGCTTACACCAATAGGAATGAATACTCCAGAACCACTTGTGGTATTAAGGCACATTGCACTTAGTCTCTAACATTCTCAGTGGAAAACTGAGTCAAAATACAGCATTTTATTTTTCTTTTAAATGAATATCTCTGAGGTTCTGTAATATTAAAATGTAAAGCCTTTTTAAAAATTTTTATAGTAATCCTGACATTGCTACTTAAGATAAAAGAATAACTTAGAGAACTATGAAATCTGTTTCCTTAAAAAATAGAAGGCTTTGAATGAAAAACCCTTAAGGTACATTAAATCTTATGACCAGTGCTATTTATTTTTAAAACTATGCCATTTTAAAAGGGAATACAATTCTGCCATTTGCAACATGGATGGATCTAGACAATATAATGCTAAGTAAAATAAATCAATCAGAGAAAGGCAAATACCATATGATTTCACTCATATGTGGTATTTAAGAAACAAACCAAAAGAAAAAAGAAGAAAAGAGACAAACCAAAAAACAGACTCTTGATTATAGAGGGCAAACTGATGGCTACCAGAGGGCATGTGGGTGGGGCTGGTGGATGAAATAGGTGAAGGGGATTAAGAGCACACTAATCACAATGAGCAGAGTAATATAAAGAATTGCTGAATCACTATATTGTACAACTGAAACACACTTTATGTTAACTATACTGGAATTAAAATGTTAAAAAACAATAAAAAAATAAATAAAATAGAAAGTACCCCATAAGACATTAAAAATCAGGGCATCTCAAAACAAACAAAAAAAAGTATGCCATTTTTAAAAATTACCATCTTTTCAGAAAGACATTTATTTTTGCTGGGAAAGCAAACACAAGATTTCTGAATAAGAGATCCAACTTATTATTTAGAGCAATAACAGCAATTTTCCTTCCTCTAATTCTGCTCAAGAGATGTGTAAGAGCAGATGTCAGCTGTGTATACCATGGTCTTTACTGCAGAAGAGGAATCCCAAAATTATGAATCTAGGATCTTATATAGAAGCTTGACAGTAACACAGTTTACTTCACCTCCTGAGAGAGGGAGAGAAACCTTATATTTTTAGTGCAAACAAATTCTATCTAGGTAGAGAAAGGTAGAGAGTCTCATGTCAGGATACAAGGATTTCACCCAGGGGATAATAAGTTTTCCTATTCTTTGAATGGAAACAGATGGCTCCACCATAAAGGAGACCACCTGTCTAACACTTTTGGAAGGTGAGGAGCAAATGGGTATTGGGAAAGGAGATATTAGAGAATGAAAATATTTACTTTGTCCTTAGAGCCTTATACTATTAATTCTTCCAGTCCACGAAAATGTATATACATTGATTTATAGTGTCTATAGATTAGATCTTTTGCTATTAATGATGATGTTGCGCGTATATCTTGTTTATGTCTGTTTTAGTAAGAGCTTTTTATCAATTTTTATGGAGTATTTTATCGAATTATTTTTCTTTTTTGATTGAGATAGTTACTTCTATTTTTTTATTGAGATATTTTATTCTGTTCATATGCTGAATTACATTCCAGAAATATATGCAACTATTGTCATATTTTGTTATTTAAATTATATTGTCCTCACAAAATAAGATAGGAAGTATAATGCCATTTTATATTCCTGGAAAGATCATTATTATTTCTTCTTTAAATATATAGAATGCATTTTGCAAAGCTATCCTGGCCTAAAGATATGTGTTTGCATGTGTGTAGAAAGGTTTTCAATTATGAATTATATATATTTATGTACATATACATATGTACATATGCGTGTATAAATGTGCATATATTCTGAATTTTTTCTATGTTTTTGCATTAGGTTGATTGTGTTTTTATAAGAATTTGTCCATTTTATTTAAATTTTAAAATTTGTTTTCATTAAGTGATGCAAGATATTGTTTCATTTTTTTTTCAGTCTCTGAAGGATTAGTAATGAGTATAAGATCTTAGTAATATATACATTCTCAATTTTATCCTTGATCTACTTTGCCTGAGGTTTATCAATTTTATTAGTCCTTTTATAGAACGATTCTGATTTTATTGGTTCTTTCATGTACACTTTTTTATCTGTACTATTTTCTTCAACTTCCTCTGGATTTAATTGCTTTTTTTTTTTTACTAACTTCTTAAGATGGATATTAAAATCAGATTTTCAGGTTTTCTTCTTGTCCAATATGTGTACTTAATGCTAGCAATTTCCCTCTAAGCATGTTTGTGGCTGAATGACACACATATATTCTTTTTTTTATTATCAGTTAAAATATTTTAAAATTTTATTATAATTACTTTTTAAAGCATGAGTTATTTAGAAATGCATTATTTAATTTTGAGACGAAGGTAAGTTATCTCTGTTTTACTGATTTCTAGACCAGTTCAGCTGTGGTTTGAGAACATGTATAATCTAATCCTTACAAATCTATTTAAATTTGTGCTATATTTCAGGATATAATCAATTTTGATTAATCTTTTTCTTATAGTTGTAAAGAATATGTATTTTGTACTTATAGTTACAGAGTTACATATATGTTAAATAGGTAAAACTTGTTTTTTATGTTTTTCAAATATATTCCTTTGTTGCTTTTTTTGTCTATGTGTAATAAGTACATATAAAGTTAAGATGTTATAACATCTTGCTGTATTGACATTTATCATCAGGACATGTCACTCTTTTATCTGCTTATCTCCTATTAGTGGAGCTATCCTTCTTTTGATTAGTGCTTCATGTCTCTTACTGTCAACTTTTCTGTATCCGTATATTCAAGGTGCATCATTTTTAAGCAGCGTAGCTGGCTTTCTATTGGATGTCTTTTTTGACAGTCTTTACTTTTAATTGGCTTAATTTTAGTTCATTTATATGAACGTATTTTTACTTAAATCCAAATTTTTTAATATTGGCTTTCATCTTTGTTTTATTTCTTTTATGTTTCTTTCTCCAACGTTTTCTGTCTTTTGAAATATTAATGACTATTTATTATTGCATCTCCACCCCAGTTAATTTATTAGTCAGACATTCTACCAATACTCTTTTAGAGATTGTCCTAGAGATTACAGTGTTTATCTTTGCTTTATTCAAGTATAATATAAACTAGTATTTTATCACATTCTAAACAATGTAAAGATGTTTAAAAATGGGAACATCAGGGCGCCTGAGTGGCTCAGTCGTTAAACGTCTGCCTTCGGCTCAGGTCATGATCTCAGGGTCCTGGGATCGAGCCCCGCATCGGGCTCCCTGCTTGGCGGGAAGCCTGCTTCTCCTTCTCCCACTCCCCTGCTTGTGTTCCTGCTCTTGCTATCTCTCTGTCAAATAAATAAAATCTTAAAAAATAAATAAATAAATAAATAAAAATGGGAACACCATTTAATATCCTGTTATTATCGTGGTTTCATCTCCTCTGTATTTTAGGCAGCATAAAGGGTTATTATTATTATTTTATACAGTCACACTACATTTAAATAAACCCACATATTTGAGCTGTATTACTGTTCATACCTCTTTGCATCTCTGTTTTTTTTTCTTCTGATATCATTTTTGTTTTTCTAAACTATTTCATTTCATATTTCTTAATGAGAGTCTGATAGTTATTATTTTGCTCCTTTTTGTTGTTCTGGAAGTGTTTTATTTTTCCTCTTTAATAATATTTCCCATAAATAAAGCATTTTTGTTGTTAATTTCTTTTTGCACTTTATGATGTTCTTTCATTTTTTTTGTCTTCCATTAATATATCAATGCTTAGACTTATTGTTGCTATTTTAAAGGCAATTTATCTTTATTTCCCTAGTGACTTTTGATTTTCTGTCTTTGCTTTATATCATTTTCTGTGCCATGATTTGGTATGATTTATCTGACTTTGTATTCATAGTACTTCTTAAATATATGCTTGTTATTTTTTGTTGGATTTTGAAAAACTGTCAGCCATTATCTGTTTGAATATGGCTTTTGGTCCTTTCTCTACTTCCTCTCCTCTGAGACACCTTCTCCTGGTATCTCATGTCTCTTACTCAGTTTTCTGCATTTCCCGTTCTTTTTTCTCTGAGAATTTCAATCTGAATATTTTTTGTTTTACAAATATTTGTTTATTCTCTCTTGCGCTGTGTCTAATCTGGATTTAAACCAATCTAATTAAGTTATAGAACTTCCATTTAATTCTTGTTATAGCTTTCCATTTTCTGCTAAGTTTCCCATCCTGTCATTATAGATTGTGCTAATAACATCAAATAAAATCTGGATCTCCCATGGTTTATTTTTGTCTCCTCTTTTCAGTCAACTTTTGTCTTTATGTATGACTGCCTTTTTTTTTTGAAGCTTTATTGAGATGTAGTTTGCATACCATACAATTCATCCATTTAAAGTACATAATTAAGTGGCTTTTATTATATTCACAGAGTTATGTAACTATCACCCCATCTAATTCTAGAACAATTTCATCATTCCAAAAAAGAAACCATTGCTAATGGGTACACTCATTAACAATGACTGTTTTGTTTTATTTTAAGCTAACCATTGTGTATAAAAAGTTGTATAGACAGCCTAAGACTCAGGATGATATTATCTCTCTCAATAAAGGTTTGGAGTTGAAATCATTTAGTAAATTTCCATCCTTTTGTAGACGAAGAAACTCAAGCATGGTACAAAGATGAAGTGAAGACTCAAAGATTCTACTCTAGCTACTGACAGAAACAGATACAGAGAAAATGTATAGTATATAAAGAGAGAGTAAATACTAAATGAAAGAAATTAAAATATGAACTGAGATAAGGATGTATTGAAGAAAATGCATTGTTCTGAGACCATAGAAACCAGTATATCTATATTGTTCTTCATTACTTCTTTCTTTTGTTTTTTACTGTAATATCATGACACTTAAATTTCATTTTCCCTATATTAAATTTCATTGGCTTCAAAATTACTTTTTTATGATCACAGAAGTTAATACCTGTTTCCACAATGGGCAATTTTATTAGGCATGTTTAATTCAAATTTGAGTTGTAATTTTAAGTTTGAGATTGCATGTAAGTACAAACAGAATAATTAACTTATTAAAAGCAAGCTTAACATCAATTGTGTTTTTCCTTACAACTCTAGGTACAGAATATATCATCTTTTATAAAATAACTATGCATTCATAAAAGGACTATGCATTCTGGTAAGGTAGTATACGTGACTTATTTCTGGCATGAAATAAGCTCAGGTGAGAATTTTTACATAATCAAGAACTTAATGCAGTATCTTTAGCTTCACACAACAAATATATTAAAATAACCCCCTTCATGTTAAGATAACATATGGTTTTACATTTTATAACAATTGGTGCAATTTATAGAGGAAACTGAAATGGACAAGCAGATAGTATTAAAGTCACCAAGCATGTTATTGAAGTAGAAGTAAATAACTATGCTTTAGAAAAGCAGCTACCATAGAATTTAGAATAATGAAGTTATATTACAGGCCTTAAGTTGAGGCCTGATTATGCTATGTAAATAATTAAAAATATATGAATCGTAATATTTTCTAAAATCTGTGAGGTTATAAAGTATAAATACCTATTACACACTTATTACTGCTATGGAAATTTTTAAAATTCATAATTCATAGTCTGTGAACATTATGCTTTAACTTGATTCTTTCTTTTAGATCCTTTGGTTTTCGGTTAGTGAAGTCTATTTTCTGTGCATATTTATGTCAACAACAAAATTTCTATGATTTCCATTTAATTAAAACTACAATAATTAAGTTAATTAGTATGGTAGGCAGAATACTAAGAAGATCCTATGATTTTAGTTCTCTCAAGTTAAGCCCCTGATTATATTACATGGCAGAGGGATCTATCAGATGTAATTAAGGTTTTTAATCAGTTGACTTTGAGTTAATCAAAAGGCAGATTATCCAGGCGAGCCTAACTTAATCACCTGAGCCCTTTAAAAGCAGGTTGTCTTTGGCTGTTTATAGAAATCAGACAGTCTCAAAGGATGCAAGACATTCAAGGAAGGTTCTCTATTGCTGTGATGGAGCGTCAGAGGCAAGGGCAGTCCCTCTCTGACAACCAACAAGAAAATAAAGACCTCCTATAGCCATAAAGTAATGAATCCAGCTAACAGCCTGAAGAATGAACCAGCAAGCAGACATTTCCCAGGGCCTTAAGATGAGAACTCAGACTGCTGATGCCTGGATATCAATTTGTGATACCCTGAGTAAAGGACCCGGTCATACACACCTTGGAATTCTGACCTACTGAAGCTATGAGATAACAAATATTACGTGTTGTTCTAAGCTGCTATGTTTGTGGTAGTTTGTTATGCAGCAGTAGACAACTAATACAATTAGTAAAATTTGCTGGATGAAAATCCCTTACATGTTCAAAGAGATGAGTTTAGACTGGTTTAGAGTGCTGGTTGCCTGCAGATAATTAGGATATGTCACATGTGGGAAGCTTAGTGTGGGAAGAGATGGGGCCCAAAGAAAGCTTTCCCCGAGGCCAAATTTTATCCGAATCCTCACATGAATATGGATAAATAATTTGGATTTGGAGAATCATAGTATCCTGAAAAATTCCTGGAAGTGGAAGTTAGCTTTAGAGCTGTTAAATGGTGGGGAGCTATAATAAACTAGAAGCAGCAGCTTTTTCTATGGGCGGTTCCTGAGTAAAGAGAGAAAATAGATCATGTAAGAATTTAAAACATCAAAAGTGACATACATAAATCTGGATAAGAAGTGAGAGGCCCAAAGAAAGAGAAGTTTGGGGAAATTGACAGAGAAAAGAAAAACATCCTAGAAACAATTATAGAAAGAACACAGTAGCAAAACTATCTAGAAGCCAGGGAAAAAAGATTTGGTTATGTTTTAACAGAGACCTGCAGTGCCTCAGTAAAAATAAATGTTTAATGGATATTTTTTTCAGGCACTATAGTAGATGCAGAGTAATATTTTGGCACTTCCTCTGAGTTACCCCCTATAGGTTTTGTCTACAATTCAGGTTTGTACCAGCACAGTCGTGAATAGCTCCATTATCTTGGCAACTAGTAAAATATAATGCATTTGTACTTATAATATGATAGATATGTAAAATATAGATAATATTTGCTATTATTTTTAAAGCCTCATTCATATTCTTTATAGATATCTCTTGTTACAGATTCTGTGTTATTTCATTCTTTTGTTTCTTTCTTACTTTTTGATTTTAATTATTCTGGTCAGAAGAATCTACTTCTATATCTACTAACTATGTCTTCTGAATAATATTAACTATTTACAGTTTCTTTGGGCTGGTTTTATAGTTCATTTTATAATTTGAATGATTTGAATATATGACTAATATTTTTTAATTCCTTTTCCCTTTAATAAGGAAAGCATTTATAAGTCCATGGATTATATTTGGAGAAAATTGTAACTGGATACTGCAAAGATTGAGATAAAACTTTATTATTATTATTTCTCAGATATAAATTTCACTTCGTCTTAGGTATAATTATTAATCTTCAGAACTGTTGAAAAGTTGTATCAGTAAAGGTGAAATTTGAAGTAAGACTGTTGACAAAAATCAATCAGGTATGCAGACATCTGGGCAAAGAGCATTTCAGGCAAAACTACTGACAAGGTCCTAATGTGGAAGGAAGTTGGCAGTACAGAAACAGAACTAATTTATTTAATGCATTTACATTCCCTAACTCATGCCAGATTTTTCCACACGTAGGCCAACTTGAGCACCTTTACGTGAATCACTCTATTGATTTCTATTCCAAATTTGGTGTACCTTTTGAAGGAATGTGGAAATATGCCACAGAAAATAAATCTGATTTCTCATTGAGCAGACAGAGAGACAGAGAGAGACTAAACCATTAAGGATGATCATAGTCAATATATGTAAGGGAAAATTTGTTGTCTTTTGCTAAGCTACACTCAGGTAGCAAAACAGTCATCTCTCTAGTCAACCTAGAGGCTTTGATCAAAATGCCAAAAATATAAATAAAATCTGTTTGAGAAGAGATGATCTCAAAAGGAGGAACCTGATTAATGCATTTTGATATTACATATGATGGATTTTTGCCAACTACTCCAAGTGAGTTTTTCCAATGATTAATCAAAAATGATTCATTAACTGCATCAAAAATAGAAAGCAAAAAGTAGAATTATGCTTTATTGTATATTTTACCCCTTTACTTTTATGGTAAATACAAAGGGTGATAAATCTTTAGAATAAATACTCAGTTTAATACATAAATGTATGTGTTCAAAAGATTTCAGTTGACTCTTAGATTCTTTGTTGACCCTAATTCTGGTGAAAACACAATGCTTAAATGTGTGGTAGACTAATCTCACAGAACCTAAAAAAAATAAAATTACTGTTTTCAAGAAAACTCAGGTTAACATAAATATTTTCTTAAAGTCATTGCCCTTTGTATTAGATTCCTAGGCGGCCATAACAAACTGTCACAAACTGAGTGACTTTAGACAAACAAACAAAACCTAAAATTTGTTCTTTTGCAGTTCTGTGGCTAAAATCTGAAATCAAGGTGTCGAAAAGGTTGGTTCCTTCTGAGGAAGAGTCTGTTCTGTGCCTCCCACCTAGCTGCTAGTGTTTGCCATGAAATCCATGGGGTTTGTTGGCTTCTAAATGTCTCCAATCTCTGCCTCTGTCATCATAGTGGCTTTCTTCCTGTGTGTACCTGTGTCTAATTTTCCCTTTTGTTATAAGGACTCCAGTCATTGGATTTAGGGACCACCCTAATCCAATATGACCTAATCTTAACTTGATTTACATCTGCAAAGACCCCATCTTTAAATCAGGTCGCATTCATAGGTACCAGGGGTTAGGGCTTGAACATATCTTTTTGGGGACACAATTCAATTCACAACACCTCTTTTTTAACTTCTCATATCAATTGTATTAGGGTTCTGCAGAGAAAACGTGTGTGTGTGTGTGTGTGTGTGTGTGTCTGTGTGTGTCTGAAAAAAAATGGGTTGGGGCCTTGTCAGGTTATCATTAGAAATTTCAGCATGGTTCTATGAGCATCATATATTTTTAGCAAGGAAGCTATTTTTATCAGCTGTATGTTTCTTGAAATGTAGCTGTTTTGACATGTAGAGGATATATTGAGGACATTAGCGGCTGGTGTCAGGGAAAATTATTAGGAAGTTATTGCTATGGTCAGTCAAGAGAAGATGGGGGTCTGAAATGGAGTAGGTGTGAGAATGCAGAGAATGCGATAAATGGGAGAGTTCTCTTTAATTTCATATGAACTGTAGAATGCCTATTTAAAACTTAGGTAGTAGATAAGGACCCAAAAAATATAGACAAAGAAGATAAATTTGTCACTCAGTAAGCATCAGGCCCCTTCTCTCTATAAAGCATTTTATGACAGGATCTGATATTGTGATAATGTCATAAGGTTTGCCCAATCTCCATTTTCACACTCTAACTCACCTTTAGCACAGTATTCACAAAAGCACTGGCCAAAGATTTTAGGCTTCAGTGGTAGGAGCTGGGAGGAATGCTCAGGGTGGAGTAGGACTCAAAGAGGTAAGGTAAAGCAAATAAGGTATTTTGCTGGCCTCCCCTCTCCAAAATAGGATTTGTTGAAGGGTAAACTTAAAGTGATTTTTTAAATGTCTTCTAGTTGCTATATAAATTTTTTGATATTAAAAATGAGTCAGTCAACTTTAGACAAATGCTTACACCATCATTTAAGAATTCTTTAGAAGTGATAAATTATAGTTAATTTCAGGACAATGTAACCTTCTAACCTCTAAAATCTATGACTTGTTGTCAATTAGCTTTGATAACTGCTAAATATACCTCTCTCTACTCCTCAACAATTCAGTGAAAATTGAGATTTTTCAGTAATGATCTCTTAATCTCCTCATTTCCTTAGATCTTCTTGTAGCATGAATTTTTCACGTTAGGCCTGAGTTGTATTTCTAGATTTTTATCTATATTGAATTGTATGACTTTGTCCTTTGTAAGAGAATTAACTTAGGTAATAAGTATGCAGTTACATTCCTCTTTGTTTGCTGTCTTTTCCAGTTAGCTCCTTTATTTAAATAAAGTTAGAATTTCATTACTATGTTTTAATTAATTTGCTTTAATGTTCACTGTGAAATTCTACTGACTTTCCCTGCATTGTATCAAAAGTAAGTTTTTTATTATATATCATTGCTGAATGTTTCACAAGTTAATATTAACCAATGATTCATTATACATTTGATGTTTTAAAGGTTTTTAAAATATAAGAAATAAATGTAAAAGAAACTTTTGTTTATGGAATCACATTCAGTTGGAGTGTTAAAGTTTCCTTAATGTTTATATTGAGACCAACTGAAGGGTACATGAGACTGGCTGAGGGATTCCTTTGTAAAACCCAATCTCACATGCCTCTACTTATGCATTTTTAAATTATGCATATGACTCATTGTGTATTCTGTATTTAGTGTCATTACTACTGACTCCTAAAGTTCTGCAGTGGCACTGAGATCTGTCTTATGGTTAAATATCAGGCAATCTGGTTTTCTCTCTCTCAGCACCCTTCTCCACTTTCTCTGTGGTAGTTCGTTACGTCAGCAATAAGAAACTAATACACGTACCAGATGTTGGTACCTGGAAGTGGGATGCTGCTATAGCAAATACCAAAAAATGTGGAAGTAGCTTTAAAACATTAATGGGTAGAAGCTAGGAGAAGTTTGAGGAGCATTATAGGGAAAAGCCAGATTTCCTTGAACAGACTATAATAGAAATTAAAGGGGCTGGTAGTGAAGGCTCAGAGCAAGTATGAATGCACAGTGGAAAAAACCTATATTGTCTTAGAGAATATTTAAATCATTACAAATGGACTGTTGGCAGAAATATGGACATTGAAGCCACTGCTGGTGAGAGTTCAGAAGGAATGAACAAAATATTACTGGAAACTGGAGAAAAAGGGTATCCTTGTTATAAAATGGCAGAAAACTTAGCTGAATTGTATCTTACAGTAGTGGGGAAAGCAGAAGTTGTAAGTGATGAACTTGAGTATTTGGCTAAGGAAATTTCCAAGTAAAGTATTGAAGATGTTGCTTGGTTTCTTCTTGCTACTTGTACTAAAATGTGAAAGGAAAGATATAAATTGAGGGACAAATTGTTAAGCAAAAAAGAACCAAGGCTTGATTAGGAAAATTCTTAGATTACTCACATTTCAAAAGATGCTACCATTAGGGGATTCACTGTTAGGAAAGCATGCTCTGGGGAGAAAGCCAAGGGATAACTAGATAACCTTTGTTAGTGCCTGTGAGAGATTAAAAGAACAGAGTATTTAATCACACAGAGAGCTTTTTGAATAGATTAGGCATATAATCATGGATTTCTCAGTAACTCGGCAAAAGTTAGGAGTAGTGACAGGATTGTCTAGAAAGCTCTCTGGAGTAGCCGCTTGTCTAATAAGGTGAATTCCTATGACATACGGGGGAGACCACCAAGGTTCTTGAAGGGATACCAGCAGAAATGCTACCTGCTTGGACTGAAAGAGACAGAAAGAGATTTGACTACAAAGTCAGAGGTGAGAATGATGCAACTACATGCCAAGGAGTGCAGGCAGCTTCTAGAAGCTACTACAGGTAAGGGACACATTCTCCCCTAGAGCCTCCAGAAAGAGTCAACCTTGCCGACACCTTGACTTTAACCCAGTGAGACTGATTTGGTACTTTTGACTTTCAGAACTGTATGATTGTGTGTGTGCATGTGAGTGTGTGTGTGTGCATAAGTTACTCATTTTGTTGTAATTTGTTAGAGCAGCAATAGGAAGCTGTTACAGACTTTGATTCCATTTGGAATCATTATTACACAATTGGATGAAGGAAGATATGAGTGGGTCTTTAATAGTGGATTATGGGTAGGTTTCCTGGAAAAGTACATTCATAACAATTATTTTTAAATAATGAATCAGGTTCTTTTGCCAGATTATCAAAAATGTTCAATCCTTGCTATAATGTAAGCTTCCTGAGGGGAAGGGCTCTGCTTTTCTAATTTTTACTGTTATTCCAGCATCTAATAGTGTCTGCCAATGGTAGGCACTCAATAAAGAGTTACTAACTGGAATAGAATGGATGAATGAATGAATGAATGAATGCTTTATTATATCTTAATTTTTATTTAACTCTTTTGTCTGTACCGAGTTTTCATTCTTGGTTACCTCTAATGACCTTATATTTTAAGTAATAGAGTTCCATAATAATTAGTCCCCCCAATTTCTTTCCCCTCTACTCTATCCTGCTTCCAGATTAATCATCCTAAAACAGAGCTCCGAATATCACTTCCCTGCACGGTAACCTGGAAACCTAATGACTTACCCATTAATCATAAATTTCTTAACCTGCCATCTAAGGCCCTCTGACTCTAGATTCACTGTATTTTTCTAACCTAAAGTCACGGTCACCCTACCTATATTCTTTTCCAACTACTCCTTTCTTACCCTGAACTTCCCCACCTCTCCATTTCATCTAGTTTAAATGTTCTTTCCTATCACTACCACTTCCACCTGTTAAAATCCTAGCCAACCTTCAAGTATTTCCTTTAAACTATCTTTTTTATCTCCCTCAAAAGACATCTTTTCCCCCCTCAAAATACATCTTTCTCTTCTTTGAACTCTCAAAGAACTTTTATTAACTATAGTTATTTGTGTGTCATTTCTCCATATTGCCTTATCCTCATGAGGTACTAAGCTCCTTAAGATGGGGAACCATAATGGGCAGAAAGACATGAACAGACACTTCTCTGAAGAAGACATACAAATGGCTAACAGACACATGAAAAAAATGTTCATCATCATTAGCCATCAGGGAAATTCAAATCAAAATCACATTGAGATACCACCTTATACCAGTTAGAATGGCAAAAATGGACAGGGCAAGAAACAACAAATGTTGGAGAGGTTGTGGAGAAAGGGGAACCCTCTTACACTGTTGGTGGGAATGCAAGTTGGTACAGCCACTTTGGAAAACAGTGTGGAGGTGCCTCAAAAAATTAAAAATAGAGCTACCCTATGACCCAGCAATTGCACTCCTGGGTATTTACCCCAAAGACACAGATGTAGTGAAAAGAAGGGCCATATGCACCCCAATGTTCATAGCAGCAAATATCCGCAATAGCCAAACTGTGTAAAGAGCCGAGATGTGCTTCAACAGATGAATGGATAAAGAAGATGTGGTCCATATATAGATTGGAATATTACTCAGCCATCAGACAGGATGAATACCCAACTTTTACCTCAACATGGATGGGACTGGAGGAGATTATGCTAAGTGAAATAAGTCAAGCAGAGAAAGTCAATTATCATATGGTTTCACTTATTTGTGGAACATAAGGAATAGCATGGAGGACATTAGGAGAAGGAAGGGAAAAATGAAGGTGGGGGAAAATCAGAGGGAGAGATGAACCATGAGAGACTATGGACTGAAGGTTTTAGAGGGGAGGGGAGGGGGATAGGGGGGTAGGGGGATGGGTTAGCCCGGTGATGGGTATTAAGGAGGGCACATACTGCATGGAGCACTGGGTGTTACACGAAAACAGTGAATCATGGATCACCATATCAAAAACTAATGATGTATTGTATGGTGACTAACATAACATAATAAAATAAAATTTAAAACAAACACAAAAAAGATGGGGAACCGTATCTTGTTCATCTTGTTATCTTCTAAGTACTTAAAACAGTATGGTTCTAGATTAAAAAACAATTGTTCCATCATGGGCACATCCATTTATTTCAAAAATCTTAATTCTGCCAATTTCTCAGCTTCTAAATTATTTTCCCATCCTTTGTTTGTTGGAGGGTGGATTATGACAGAGGAAGTAATTATGGGAATAATTGAAAACTTAATTTTTTTTAAGCTTAGACTCAACATTTACTGAAATGTGGTCTTCATTTCATCCTACTGTCTTATCAAAATGAACTTCAAGTATTTTGGAAATTTTGGATTTAGCCAAATAAATAAAAATTTATTATTTTTCCAAAATAATAACCTGAGGTCTTATATTGGATAGTCTTTATACAAATAAAGAAATTTCTGTACCCTTCAGACCATGGCAAATTGAATTGAAATTTTGAAAAAAAAAATATAATCCAAAGTGGGAATCTTAGTGTTATTGGTTGAAACTCAAGACACTGAAATGCTTTAGATATATGGACTTCAGGAAACTCTGGAGGTTATTTTTTATTTGTGAAATTTATAAAGTCATATTCAGCTTATATCAAATATATTGTTTACATTCTGCTTATTCACTAAGAAAATTGAATGCTACACAAATTTAGCACCAAGCACTTCGTTGTTTTTCCCTTAAATTACTTTGATAGCCATTTTTAAGAATACTCTATGCTTATAAGAGGGCAGGTTGGTGGGGGGATGGGTTAAATAGGTGTTGGGGATTAAGGAGTATACTTGTGATGAGTACCAGGTATTGTATGGAAGTGTTGAGTCATATATTGTACATCTGAAACTAATATTACACTGTATGTTAACTAACTAGAATTTAAATAAATACTTTAAAAAAGAAACTAAAATATTTTTTAAATAATATAAATATTGATTTCTTAACAGACCATCTTATGGAAAAATATGACTTTATAGATAGAAGGATTTTTTTAAACCTAATCAAATTTGATCCTGTCATCTTATAAGTAAAGGATAGTTTTCTGTCAGCTGGTTCCAAAAGTATATCTGATGAATAATAGTGAAACAAGTTCATAATAATAAAATAATTATCCCAATATCTTTTAAAGTAAACTTTCATTGCTTCAGGTCATAGCAGATAATTTGGAATCCAGACCAGTTTAGGGTCTGTGTTGATATTTGCCTTATCTTTTGTTTCCCAGAAATGGTTGTTAGAAAAAGAACTAAAAGAAAGCCAGTGTAGGAAAAGGAGAAACAATTTGATATATTAATTTGTTTTTAAGTACACAAAATAGCATGGGAAATTCCCAAGCCTTTATAGTGGGAAGTTACAAGTGGAGTGTTGAGGTCTGACAGCACTCTTAAGTGAGTACTTACTTCTCTAGTATGAGGAGGCTCCCAAACAGTAAATCACATACTCACACACATTGTTCAACATTCTGACAAATTTAAACTGTTGCATTATTGTAAGTCAGCTAGGAATTTTATCTTATTTATAATACTTTTGGATGCATCATTTTGTGAACATTACATTTTCTGCAGGAGATTATAAGAGAGAGACTTTTTTGTGTGTCTGATTAGTCCACTTTAAATCTCTTTGACCTTGGCCAAATCCTTTACTTATCTGGGCTCACTTTTCTCATCTGTATAACGTCCATTTCCTTTGAGAAATGTAGTTGCACAACTACTTGAAGTATGCCAAAATTGTTTAGAGCTTTCTCGAATCCTAGTATTAATCATCAGAAACTGTGTACAGATTCTGTATTCTTTAAATATTTGTACTGACTTGCATAATGGTAATTTTCTTTTTAAATAAATCATAGTGGGAAAAAAAAAGTAAAAATCTGTAGTTCTTAGTCCAGCGGTAAGACAGATGTAAATATAGAATAATGAAATGCTGTGATATGATTGGTTATAACCTATCCTCATAAGTTAGGGAAATGATATATCAAGATTGATGACTACTAAGTGCCTGTTTTTTTACATTAACAACATATTCCCTCAAAAATGACTAGTATTTCTATTTGAAATAAATGCAAATAACAGTAAGTGGAAAAGATCATGTGAGATGGTACATGTAGGGAACAAGTCTGTATGGGTTATTTTTATGTCTTATTATTCCTCTTTGACTGATGAGGGATTTGGGGTTGAGAACCCAAATGCATTGCTCAGTGTAACTCAGCTAGTATGTGGTAAGACTGTCTTACCTCAATGCCCATGCTTTTATCACTGTGTTACAACACTGCCCAGGAAATGTACTGGCATGAAAGAAAGAAAAATATTGTGTACTTTGGATGATGGATGGAGCATTTTATTAGAGACAGATTTATTCTGTATTTCCTCAGCACTACTGTAAAAACTTTCCGTTTTGCAATAAAGTTTTCATTGTCTCATGTTTTAAAATATGCTTCTTTTCTAAGACTGAAATTTAAAAAAAATATTACCACCTTGAGTGTTTTACCTGCTGAAAAATATACAGTGCACCTACAAAATCTGTTATTCTTTTTTTCAGGTTTTTAAGGAGTCCAAGATTCTGAGAAATTGTATTTCTCTCTTTGATGCTATTCAATGATCACACACAAAATATATAAAAATCTCCTTAGTTTATTGGTTAAATTAATTATGTAAAATTGAATATTCTGTTATTTGCCTATTCATTTTAGGAAGTGGATACTCACACTTAAAAATTTTTTTCATAGATAATTAGAACTAATTTTCTTAGAAGAGAGGAAATTTGCTTGATGAATGCTCATGAATCCACAAGATTTGTGCTTCAGTGTTTGCTATTTTACAATTTAACTAAAAAAAATGAAATGATTAAGCAAAACAGAAATGAAAGAATTGTTGGTATAGCCCATGGAAGACTATCTTATTTTTCTTAGATTTTCACTATTTTTTAATTAGTGACCTTCCTTTTATGGCATGATACTAGCCCTGAGACTAAGAGATGAACACTTTTATTTTGTTAAATCTACTATTAAACTAATACTCGGTATTTATAGCTTTGAAATATATATTCCATATTAGAGGTTTCTTAATTTTTTGGAGTTCGTAAATCTCCAATATTGTTCTACTCATATACTTTTATGGAACTCATCAATATTATGCCCTTATTGTGTGTGTATGTGTGTAACCCATCTGGAAAAGTCATTTACTAATAAAAACAAATATTACTCTTATTTCTTACTTCAAACTGAAGTACCATGATAAAATGGACAATGCACCTACATGATTATTTAGGTGCTCACTCTTTACTCCCGAATGACCTAGATAACCAAACTGATGTTTGTATAACCAGTGGCTCAATAATTTGTTATATGGTGATATCATTGAGGTTTTTTCAATATAAGATTTTAAAACATGTGTATACAGTAGTGGCAACTTTAAAAATAACAGTTTTAAGCTTCTGTCAATAAAATCTCAAGACTCTTTTATTTCTTCTTTACCAATATGGATGCCTCTTATTTTTTTTTCTTGTCTGATTGCTATGGCTAGGACTTCTAGTACTATGTTGAATAAAAGTGGTGAGAGTGGACATCCTTGTCTTGTTGTTGACCTTTAAGAGGGATAATATTAACTGTGGGTTTTCCATATATGGCCTTTATTATGTTGAGGTATGTTCCCACTAACCCTTTTTGTTGAAATTTTTTATTATGAATGGATGTTGAATCTTGTCAAATGCTTTTTCTGCATCTATTGAGATGATCATATAATTTTTTCCTTTGTTTTGTTGATGTGGTGTATGATGTTGACTGATTTGTGAATACTGAGCCATCCTGACATCCCAGAAATAAATCCCAACTGATCATGGTGAATGAACTTTTCAGTTTTCAGAGAAGGAGATGTGATACCCAGATGCTCCTTTAAGGAAAGACTGTTGTCCCAGTAGGTATGAGAACTGCCTCAGCTACAGAGAACTATCTTGTTCAGGTTCATGCTCTTCTAAGAGCTCTTCTAAGCTCTTCTGAGTCAGAAGCATAAAGGCTTGGTGATTTTGGCCCATGCAGGACATTTCTGATGGACCATTTAGCTCTACAGGTCCCTGTGGAGTTGACTGAAACCACAGGGCCTGGGCTGTAACAAACTTTCTCCCTGGCCCTAATAATCATCCTGCATACTTAACTCTACCTGAGATTCTGCTTCCCTGGAGAATCATCCAACTTGTAATATAGATATCAGAGAGCTTACGGAGAAGAGAGGAGAAAAGAATCTTATTGTGGAACACGCACACACACACACACAGATATTTAAAATTATTTATCCCTCTTTTATTTTATATTTATATATATATGTAATATATATATATAACATACATATATTTGTATGGAATTACTCTAAAAATCATGTAATAATATTTTTAAAAATTAATTTAAAATATTTTTAAAAGCTTGCTTAAAACCATGTATATAAACATATATATATTTATAATTTATATATATAATTGTTTATATAACACTATATGTAAGCATTTTATGAGATCAATAAGGATTCTAGACAGTTTAGTGTGATTTTTAGAATAATTCCAGTATGTAGCTGTGCCAGTATTTATTTAATTATGCCATATTTTTGGCATTAGCTTTTCTTTCCTTCAGGTTTCTCTTATTATAAATCATGTTGCAATAAACATTCTCTTTGTAAATTTTGTGCATAAGAGTTCCTCTTTTACTCCTTCTATGACATTTTTTATTATTACATAATTAAATTGTTTTATAGTTTTGGAAAGTAAACTAATTAAATACATCTTTATTTGAGATGAGGTAGAGAAGTTGTATTTTGTAATATAAGCTATTTCAGTAAAATGTTAATAAAGAACAAAAACCAGAGCCTAATAAAATTCAATTTATTAGACTAGGTTTTATGGATTATAATCAGTATTAAATTAATCATGAGCTTTTTTAACCAGGCCCTTTATTTTGTGAAAAGTATAGAATTTTATAACTAGATCTCTCTTGGCTTCACTTATTTGTATGCCATTTTTTAAAAAGATATTAATGTACTTGGGAAATTAGAAAACTCTCAGGGCAACCTGTTTTTCAAATTGTTAATTCTGCCCTATTAAAAATTTTCTACAGCTTAAAATTGGCTGCACTAGTTTTTCTTATCATCTATAATACTGCCGTTTATAGCCAAATTTAATGATGCCAATCTATTTTTCTGGATGATTTATAATGCCTGGGATTGCTGGTTATCTAATACTTGTTAGATAGAGATATATACTGTTAGTCTCAGTATCTTCTAAGCAGAGATGACATCAAATTGGTAGCAGTTATGTAGTATTACTTTTTTTGTTATTATTATTGCACCTAAGTTGCTGTTGGAAAAGTCTAGGTAACTTAACAGCTAAGTCTATAAATATATGTGGGTCATGAAGGGAAAGGTGCTTCCAACAGATTCAGAAAATGTAAGTCTGCAAAGGAATCTCTCACTCAAATATCTCTGTTTATTTCTTATTTATGTCATTTATTATAGAGTATTTGTTATGTGTTCATTCAAACTGGAACAAAATGTAGAAATGTTTTGCTAATAAGCAATATACATCTTTGCTTCATTTAAAGCAATTTTATATCATTAATACTGAATTATATAAGACATTAGTAAAGTAATTGTTAATGTGTTCTCTTTTTTTTACTATAAATTTATATTTATTTATCCTGCTTGGTGTTAATAATATACTTTCCAAAATGAATAAAATATATCTTTATGGAAAATTCTCTGGTCATTCAAATATTTATTCTCTATCATTCATTTGCCTTTTGGAATTTTGGGACAGTTTCATTAGGGCTCTATAATATGTGCAATATCTCAACTTTCTTTCTTTCTCTTTCTTTCTTTCTTTCTTTCTTTCTTTCTTTCTTTCTTTCTTTTTCTTTCTTTCTTTTCTTTCTTTCTTCCTATGTTCAGTTAGCCACTGTACAGTACATCATTAGTTTTTGACGTAGTGTTAATGTGTTCTTTAAATTTTTCTCTCTTTTTTTAAGATTTTAATTATTTATTTGAGAGAGAGCGAGAGCATGAGTGGGGGGAGGAGCAGAGGGAGCAGACTCCCCGATGAGCAGGAAGCCTGATCCTGGGACTCCGGGATCATGACTGAGCTGAAGGCAGACTTAACAGACTGAGTCACTCAGGTGCCCCCATTTTTAAATTTTCTTAAAACAACCCTCCTACCTCCTAGGCGATTTTGCATTTAGCTATGATCAGTTGGCCAAATACTCAGAGAAAGAATCTTTATTATTGATTATCAACTAGAGTCCAGTGTGTTCAAGATGACTCATAATCTTACACATCTCAGGAAATGTTGATATATTCATGATCTTAGAAGAAAAGTGCCCAGTTTCTCACCATTAATATGATGTTAGCTGTGTTTTTCTTTTTTTATACCTTTTCTTTTTTAGAGCAGTTTTAGGTACATAGCAAAATTGAACAGAAGATATGGAGATTTCCCATATACATCTTTTTTTTAACATTTTTTAAAATTTTATTATATTATGTTATGTTAATCACCATACATTAGTTTTTGATGTAGTGTTCCATGATTCATTGTTTGCCTATAACACCCAGTGCTCCATTCAATACATGCCCTCTTTAATACCCATCACCAGGCTAACCCATCCCCCTACCCCCTCCCCTCTAGAACCCTCAGTTTGTTTCTCAGAATCCATAGTCTCTCATGGTTTGTCTCCCCCTCCGATTTCCTCCCTTCATTTTTCCCTTCCTACTATCGTCTTTTTTTTTTTTTAACAGATAATGTATTATTTGTTTCACAGGTACATCTTGCCCCCACACATGCATAACCTCCTCCACTACCAACAGTCCCCACACATCATGATACTAACATTTGTTATAATGGACTATATCTACATATCATCACCTAAAGTCCATAGTTTAGATTTGGGTTCACTCTTGGTGTTGTACATCCTATGGGTTTTGACAAATGTATAATGACATGTATCCACTATTGTATTACCACGCAAAATAGTTTGACTTCCCTAGAAATTCTCTGTGCTCTACTCATTCATCCATTCCTTTCCACTAACCCCTGGAAATCACTAATATCTTTACTGTCTCCATAATTTTGTCTTTTCCAGAATGTCATATAGTTAGAATCGTGCAGTATGTATCCTTTTCAGATTGGCTTCTTTTACTTAGTAATGTTCCTGCAAGTTTTCTCCATTTCTTTTCATGGGTTTATAACACATATGTTTTTAGTACTAAATAATATTCCATCGTCTGGATGTACCAATTTGTCCATTCACCTACTGATGGACATTGTGGTTGCTTCCAAGTTTTGGCAGTTATGAATAAAACTGTCATAAACATCTATGTGTAGTTTTTGTGTGGGCATAAGTTTTCAACTCATTTGGGTAAATGCCAAGGAGTGTGAGTGCCAGATCTTATGGTTAAGAGTATGTTTAGTTTTGTAAGAAACTGTCAAACTGGGATGCCTAGGTGGTCACGATCCCAAGGTCCTGGGATCGAGTCCTGCATCAGGCTCCTTGCTTAGCGGGGGCCTGCTTCTCCCTCTGCCTGCTACTCCCCCTGCTTGTGCTCTCAATCTCTCTCTCTCTCCCTCTGACAAATAAATAAAATCTTAAAAAAAAAAAAAAAAAACTGTCAAACTGTCTTCCAAAATGACCATATTATTTTGCATTCCCAACCAATAACGAACCAGAGTTCCTGTTGGTCCACACCCTGATTAGCATTCTGTGTTGTCAGTGTTCTGGATTTTGGCCATTCTAATAGGTATGTAGGGGTACCTCATTGTTTTATTTTGCAATTCCCTGTTGACATATGATATTGAATGTCTTTTTTTAAAGATTTTATTTATTTATTTGTCAGAGAGAAAGAGCACAGCTAGGGAGAGTGGCAGGCAGAGCAGGCAGAGGGAGAAGCAGGTTCCCTGCTGAGCAAGGAAACCAACATGGGATTCGATCCCAGGACCCTGGAATCATGACCTGAGCCAAAGGCAGGTGCTTAACTGACTGAGCCACCCAGGCGTCCCTTGAATGTATTTTCTTATGATTCTGTGCCATCTATATCATCTTTGAATGTGTCTGTTTGGGACTTGGCTCATTTTTTAACTGAGTTGTTTTCTTATTGTTAAGTTTTAAGAGTTCTTTACAATTTTGGATAGCAATCCTTTATCAGATGTATTTTTTGCAAACATTTACTCCCAGTCTGTGGCTTCTATTTTCATTCTTTTGACATTGTAAAATTTTAGTAAAATTAAAAGTTCAACTTAGCAGTTATTTCATGGGCATGCCTTTGATGTTGTACTAAGAAAGTCATCACAAAACCTAATATTATCTATATTTTCTCCTATGGTTTTAGGATTTTTGTAGATGATATTTACTAATTTAAGGAAATTCCCTCTATTCCTAGTTTGCTGGGAGGTTTCATCATGAATAGGTGTTGGAGCCTGTCAAATAATTTTTCTGCACCTATTGATATGATCATATGATTTTCCTACATTAGTCTGTTGATGTAGTCAATTATTTTGAGTGGTTTTTAAGTGTTGGATCAGACTTACATAACTAGAATAAATATCACTTAATTGAAGGGGTGTTTTTTAATTTATTTAATTTTATTTATTTAATTTGTTGAATAGGATTTGCTAATATTGTGTTAAGAATATTTGCTTCTGTGTTTATGTTGGTCTGTAATATTCCTTTATTGTAATTTCTATCTGGTTTTGGTATTAGGATAATTCTTGCCTCATGAAATGAATTAAACATTGTTCTTCCTGCTTTTATTTTCTGGAAGGTCTTGCAGAGAATTGGTATCATTTCTTTGTTAAATCTTTGATAGAATTCACCAATGAAATCATCTGACCCTGATTATTTCTAGAAGGTTATTAATTTTTTGATTTAGTTTATTTAATAGATAAGGGCTTATACAGATTATCCATTTCTCTTTGTGTGAGTTTTGATCACCTGTGTCTTTCAAGGAATTAGTACTTTTCATCCAAGTTATCAAATTTGTGGGCATAGAGTTGTTCATGGCATATCATTATTATCTTTTTAATGCATATGAGAGCAGTAGTGATGATGGTGTCTCCTTTATCTCTGATACTGTTAATTTGTGTATACTTTCTTTTTTCTTTCTTGTTTATCCTTGCTAGATGTTTGTCAATCTTAATTGATCTTTTCAGAAACTATGCTATTGGTTTTGCTGATTTTCTCTATTTTCCTGTTTTCAATTTTATTGATTTCTCCTTTAATTGTTCTTATTTCTTTTTTCTGCTTGCTTTAGGCTTAAATTACTTGTTTCTTTAATTTCCTTAAGTAGAAGCTCAGGTTATTGATTTTGCTCCTTTCTTCTTTTCGAATACATGCACTTAATACCATAAATTTCCTTCTAAGTACTGCTTTCACTGAATCCCCTAAGTTTATTATGTTGCCTTTTTATTTTCATTTAGTTCAAAGTACTTTGAAAATTTCTCCTGAGACTTTTTTGATCCATGTATTATTTAAAAGCATTTTTCAAATTTTAAGTATTTGGGGATTATCCAGCTATCTTTTTTTGTTACTGATTTCTAGTTTAATTCTGACGTAGCCTGCAAAATGCTTTGTGTGATTTCTATAATTTCAAATTTGTTCAGGTGTATTTTATAGCCCAGAATGTGGTATATCTTGGTAAGTGTCCTAGGTGAGCTTGAGAAGAATGTATATCCTGCTGTTGTTGGATGGAATATTCAATAAATATAAATTAGATCACTGATTGTTCTGTTCGCCTCTTTATTAACTGGGTTTCTGGCTGCTCAATCTATCAATTACTGTCAGAGTTTGTGTTGAAGTCTCTTATTATAAAACTGGATTTGTCTGTTTTTCCTTGCAGTTCTACTAGTTTTTGCCTCATGTACGTTGATGATCTGTTGTTAGGTACATACATGTTTAGGATTGTTGTATCTTCTAAGATAATTGATCCTGTATGTTTATGTAATGATTCCATTTATGCTTCAAAATTGCCCTTGTTCTGAAGTCTGTTTTAATCTGAAATTAGCTATTCTAAATGCTTTTTAAAAATTTGATTAGTGTTAGCATGGCATATATTTCTCTATCTTTTTACTTTTACCCTATCTGCATATACCTAAAGTGGGTTTCTTGTAGACAGTGTAGTTCAACGTTATTTTTTATAATCCATTCTGACAATATTTGTCTTTTAGTTAATGTATTTAGATGATTCATACTGAAAGTGATTATTGATATATTTGGATTAATATCTACCTTGGTTTTTTATTTTTTGCATTTATTCTTTAGTTTTACCCTCTCCCCTCTTTTTCTTCCTTCTCTGGTTTAAATTGAGCTTTTTCTATGTTTTCATTATATCTCAATTAGCATTTAAATTATATTTCTTATAAAAAATGTAGTGGTAGCCCTAGAGTTTCTAATATACATCTATGCTATCTTAAGCCTATCTGCCTATAATAGCACTATACTGCTTCAAGTGTATATTGCAGGTACCTTGTATTATTTGCAGATTCTTTCCTCCTATCCTTCCTGACATCGGTGTAATTCATTTCACTTTAAGAACATTTTTACTATTATTACTTTAAGCAAACAGCTAACATTTAGATCAGCTAAGAATAAGAAAATGAAATATTTCATTTTATCTTCATTTTTTCTTTGTACATCACTTGTCCTTTATAAACATCTGTTTTTGATCGATATCATTTTCCTTTTTTCTGAAGAACTTCTTTTAACATTTCTTGCAAAGTAGGTCTGCTGGTGATAAATTCTCCCAATTTTTGATTTTCTAAGAAAGTCTATTTCTGTATCACCTTTGAAGGATAATTTCACTGGATATAGATTCTACATTGATGTCTTTCTTTTTTCAACACTTTAAATATTTTATGTCACTGTCTTCTTACTTATGTAGTTTCTGATGAGCAGCCTGTGGTAGCTTTCCTCCTTGTTCCTTGATGTATCTGTGTTTCCTAGGGCTGCCATAACAAATTACCATACTCCCAAGTTGCTTAAAACAATAGAAATTTTTTCTCTCATACTGTGGAGGCTAAAAAGTCTGAAATCAAGGCATCAGCAGGCTTGGTTCTTTCTGAAAACTCGAAGGTAGAAACAGTCCCATGCCTCTCTTCTAACCTCTGGTGATTGCCAGCAATCTTTGAAATTCCTTGGCTTGTAGACATATAACTCCAATCTCTGCCTCCATCCATGTGGTTCTTTCTTCTGTGTTTGTGCCCAAATTTTTCTCTTCTTATAAAGATACCAATCATTGGATTAGGTCTCATTCTAATCCAGTATGACCTCATTTTAACTTGATTACATCTGCAAAAACCCTAATTCCAAATAAGGTCACATTAATAGGTACCAGGAGTTAAGACTTCAAAATATCTTCTGGAGGACACAGTTCAACTTACAATAGGTAAAATTTTCCCCTTTTGGCTTTATTCAAAATGTTCTTTTTGTCTTTAGTTTTGCTCTATGAATATGATATGACCAGGTATCAATTTTTGTTCTTTTTGATTTTTTTTTTTTATCTTACTTGGTATTTTCTAAGCCTTCTGGAATTATGGGTTAGTGTCTACCTTTGGTAAGTTCTTGGCCATTATTTCTTCAAACATTTCTTCTGCTCTATTCTCATTATTTTCCTTCTATTTTCCAATTATGTGTATGCTTTTAAATTTTCTAAAAACTCTTGTTTGTTTTGTTCTTTTTTTTCCCATTCTCTTTGTATTTGAGTTTGGAAAGTTACTGTTGACCTAGTCTACTCTTAGTCTCCAGAAATTCATTAAAATTACAATTTAAAGTTCCTATTAGTTTACAGCTCCAGTTATTTTGGCTTCAAACGAGCAGATCTCAGCTGTGACTCCCAATTTATCTGTCTCTCCAGATATGGTTTTGGGCAGTTTTCCCCACAACCTCCTTTCTGTAATGGGTCCCAGAAAAGTCATTGATTTTTAGTTTGCTAAGTGTTTTCTTGTTTTAAGGATGGGAATATGACTTCTAAGGTCCTTACATAGTGGAATTAAAACTAAATGTCTCTGCTGTTCCCCCCGCCCCCATAAAAT
The DNA here is from genome assembly GCF_964656455.1 of Halichoerus grypus. NCBI lineage: Eukaryota > Metazoa > Chordata > Mammalia > Carnivora > Phocidae > Halichoerus > Halichoerus grypus. The sequence continues at coordinate 62,622,679 of NC_135721.1, read as the reverse complement.
GTATTTTATTATTTCATTGGATCTCTCTGAATACTCAGTATTTTAATTAGGTAAAATTGTTATCTTGCTCTTATAACAACTCAATATCAGTGGAAATGTGTACTTCACATATTAATCTTGTTTTTCCTCTTCTTGGTTCTTGCATTCCCCTAAGTATATTTGTAGCTCTGTATGTATTTATCAGCTTCAATCAAACTCCTCAGATTGCTCACATTTTCAAACTTAAAGTGAATAGTGGAAATTAGAAAGTATATTCATCCTGGCTGGCCATGAATTTTCTACAGATGAAAAAGCAGAATTCCTGGGGTGCCTAGGTGGCTCAGTCGGTCAAATGTCTGACTTTGGCTCAGGTCATGATCTCAGGGTCCTGGGAACTAGTCCCAGGTTGGGCTCTACACTCAGCAAGGGAGTCTCCTTCTCCCTCTCCCTCTCCATCTGCCCCTCCCCCGATCATTCTCTCTCTCTCTCTCTCTCTCTCTCATAAATAAATAAATAAGTTTTTTTTTTTTTAAAAAGAAGGGGAATTCCCTCATTCAATTCTCCCATGCAAAAGTATACACACCAAACCAGGAGCAAATTACATCATAAACACAAAATGCTAAAACCAAACCATTTAAATAAGCATGACAGGAATACTTACTAGTATAATGACTAACCAACATTTTGAAATTCTAACTAAAACAATATGAAAGTAAAATAAGGTCATCATTATAAAAGTTATTAACATAAAGAAATTATTCCATTATAAAAAAATAATTACCTCTCAGTAGAAATTGACTATATAATTATACAATCCTTTTTAGAAGTTAGCAAAAGTTGGTAAAATTTAACAGAGAAATTGACGTCAGGTGGAAATAAGATAAATACACAGTCAATAGTTTTATTCTCTTTTTTTTTTTGCCTCTACTTAAAATAACCAACTTGAAATGGACAAATTAGTTTATTTATAATAACAATAAAAATGAGTAAGTGTAAAATAAACTAGATCTAAAAGTACTAAATATTAAAACCTATGCAATTTTATTAAAGGAAATGAGGACTTAAACAAGTAGAAGAATACAATTTATTCCTGCATGGGAAGACTCAATATACTCAAAATACCATTAATTTCTATATTAATACATATAATTAATACAATTACAATTAAAATCCAAACAAGTGGGGCACCTGGGTGGCTCAGTCAGTTGGGCCTCCATCTCTTCATTTCGGCTCTGGTGGTGGTTTCAGGGTCATGGGATCCAGACCCTCCTTGGGCTCAGTGCTCAGCGGAGAGTCTGCTTCTCTCCCTCTCCTCTGCCTCTCCCCCCATACCCCCAGGCATGCTCTCTCTCTCAAATAAATAAATAAACCTTTAAAGAAATAAATAATAAATAAAATCCAAACAAGTATATGTATTTAACAATATGAAATGGTTAAAAGTGCATATATCAAAAGTAGTATAAATAAAAATAAAGAAAATGATAAAAATGAAGAATAATGAAGACTGGTCATAGAGGATATTAAAGCTTAAATTAAGACCAGTGTAATCAAAAGTGTGGCTCAGTAACTGATCTAGTCTTTGCTCATTGCCTGGGGAAAAAAATAGGCAAGCTATAATTTATCTGTGGGAATCTAATATGAACATAAGTGGTATTTAAACTTGTAAAATATTCATTTAATAAATGGTATTGTAACAATCAGCTATCCAATTGATAGAATAAAAAGTTGGACCACTAAAAATTTAAAATAAAAAAACAAACATAACTTCTTTCTTAAACTAGAAACACTTGAGACTATGAAGTCAGTGATAGACATATTGCATTACCAACCCCCTCACAAAAGTGTGCAGAACAGATGCTTCAATAAACAGAAAACTGAAACTGACAAAATATTTGCCACATATATGAAATCTTAAAAATTGATACAAAATACAATGAAAAAGGGGCAAAATATATGAAAAGATAATTATTAGAAAAGTAAATATACATATGAGAAGATGCTCAACTATATGAGTCAGGGAAATGCAAATTAAATCTATAATTACATTTGGAAAATCACTAGATTGTGAATTGCATTAATTCTGAGTGTTAGCAGAGATGTTAAAAAAGGTATCATATACATTTCTATCCCAAGCAAAGATTGTTATTTTTTGGAAAAGACGGGAAAAAAATACTTTTATATGTCTTATGATGATACAGTAGAAGAAAAGACACTGCTAATTTCTAAGTCAAATTATCCTGTCACTTATTTGATTTTTGTGGCTTCAGTCAGACCAAGACATCCCTATAATCTTTAGCCAAGAAGATGGCTAAAATAAGAGGCTCAATCCAAGGAATTTTAATAAGAGTAAAGGCTTGCCAAACCATCTCTGCAAGATATGATATACAAAATGGATCTTGACAGTTTATAGAACAATAGTCTGGAAATTCATTACATAAAACTTTGTTGAAGACTGATAATATCGTTTAATCCAGAATTGTAACTCTAAAAATTGTGTTTAATTTTAATGGTATAAGGTTGAAAGGGTAATGGGTTTAGCTTTAGCTGTGATGGAAACCCATATTTTTCCAATATAAATAATCAGCAAAAACAATAACAAAACCTAGCATACAGTATGTTTTGAAATATACAGTATAATGCTCTAGTAAGCTTGTATGCACACTGTCTAAAGATGATAGACAGAAAGTGTTTTATGTTCTGTGAAACTTTAGTGAGCACAAAATTGAGTGCAGTGCAACTAAGAGTCTTATCTAAGTCCCTTCTCTGTCACCAGGGAGACACAGGGAAGTTGAATTAACTGACTTAAGTAAAATAAAATATAACAATTTCAATATATCTTAAAGGAATGAGGACAGTAAGGATCAAGGAACTTGCCATCTACTGGAAAAGCGAAAATAAAAATAGGAAAAAATTAGTGAGGGCTATATGATGATGCATACAACAAGTCTAAAGAAATCCTCAAGATTGTAAATGAATGGGTGCTGGATGCGTGGTAGAAAGTTGTTTTTTTGTTTTGTTTTTGTTTTAAGATTTTATCCATTTATTTAGAGAGAGCATACACATTGGGCACAAGTGGGGTGGGGGGTATGTAGGGGGAGGGAGTGAATCCCCAGCAGACTGTGCTGAGCTGGAGCTAAGGGGGCTAGATGTGGTACTGACCCCACAACCGCAAGATCATGACCTGAGCAGAAACCAAGAGTCTGACGCCCAATGGACTGAACCACCCAGGTGCCCCTTGAGTGGTAGAAAGTTTTAATGATCCCTGCCACATGGTAGTCACACTCTTACGCAACCCCTTCCTCCTCTCCCTCTCTCTCTCTCTTTCCTGCCTTCTCAGCTTGCTCACTTTGATGAAGAAAGCTATCATTCTGAAGCAGTCCACGTGGCAAATTTATGGCAGTTTACAGCCAACAACTGGCAAAGAACTGAATTCTCTCAGTCATTCCATCCACAAGGAATGCAACCCGGACAACAACCAATCCTGAGTTGGCTTGGAAGAGGAATTTGACCCAGCTGAACCTAAGATGAGTGTGGACCTGGCTGAGAAGTTGATTATAGGCTAGTGAGAGACCCTGAAGCAGAGGACCCAGGTAAGCCAGGCTTGGATTCCTGACCCACAGAAACTATTAAACAAGAAATGTGTGTTGTTTAAGTCATTGAGATTGGGAGTAATTCGTGATGCAGCAGTAAATCAGTAATACAGTATGTACTATTAGTTAAATATAAAAGGAATTATTGTGACATATGATTTAAGAAAGCTTCCTGAAGACAGCAAATGAGCTAAATCTTAAAGGGGGAAAATCATATTAGTTGCTGTTCAATTAAACTTTACACATTCTTTTTTTTCCAAGTTTTTGTTTAAATTCTAGTTAGTTTACATATATGATAAAATTGGTTTCAGGTGTAGAATTTAGTAATTAATCACTTACATATAAACACCCAGTTCTCATCACAAGAAGTGCCCTCCTTAATGCTTGTCCCCTATTTAGCCCATAGCTTACCCATCTCCCTTCATCGACCCTTAGTTTGTTCTCTATAGTTAAGAGTCTCTTATGCTTTGCTTCCCTCTCTCTTTTTTTCTCCCTTCCCCTATGTTCATCTGTTTTGTTCCTTAAATTCCACATATGAGTGATATCATATGGTATTTCTCTTTCTCTGACTGACTTATTTCAAACTTAGCACGTTCTTTGAATTGCAAGGACCAGCTGGAAATAAAACTAGGAAGAGTTAAAAGAAGGTATGCTTTGGGGTGCCTGTGTGGCTCGGTCGGTTAAGCGGACTCTTGATTTTGATCAGGTCATGATCTCAGGGTCTTGGGATCCAGCCCCGTGTCTGCTCAGCAGGAAGTCTTGTCTCTCTCCCTCTGCTCCTCCCCCTGCTCGCTCACTCTCTCTCTTTCTCTCTCTCTCAAATAAAATCTAAAAAAAAAAAAAAAGGTAAGCATTATCGGAATGAAATAATGAAATGGGACTGAAAGAAAGAAAATCAATTGCTAGTGAAAGTCAAAGATTTTTAAGAAATAAGAAGGGAGAGGGAAAGGGGAAGTGGAGATGGAGGGGGAGGGGAGGGAGAAAAAGAGTGGGGAGGAAGAGAACATTTTGATGTGAATATATTAGTTTATTCTATATGTATGGATTTTACAATATTTTATAATATAGCCATAAAATCAGTATTTGGGTTATTATAAATGGTAGGCAGTTAGTTTATTTGAAATTAAATGTTATTAAACAGGATGTCCCAAGTGTATGTGTGTGTGTGTATGTGTGTGTTTCACAACTGCTGTAGTAGTTATGAAAATGTTAGGGATATTTTACTCCAGAAATCTTGAAAGTTTGAGGAGGAACCCAGAACTATTTGTGAGTGCGTCCTCTATATTCCTTTTCACTGTCTTGTCTGAAAGACATGCACATAAACTCATCTTGTGATTAGTGTAAAGCACCATGCTGTATTTTCAGACACTGAAAGATGGTTTCCATGTTTGTTAATTGTGGTTAGCAAAGGCCAAGAAGGCCGCTATCCATACACTGGAGTAGTGAGACACCAGAAAACCCAGACTCTGGGGACACAAAGGTATGCAGTTTCTTGATTAAAGTTATAAACATCTATATTAATTCCTCTATGTTCTCCTGCTCAGGTTTTTTATGCTGCTACACAGTTAACAGAAAGATAATTTCTAGTTGGTCTAAATGGCAGGTGCTAGAAAGATCCATCAATCTTACTAATCTATCTAATTTTGTTAAGCCAGTATATTCAAACTGTATTTCGAGCAACAGTGGCTTTTGCCAGCCTTAGGTTTATGGTGTCTTCAGTTACCAGTGCAGTTGTTGAATCAGGGATGTCCACACGAGGCAAAAGGTTAAGAATCACTTGGAGTAGTTATTATGTCATAATTCCAAGGCCTTTTGTCCAGATAGCCTGATTCTGAAAATTTATGTGGATACCCAGAATTTATACACTAGATAATATTTATAATTAGAAATTTTAAGCAACACTTAGGAAAATGATCAGAAGGAAGAATAATAGAATAATAGAAAAATGCATGCATCTTTTGGCTAAATCCTAAAAATCCAGGAAATATTACAAATAAGTAAAAGTTGAAATAATTTCCTAAAATTTTATGTTTTCCTGAATTTTGAATTTAAAGCAAAAGACCATTTTAAAAATGTCATGGTCGGGGTGCCTGGGTGGCTCAGTTGTTAAGCGTCTGCCTTCGGCTCAGGTCATGATCCCAGGGTCCTGGGATCGAACCCCGCATTGGGCTCCCTGCTCGGCGGGAAGCCTGCTTCTCCCTCTCTCTCTGCCTGCTGCTCCCCCTGCTTGTGCTCTCGCATGCTCTCTCTCTCTGACAAATAAATAAATAAAACCTTAAAAAATAAATAAATTAATTAATTAATTAATTTAAAAAAAAATTAAGGCCTCTGAAATCTTAAAAAAAAAAACTGATTCCATGTTCATGGATTGGAAGAACAAATGCTAAAATGTCTATACTACCCAAAGCAATCTACACATTTTATGCAATCTCTATCAAAATACCAGGAGCATTTTTCACAGAGCTAGAAGAAAGAATCCTAAAATTTTATGGAACCACAAAAGACCCCAGATAACCAAAGCAATGTTGAAAAAGAAAAGCAAAGCTGGAGGCATCACAATTTCGGACTTCAAGTTTTATTACAGAGGTGTAGTGATCAAGACAGTATGGTACTGGCACAAAAACAGACACACAGATCAATGGAACAGAATAGAAAACCCAGAAATGAACCCACAACTATACGGTCAACTAACATTCAACAAAGCAGGAAAGAATATCTAATGGGAAAAAGACAAATGGTGTTGGGAAAACTGGAGAGCTACATGCAAAAGAATGAAACTGGACCACTTTCTTACACCATACACAAATATAAATTCAAAATGGATGAAAGACCTAAATGTGAGACAGGAAACCATCAAAATCCTAGAGAAGAAATCAAACAGTAACCTCTTTGACATAGGCTATAGCAACTTCTTACTAGGTATGTCTCCTGAGGCAAGGTCAACAAAAACAAAAATCAACTATTGGGACTTCATCAAAATAAAAACTTCTCCACATCGAAGGAAACAATCAACAAAACTAAAAGACACTTATGGAATGGGTGAAGATATCTGCAGATAACATATCTAATAAAAGCTTAGTATCTAAAATATATAAAGAACTTAGAAAGCTCAACACCCAAAAAACGAATAATCCAGTTAAAAAATGGGCAGAAGATATGAATAGACATTTTTCCAAAGAAGACATACAGATGGCCAACAGACACATGAAAAGATGCTCAGCATCACTCTTCATCAGGGAAATACAAGTCAAAATTACAGTGTGGTATCACCTCACACCTGTCAGAGTGGCTAAAATTAACAACACAGGAAACAACAGGTGTTGGTGAGGATGTGGAGAAAGGGGAACCCTATTACACTGTTGGTGGGAATGCAAACTTGTACAGCCACTCTGGAAAACAGTATGGAGGTTGCTCAAAAAGTTAAAAATAGAACTACCCTGTGATCCAGCAATTGCACTACTAGGTATTTACCCAAAAGATACAAAAATACTGATTCAAAGGGATACATGCACCTGATATTTATAGCAACATTATCAACAACAGCCAAATTATGGAAAGAATCCAAATGTCCATTGACTGATGAATGGATAAGGAAGGTGTGGTATACAGCGGAATATTATTCAGCCATAAAAAAGAATGAAATCTTGGCATTTGCAACTATGTGGATGGAGCTAGAGGGTATTATGCTAAGCAAAATAAGGCAGTCAGAGAAAGACAAATACTATATGATTTCATTCATATGTGGAATTTAAGAAACAAAACACATGAACGTAGGGGGAAAAAAAGAAAGGCAAGCCAGAAAACAGACTTTTAACTATAGAGAACAAACTGAGGGTTGTTGGAGAGGAGGTGGGTGAGGGATGTGCTAAATGGGTGATGGGTATTAAGGAGGGCACTGGTTGTGATGAGCACTTTGTATGTAAGTGATGAATCACTAAATTCTACTTCTGAAAACAATATTACATTGTATGTTAACTAGAATTTAAATAAAAACTTGAAAAATACTGATTAGTAAAGGTTGGAGTCTCTGAGGAATTTTTTGATGACTAGAAATAGAAATAAACAAATAAAGAAAACAAAGAGTGAGCCAGATTGGAGACCAAAATATCACCTTCATTTTTGGGAGAAGCCAACATAGAGCATGTAACCATGTGGCTTGCTAGTTGGGCACTGAATGAGGGCAGTGCACAGTGGGAAGAGCCACCTCTGCTGGAGTAATACAACTAGGGCAACTTTCAAGTGAAAGGTGGATATGGATATGTCCATATCATTCCCAGTTTGTTCTTCTTAAATTTACAAATCAGTTCATCTCCCCAAAGACAAACTGGGGAAAGGAACAAGGAGGCCATGAACGGCTGTAGGAGCAGTCCTTCCTGGGATTATCATAGGGTAGTTCTATTTTTAATTTTTTGAGCAACCTCCATACTGTTTTCCAGAGTGGCTGTACCAGTTTGCATTCCCAGTAGGAATAGGGAAAAATAATGTTCCCTTAAAAGTAAACATATGGAAACTAGTCAATATCCCTATTTAGACCATTAAATTATTTCCTTTAAGTGTTTTTAATCATGATTTCTTCAGCTCCTACACTTCTTTCACTAATTATGAAACACTAATTCTGAAATTTCAACCAGCCATAATGACATAATCATGCACACAAAGTGAACATAACCTGTTAATTAAGATAAAATTATGTGACTGGACTAACATCCCTATTATTATCTCAATTATCTAGTCTGACACTGTGTATTATTACATTTTACATTGTATTAGTATGTATGGAAGACAGAGGGTCAAGGAGTCTTTAATGAATGAATCAGATTCAGCATCTTAAAGACACAAAGGAATTTAGAAATTATCTTAGTCTATGGAAGAGGCACTGTGTCGACTTTGTAGAGGAAACAAAGAGGAGGAAATTATTTACTACCCACAATTCATTGGAGCACTGGAAATACAGAGGGACTATAGAATAGCTCTTTGATAAGGCTTGGGCATGGAAGGTAGGGGTGGTTGAACAACTTAGAGGACTTGAAGCAAGGTATTAAGGACAGATCACTGGTATGTTTATGACATACTCAGGAATTACTTTTTATCTTGTAGGCCAGTGGCCTTCAAACTTGTTTTTCATGAATGCTTATTTGTAAGTTTTGAGAATATAACTACTTATGTTTACATCCACATGTTTATAGATATAGATATCAAATTACATGTAAGTAATATTGTCAAATTATTTAATTGTTTTTAGAAAATTCTGAATTTTGAATTTTCTGGTTTCTCAGTCTACACCATATTAAAGACAGGAAATTAGAATTGGGAAGGTTGATGGAGACTAACAGGCTAGTAACAATGGCCAGTTTGTAGACAATAAAATATTTGATCATCATAATATAAATCCTTTGTCAAGAGAACATTCAATTATAGCCATTATCTTCCACTTAGAAGTATATAATACATTTTTGAGATATTGTCATTATAAATGTTTAAATACTAACTTAGGTATTTAAATGAAAAAGCTATCTAAAATACATATTATAAGAATAGTTACTTTCCTCCATGATGACAGATAAATGATTTGCTTTGGTCCGTTCTGATTCTTCCTTAGACCTCATATATGATGAATTACAATAATTATTTATAATGACACACTTTTACTTTTGTCTATGCATGATACATTTTTGTCTAGTTAGTTAAAATACTGTAATAAGCACCTCCAAACATGCCAACTAAAATTTAGTTGTTTTTTTTTTTTTAAGATTTTATTTATTTATTTCATAGAGAGCGAAAGAGCACAAGCAGGGGGGGCAGCAGAGGGAAAGGAAGAAGCAGGCCCCCTTCCGAGCAGGGAGCCTGACGCGGGACTCGATCTCAGGACCCTGGGATCATGATCTGAGCCGAAGGCAGATGCTTAACCATCTGAGCCACCCAGGCTCCCCTAAAATTTAGTTCTTTTCTATGAGTTCTGCCACTGAATAGTTTAAGCTTATCATCTAAATGGATAGCTGAATAAAGTTGTTGACTGTTACCAGAATAATTGTCATGCTTTAGAAGAAATTTTTCTTTACCTTTTTAGACTGATAACACTCTCTTAAAAACTGAACTACTCACTGGGGCGCCTGGATGGCTCAGTTGGTTAAGCATCCAACTCTTGATTTTAGCTCAGGTCATGCTCTCAGGGTTGTGATTGAGCCTGCATCAGTCTCCTTGCTGGACTTGGAGCCTGCTTAGTATACTCTCTCTCCTTCCCCCTCTGCCCCTCCTCCCTGCTCACGTCTCTGTGTGTGTGTGTGTGTGCTCTCTCCCTCTCTAAAAAGAACAAAAAATAACTGAACTACTCACCTACTTCGTGGCCACATACTTTCTTTGCAATTACTTTAAAACTACTGCTGTTCTTTTAAACTAAATGGTAATACCATGACAACATTAGAGAATTTAATTTTATATTCACAGAGGTGCATACATAATCACATTGATTACTTCTACTTAACACATTATGTAATTAGTTTACTGGAATTAAGTCTTCAAATGCAGGATATGAAAAATGATCAAATGAAATATTTTCCTAGTTAATGAGTTGAAAAGAAATCACCTAACTAGCTTCAAATTTTTAGATTAATAAACCTGGTGATAGATACAAATTTCACTTAGTGTCTACTTTGTCTTTTCAACTAAGGCATCAGATATTCACGTCTTTCTCTATAGTAACAAAGTGTTCCTCATTCTCATTTCATTTTGTTGTTAAAGAAGCTAGAAACTGATCATAAAATAAAGCATTGAAAGGAAAATACATTTTAAGTAATTTGTTCCTTGAAAATTATTTTTATCTTTTCCAACTCCAATTTTTTTTTGTCCTCACTTTCCTTTTTTTAAATTTTTTGTGGGCCAAGCAGCAGTTAAATTTCAGAACCAATATTATGGTATGTTTTAATATAAATTCATATTAGAATATGCTTAATTTAAGACTAATCGAGAAGTGGGTAATATTCCAGACTCATTTCACCTTTCTCTACCCTTGTTTTTTTTTTTTTTCTTTCCCCCTACCCTTGTAACAATGAGTTTGTGTCATCCAACTCTATGACCTAACAGAGAATGTTCCAAACTAATGGAAAGCTAACTTGCAAAAGAAGGTGAGGGAAAGAGAAATCAAATGGTTATTTTCTGACGTTCAGTGGTAACTACTATTTCAATGTGTAAATTGTGTATGTAGTAGATAATATTTCAATGAGTATAAATAGATTTTTCAAAGTTTTCTAAGTGTTTATTTTGGTATAATTTAGTAACCTGTCCTCTTTCTCAGTCATGAAATATATCTTTTAGGCTTAACCAGTACATAGTAGAGATATGTACTAACTGCATAGGCAAACTAGGGAGAAGGGACCAATTTGGCCTTTGTAAGGGAGTTATAAACAATGAGTATAATATTCAAATTGGTTGAAAACAATGAGAATAAAGCCAAAATAAACAAATGTACAAAATCCCAGGGGAATAAAAAAGCATGATACATTTGGGAAATTTTGAGAATTTCAATAAAGCTTTATGATACGTCTCTACTAAAATGCTATTTGATGACTCAGTGACCCTTCTAAATGATCAGTAGAATGAGTTTGACAGCTACTGCAGGAACTAACTATGAAGGCAAATATCTCCTAAAAGTGGGTATCACACAACATAGGGTATCAACTGTACCTGCTGCCCTTTCTGGGGCTAATTTGAATGATCTGTAGGTAAGACCAACAACAGAATAATGAACATCCAAGATATTTTTAAATTAAACAGTCTTCTCCAACCTCCTTTTACATTTGAACTGGATACTAAAGAAAATTGTCAGGCCCTATATTTGAGTTCACCATCCTTATGACCTAATAGGTTAGCCTATTGTTACTGTTTCATGGATGCTAGTAGAAGACATGAGACTCCCAGGTAGGAGGTAAAGGACTTTATTACTCACAGCAGCATGAGCACCATGGTTGCATTGGTTCTCCTTTTCCACCCGTCCAATGGAGCCAATGCAGAGAGCCCTGATAGATGCTACACATGCAGTGAGGTGCATTATAGGAGAAAAATACTGACCACAAAGAATTTACCAACTTAAAGGAAGCAGTAAGCAAGACTGCTATTTGTCCTAAAGGATGACATTACCTCATACCTCAAGGTTGCTTGCTATAAACACAACCCTGAAAAATGGCCCAGGTAAAATGCTGTCAAGGCCTTGCATTCTCGGTATACCTATTAAGACTTACAGGAGTATGAAAGATCGTGGAGGACTGTCTCTTAACAAAAACATAGGTGAAATTGTTGAAGTAAATCTCCATCTACAAAGTCACCCCCTATAAGACTCTCCTACTTTCATTCATTTATTCAGTTTGGGGGAAATAAAACTTCTTTGGATTCTCAGTGTCTATGTAAAAAAAATCATCATCTTGAGACATGGAAGTATTTTCCTCTTCACATACCATTAGAATTAGATCTGGGGCTATTTGTCTCATAAATGGTTCTGATTTCAAAAGGATAATAAACTTCTCCTATTTCCCTCAAGAAGGCCAGTGATTACAGCCTGGAATAGGTGCCTAGGTTAAGCTGCAGGGTGCCAAGAAGACTGGAGCATTATCTCCCCAGGTACTAACATTTTAGAAGTAATAAAGCCCCTGACACACAGAACTGTCTGGCTCTTAGACAGATTTTTATTTACATACTGAAAGATTGGAGGCCTTTTCAAAGAAGACCCTGTCAGGAAGGGAGAGAGAACGGTCCGCTTCTCTTTTATAAGCCAAGAAAAAGCCTTTTAGTTTGTCTCTCACCTAAGGAGTTTTGGACTAGTCAAGTGGGAAAAAAAATCCTATCAGCTTTCATTGTGTTGCCTGAAGATAGGGAAAGAGGAGGCAGTGCATTTACTATTTACTGTAAGGCAATAGGAAATCTGTCTCTAACCCAGAATATCTCCTATGAGCATTCAGGATAAAATTAATAAAGATGAATATTAAACACCAACATTAGCCAGTTTTTAGCAAATATCCATTGAACATCTATTATGTGCTAGGCCCACTTTTAAGGCCAAAGACAGAATAGAGCAAAAAGGAGCATATTCCCTAACACATGGGGTTTATAGCTTAGTCAAAAGACATCCATTGAGCAAAAATTACACAATAAATACGCTATTATATATTCTTACAAGGGCTTCAAAAATATATATATATATATCAGGTTGTTAGAAAGGAGATTGGGGAAAATCCAATTTTGATTGGTATCAGATAAGGCTTCTCTTAAAAATTACTTCACAGTACTTAATGTATATTGATAAAGATATATATATATATACATGCCTTCTTTTCTTTCCTTTCTCTTCTTGTTTGGCCACTGCTCTATCCCAGCGCCTAGAACAAGGCCTTATAAATAGTAGAAAAGTAGGAAATATTTGTTGAATGATGAATAAATAACTGAATGAGAAAAAGTCATTTAGTCGTTTAACCTGATCCCTGAAGTATAGCAGTTAGTAAGGCCAAGAAAGGAGGGGAAGCATTTCGGACAGAGAAGGCATGTAAAAACCCCAGGAAAGGAGTAAACAAGAGCCTGCTGTCAGTGTTAAGCATTTTACATTTATCTCGAGAGTGATGATAATAATTAGCCCATTTTAACAAAGGTACAGCAGGATCCAGTTTATATTTTTGAAAAATTCATACTGGCTGTTAAGTGACAATGGATTTTCTGAGGGCAAGAGGAAGCAGGACACGCCCTTAAGAAACACTCCATGAAAGCCAGCTGATAGGTGAGGAAGGTGACAGTGGAAAAGGAAATAAGTGAGCAGATTGAAGATAAGACTTATACATAGAATCATGGGGACTTGCTGACAGGGAACGAGGGAGACGTTGGCATCTCCAGTGACAGGTAGGGAAACCAGATGGGAATCCATTAAAATTTGAATGTGAGGTAGTTCTCTGAGCTTGAAAGGACTGCTCCAGGATGCACCCAGGATTAAAATTAAATGAACAGAAATCGGAAGGGGAGACGAACCATAAGAGACTATGGACTCTGAGAAACAAACTGGGGGTTCTAGAGGGGAGATGGTGGGGGGATGGGTTAGCCTGGTGATGGGTATTAAAGAGGGCACGTTCTGCATGGAGCACTGGGTGTTATATGCAAACAATGAATCACAGAACACTACATCAAAAACTAATGATGTAATGTATGGTGATTAACATAATAATAAAAAAAATTAAATCAACAGAAAAGAAGTGAAATGTAAGAAGCAATGGAGAACAAATTAACCAGTAAAATATTTGCTTATTATTGACTGTAACACGTGACTCATTTTGTCAATGTCTTTTAAATTCTGGAACTAAATTTCCAGACAAAAATGATTTGCAAGATGGCAGTGGAAGTATTTTAAGGGTAGTTAAGCATAAGGTTCTTGGTGAAATCTTTGGATTATGCTAGAAATGTATATAGTTAAATATGTATGTTGAAATTTTAATTATACTAAAAATAAAACCTATAATATCCAAACCAAAAGATAAAGTTAAAAAAAAAGAGGAAAATGAAAAGAGACAACAGCTAAGATTCAAGTGACTTAGAAGCTTTCAAGGCTAAATGGGAAGACAATTTTGCATAAACAGGAAAATGGTACACAGGAAGATGAAACAAGGTCAGAAGATTTAAAAGCACAATTTGCTATGTTGCCAAGGGCAATAAATACCAATTTGAATTATTAAATATTTCCTTTAAAAAGTGCAATCGATTAATTGAAAAACATTAAGCTATTATGTTTTAACATATGTAAGATCTACTAATTTCTGACCACTGGCTTTTAATGGAATGGGAATAAAAAAAGTGTACAGGTTGGGATTTTGTTCTTAGAAAGGCATTCCCATTACAAGTGAAAGGAAAACTATACCTGCGGGATGAAAGAAAAGAGAGATGTTTGCTTTCTTAGCCTTCAAGAGGGAAGACAAAGATCTTGAGAGAAAGAGAGACTTGGCAACTTCTGAACAAGAAATACTTCTTCTCTACTGCTGCCACCTTCAGCCCCAGCATAAGAGAGGAAATTATAACCTTGGTAGATACATTTGCAAACTAGATACTTGTGCACGTACAGTAGGAACACAAAGAACACACATACGAAAGAGGGTGTTGTCAGAACTATTACCACACTTAGAAGTATACAGGTCTTCTGTGTCTTCATCATGACATTATCTTTTCACTCATTCCTTCACCAAGTTATGAGTCCCAAACTTGTTTCAAGCTCATGTCACACTTGAGCCTTATTATTTTAAGTGATATGACCAGGTTGGTGTGCATATGATGTCCACGTTACACATGAGAAAGCTATGAACGGGAGGAGTGAAATGGCTCTCCTGTGTTTATAATAGCCTTAGGAGGGGAAAATAAATTGGGGCAAGTCCTAGATTCCCTAAGTTCAAGTTTGGTTCTCCTGTTAAAACAAGGTACATGTATAGTATCATTTTATAAAGTTGGTTAGGTTAAATTGATTTATAAAATAAAGGACTTAGAGCATAATTACATGGTTTTGGTTTTAATTTAATAAAACCACACTATGCAGAGTAGATTTGATTTAAAATCAATACTTAGGTAGATGTGCATTAATAAAATATTTTAAGAATAAACATGAATAAGAGTTGAGGGAGTGAAGTCAGCATATGGAGACAATTATTTTTAGAAGCTTGGTTATCTCTAAGGATACTAAATCTTACAGTTGGGTAGAGTACTGCTAGTAAAACTAAAGATTTCTTTTCTGGTCTCTGCTTTGTGTGGCTTGGTTCTTAACTCCCTCAAAACATGGATCAGTGTGTAAAACAGAGGAGTGGTGGAATCATCAACTTCTGTTACAGGGCCTGGACCATTCAGATTACTTAAGCCTTAGGCATCTGCTGATATGTCCCTCCTTTGCCTGTTTCAGGGGTTTATAGGAGAGGGGGTAACCTTATTCAGTTCTGATCGTCACACTCCCTCCTGTGGGTCAAGTTAATAAGGAGATTTGAAAGCAAGGACTAATTTTTCACAAACTGTCTAGAGTAGTGATTTACAAACCTGAGTGTAGCAGCAGAATCCCTCCCACCATGAGCTATATGAAAATATAGATGTTTAGTTCTCACCTCTTGATATTTTGATTCTCTACTACTGGGGTGTGCTTTGGGCATCTGTATTTGTTTAATAACCCTCCAGGTGATTTGGCTCTTCAGATGGGAACAACTATTGTACTTGTCACATATTGGCTTATGGGGCTGGGGACTCTCTTGCTCCTTCTTCAAGCTTCTGGATTCTCATCCCACCACTTTAGAAAAACTGTAGTCCCAAAGGAGAGAGAGCAGCTTGTTTTATTAAAGCTCAGGACATTCACTGGTTCATATTTTCAGGTTCAATGAGATTACTATTCCTTACAGGAGACACCCCATCATGGCATTGTCTGCCTACTGCTTGGAACACAACCAGTCAGGTTTTGCATTTTCCTATTTGAGCTTAATTGATTGGATAATTTGGACTGGGCCTACATTCTGTTCTCTCTATACCTTTTTCTCTATATCTCAGAATGCCCAATAATAAAAAAGAGTCATCACTAAATATGATACAGTCTCTCCCAGGCCCCTTCAATCCTTGAAAATAGGGTTCCTACAATTTGAATTTGAGTTGTGAGGAGATAGTGATCTGCTTAAGCCTGAAGCATAAACCATGTACCTAGTTTTAAAAAAGAGCCCTCACTTGGGAGTTGTGGGGTTCATGAACAATAAAAAACAAAGCCTTACTTTGATTCTATTGTTCTCGTGGTAACCACTAAAATCCAAAAGGAATTTCAGTTTTTCACAACTGATAAAATATATAGACAGTTGTGGATAAGAGATTTTGATACATGTTTAATTTATTTTATTGGATTTCACAGTGTTGCAGTTTATTTCATTGAAGATGCATTGGTATTGTTCCTCCAAGGTATTCTCAAACATACTAAGATGGAAACTTCGCAGAGGCAGAGACTGTGAATTCTGTTTGTTGCCGGATGGCCAGTGCAGCAGCTTGCCTGACACATCACAGATACAAAGTAGCTCTGTGACATTACTGAATTATGTTGCCTGAAAGACAATCTTTCGGAACCATAGCAGTCATGCACATGGCTGCCCGGTATTTGTTATTATTGTTACCTTTTTCTTTCACCATTTTTATAATATTTTTTAATATCTTTTAAAACTATTAGAAATATTCAGAAGATTGTCTTTATTTTCCTCTATAGCCACCAAAATGAGGTAACTTTCATTCTCCCTATCCAGTGTTGGTTCTATATTTGCAAACCACCTGGGTTACTCGGAATAATGTGAGTAATACATTTATAATTTTGTAATTCACTATGTTTATTCATAGTAATGATTTTGTCTGATTTTTCCTTGTTACTATGATGGTAAAGTGTAAAAATTACAAGGCTAATCAGTTAGCAAATAAGGTCACATAAACACTTAGAGCAGATTTTTGTTCGTTCCGTTAATGACCACCTCAAAGATGAGAAAACTTCAGATACTCTCTTTGGGAGGTTGTTCCACTGTCTATGCCTGGGAATATCTTCAGCTTCTTTGATTCATCTCTGGAATTTTTTCTGGGCCCTATGTCATGCACTGCCTTCCACTATTAAAAGACATTGTCATTTTTGTTAATTATTTATTTGAGAGAAAGAAAGAGAGAGTGAGCAGATGGGGGGGCTGAGAGGGGCAGAGGGAGAAAGAGAGAATCCCAAACAGGCTCCATGCCCACTGTGGAGCCCAACACAGGGCTCGATCTCATGACCCTGAGATCATGACCTGAGCTGAAATCAAGAGTCAGATGCTTAACCAACTGAGCCACCCAGGTGCCCCCATTGTCATATTTTGTGGCACTGTCAATCATACATTCAACCCATATCTCATTCTCTTATGGCTCCTCCAATCTTTCTCAGGCCAGAGTTCTGGTGCTCCCCACTTTTTGGAAGAATTGACTATAGATGCAGTTCCCACTGCACTAAATTATGCTCATTTAGCCCATCATCTGTGCTTAGCTTCTAAGGTCCAAAATATTCTGGGTTTGTTGTAATTCATTCACTCCCAAGTGTATGTGTTTACCACCAGGATATCAAAGTTGGAACACATCAGGAAAGAGTTACCA
Organism: Halichoerus grypus; assembly: GCF_964656455.1. Taxonomy (NCBI): domain Eukaryota; kingdom Metazoa; phylum Chordata; class Mammalia; order Carnivora; family Phocidae; genus Halichoerus; species Halichoerus grypus. The sequence continues at coordinate 62,604,983 of NC_135721.1, read as the reverse complement.
TTAAACATATTGTCAGTGTTTTACTTTGTTGCACTTTCCTTGTAGCATTGGGACAAATCCTCTCCCAGGGAATCCCTTCTGCCTCTTATCAAAATAAATGTTCCATTGAAAATCCCTGTATCTTCAGACATGACTGAAATTCTTGTCATAAGAGTATCAATAGTTCCCATGGGGGGTGGAGGGGTGGGGAAGGTTGGGAATAATACTGGCAGATGTCAAATTTTGTAATGAAATCTCAGTTCTGACTTATTTGGGTCCCCTGCCATCCCATTCATTGTGCAGTACTATATAATTTAGCTATTAATTATATGCATACATACTTATTTCTATGTATTTATGCATCTATCTAATCTATTATCACCTATATCTACTTCTTCCTTACAAAGATTTGCCTTTATTAGCTTTGTGTCACCACTGGCCTGGAGTAATCTGAGCTGCATTGGAGACTTGGATTTAACACAAATTCTGTTAAAGTTCTTTTTTTTTTTTTTAAGTTTGGGCTCTCCCTTTAAAACATTTTTTCTGTTTATTTTTAAAGATTTTCTTTATTTATTTGAAAGAGAGAGCAAGTGGGGGGAGGAGCAGAGGGAGAAGGACAAGCAGACTCCACACTGAGCGCGGGAGACTGATGCAGGGCTCAATCTCATGACCCTGAGATCATGACCTGAGTCAAAATCAAGAGTTGGATGCTTAACTGACTGAGCCACCCAGGCACCCTGATTTTTTTTCTTTTTTTAATGAGCTTCCCAAAGTACTTAAACCTAACACCAGTAAAGAAGAATAGCGTTTAATCCATTTAGAGTCTGAAATACATTTTTCTTATTTAACATACACATTTTTTGCTGAATCTTAAGCTTTCTTATTTGATTTCTTAATCTTTAAGAATTATTTTTATTAAAGGATTATTGGTATAAAAATAAGTCATGGCAGTGATAATACAGATTAATTTTACATATTCACATTCCTTAATATAAGTTAATAAGAAAATTTCTATACATTTTTTCAACTTTATTCTTGACTATGACCCAATAAATTAATTTATATGGCAATTATATAAAACTCTTTTTATTATCACTTTGGATTAAGAGTACTCTAATACATAATCTAATAAAATGGTGATTAAGCCACAGCATCTCCTCCAAATGAGAGCATGCAAGCCTTTTTTCATTCTTACACTAAGTTCTATACATAGAGTTTCAGTGAGGTCTGAAAAATTGAGTTTGGGCCCCAAATGACTCTATCCTTACTAAACATAACCCACTGAGAAAAAAAAAATCTATTGGCTGTCAAGACTGAAATCCATTCCAACCAGTGTGCTGATTTGATTCTTTTGACATCTGACTTTTAGAAACCATCAAACTCATGGACAGTAGAGAATCCTGCAGAATTCTCCTCTGTTATTACTCTCAAATCATACTAGGGGTTTGGAGAAATCTGCATATATGTGTACCTCTGGAACTAAAGAGCTGTCTAGATAAGGAAAATGGGATTGAGATTTGTTTCCACTCAGTGCAAGCCAACTCAACCAATCATCTTCAAATTATGCCTCTTCCTCTGGAAGTTCCTTGGACAAATGACTTGGTTGGCCTGTGAACAGTTTTTTGGGGAGGCCATGTTACTCAAGGCTTTACACATCTGAAACCTTTTTGTTTGCATAGCTTTTAAAATAATTTTGAAAATGTATGTACCCACTTATATATTTTAAATGACTCAAAATGTTTTATTAAAAATTTGTATAGTTGGAAGGGATATATAATTTGAAACAGAATATTATAGCAATATTTTTTAAATAACCTGGTTATGAAACTACCATAGTTTTTGAAGCCTACTATTATTGATTTAAATATATATGAACAAAATATTTTAATAGTCAGATATTTTACATTTTTCTTCTTGAACACATATTTCCTTTGCACTTAATCCACAGGTGTTTTTCCAATCTAATATATTTTAAGCTTGAAAGTCATCTTTCATCATCCTGTCCTATTCCTTTGCATCAAAAACATGTATATAAGCTTAAATTTAATAAATTGTGTGACTCAAAAGTTTTAAATGTTATGATTTTCTTTGAATTATTTTATCACTGATTATTAGAACACATCATCAAATAATAGAAATACGTAAAAATTTTTTAAAAATAAGTAACATGAAAGGAAAATTTTACTGAAAATGCATCTCTTTATGAGGTAGATGAAGAATTATAAAAATTGATCATGTGCATCAGGGAACAGATGTTAATTTTTAATTGAATACTACATGGCTAAATATGTTTTTATATTTCTTTATATTTCTTTTATTTTTATAAACTTTGAAAATCTTGTCAACATAAATTAATAGATAAGAATGGAAATGGAGTTCTATGCCAAATATTACATATTTATCAATCATCAAAAAATATTTTTAATGATCTATGTGCTGAGAATTCAGTTAAGTTCTGCATCAATTTTATTGAAAATAAAGCATTGAAACAACCTGCCTTGCAAAATCATTTGTTAATCATTAGAGTTATTCACTTTTTCAACACCAACAATAATATATATTTTTTTGGCAGTTGAAACAGAGGCTGTCAGAAAGGAGAATCCATACTGTGACTTAACAATAGGCACATTCTTAGGCAGAACAGTTTGAGGAAAGAGACTTGTGGGAGTTGAAATTTTTAGACTTAAGTTCCTTAAAACTCTTCATGCCCAGGAACCTCTAGGAAAGTCTTCACATACTCCACTGGGTGCCTGCAACCACATTTCAAACCACTGAAGTAGAGAGCTGGCTTGAAAGATTTTCTTGATTTCTGGCTTATAAACTCCGAATTAAGTGAGGCTGGAAAATTCCCCCGAGCCACAAGCACTGGCAAACTTCTGTTTAAGCTTCAGCTATGTACCCTTCTCTGAAAAACTGATGCCTTATATGTTCCTTGGGCCCAGGGAACATGATTCATGACAGTGCACGTCCAAGAACCCAGCTCAATCTTTTGCATATGATATATAGATCAACCAACATACTACATAACTGTCCTTATGTATGTAATTAAGTTCAGTGGTACTAAATTACACATTTGAGTTTCCATTGCCTTAGAAGAGGCAGTGGGAGCAAAGAGTTGAAAATTAAAAGAGGAGAAAGAGAGTATTGTTTTCTTTTAGCCAGTGTAATTTTGGCCTCAAATGCTGACACTATTTCATAGAGAAGTTCATGAGTGTTTATTCAATTTTTAATAGACTTTATTTTTTAGAGCACTTTTACATTCACAGTAAAATTAAGCAGAATGTGCAGAGCATTTTCCATACCCCTGCCCTCACACATGCATTAGCCTCCCATATTATCAATATTTCCCATCCCTGTGGTAAAGCAGTTACAATCATTGAACCTACAATGATATCTTAATATCACTCAAAATCCACAGTTTACATTAGGATAGACTCTTGGTTTTGTATGTTCTATGGGTTTGGACAAATATATAAGGACAAGTATCCTCCATAATAGTATCATAAAGAGTTGTTTCACTGACCTAAAAATCTTTTGTACTGTTCCTCTGCATCCTTCCTCCCTCCCAAACCCTGACAACTGTTGATCTTTTTACTGTTTCCATAGTTCTACATTCCAGAATGTCATATAGTTGGAATTATATAGTATGTAGCCTTTTCAGATTGGCTTCTTTCACTTAATATCATGGATATAAGGTTCCTCCATGTCTTTTCATGGCTTGACAGCTGATTTCTTTTTAGCACTGAATAATATTCCGTTGTCTAGATGTACCACAGTTTATTTATTCATTCACCTACTGAAGGACATCTTGGTTGCTTCCAAGTTTGGGCAATTATGAATAAAGCTGCTATAAACATCCATGTGCAGGTTTTTGTGTGGACATTAATTTTTCAACTCCTTTGGGTAAACACCAAGGAGTGCCAGTGCTGGATCATATGGTAAGAATTTGTTTAGTTTTGCAAGAAACTGCCAAACTGTTTTCCAAACTTGCTATAATCATTTTGCATTCCAACTAACAATGAATGAGAGAGCCACATGCTCTACATTCTTGCCAGTGTTTGGTGTTGTCAGTATTCTGGATTTGAGCCATTCTAATAAATATGTGGTGGTATCTCATTGTTTTAGCTTGCATTTCCCTGAAGACATATGATGTGGGGCATCTTTTCATATGCTTATTTGCCATCTGTATATCTTCTTTGGTGAAGTAAAGGGTCTTTGGCCCATTTTTAAATCAAGTTGTTTGTTTTACTTTTGTTAAGTGTTAAGAATTCTTTGTATGCAATAGTAGTCCTTTACCAGAAATGCCTTTTGCAAGTATTTTCTCTCAGTTTGTGCTTGTCTGTTCATTCTCTTAACAATTTCTTTTGCATAGAAGAAATTTTTAATTTTAATGAAGTCAAGTTTATCAATTATTTAGTTCATAGATCATGCCTTTGGTGTTGTATTTAAAGTCATCACCATACCCAAAGTCATCCAGGTATTCTCCTACATTGTCTTCTAGGGGTTGTATAGTTTTTCATTTTACATTAGGCCTGTGATCCATTTTGAGCTAATTTTTATTAAGACATAAGGTCTGAGTCTAGATTTACTTATTTATTTTGCATGTGGATGCCCAGTTGTTCTAGCACCATTTATTGAAAAACTACTTTTGCTCCATTGTACCACCTTTGCTGTCTTGTCGAAGGTCAGTTGACTATACTTATGTGGTTCTATTTCTGGGCTCTCTGTTTCATTCCACTGATCTATTTGTCCATTCTTTAGCCAGTCCTATACTAGCTAGAATACTGTACCTTCATATTAAGTCTTGAAGTTGGGTAGTGTCTGTCCTCCAACTTTGTTGTTCTTTTCCTTTAATATTGTGTTGGCTATTCTGGGTCTTTTGCCACTCCATATAAACTTTAGAATCAGTTTGTCAGTATCACAAAATACCTTGCTGGGATTTTCATTGTGATTACACTGAATCTATAGATCAAGTTAGGAAGAACCAAAATCTTGCCAATATTGAGTTTTCTTATCTAAGAACATGGATTATTTATCCATTTATTTACTTTTTTCTTTGATGTCTTTCATCAGAGTTGTATAGTTGTCCATCTTGTACATATTTTGTTAGTTTTATACATACATATATTATTTTTGAGGGTGCTAAAGTAAATGCTATTGTATTTTTAACTTCAAATGTCACTTGTTCATTGCAGGTAGATAAATAAGCAATACTCTTGTATATTAACCTTGTGTCCTGGAGGCTTGCTATAATCACTTACTAGTTCCAGGAATTTTTTTGTTGATTCTTTGAGATTTTCTAAATGGACAAATAACGTCTTCTGCAAACAAAGGCTATTTGATTTTTTTTATTTCCAAATTGTATACTTTTTATTGCCTTTTTTGTCTTACTACACTTAGCTAGGAGTTCTAGTATCATTTTAAGAAGCAGATGTGAGATGGGACATCTTTGCCTTGCTCCTGATGTTAGTGAGAAAGCTTTGCATTTCCCACCATTCATAATGATGTTAGCTGTGGGCTTTTTGTAGATATTTTTAAAGCTGAGGAAATTCAGCAGTGAATTGTACCAAATATTTAAGGAAAAAACCCTCCCATATTCCTAGTTTACTGAGAATTTTTATCATAAATGAGTACTGGATTTTGTCAAGTGCTTTTTCTCTTTCTATTGGTATGATCATGTGATTTTCCTTCATTGACCTGTTAATGTGGTGGATAATGGTAACTGATTTTCAAAGTTGAACCAGCTTTGCATGCCTGGGAGAAATCCCACTCGATCATGGTAATTATTTTTATATGTTACTGGATTCTGTTTGCTAATATTTTGCTGAGGATATTTGCATCTTTTTTCATGAGCGATATAGGTATATAGTTTTCTTTTCTTGTAATGGCTTCTTCTGGTTTTGGTATTAGGGCAATGCTGGTGTCATAGAATGAATTAGGAAGTGTTTTCTCTGCTTCTGTTCTCTGAGAGTGTAGAGAATTTCTTTTCTTTTCCTTAAATATTTGGTACAATTCACTTGTGAACTCACCTAAGTGTGGTGCTTTTTGTTTTGAAAGATGTTTTCTTAGTGATTCAATTTCTTTAATATATATGGGCTTATTCATATTGTCTGTTTCCTTTTGTGTGAGTGTTGGCAGGTTGTGTCTTTCAAGGAATTGATTCATCGAAGTTACCACATTTGTGTATATAGAGGTATTCATTGTAGCCCTTTAATTATCCTTTTAGTGTCAGTGGGATCCATAGTAATGTCTTTGTTTTCATTTTTGATATTAGTAATTTGTGTCCTTTCCCATTTTTTATTAATTAGCTTAGCTAGAGCTTATTGATTTTATTGATCTTTTCAAAGAACCAGCTTTTGGTTTCATTGATTTTCCCTATTGACATCATGTTTTCAATTTCATTGACTTCTGCTCTGCTTTTTATTTTCTTTTTCTTTTTTTACTATAGATTTAATTTGCTATTCATTTTCTAGTTTCCTAAGGGGGAATCTTAGATTACTGATTTTTAGTTTTTTTCTACTATATGCATTAGCTACTATAAATTCCCCTCTAAGTACTATTTTAACTACATCCTCAAAACTGATAAGTTGTTTTTATTTTATTTAGTTCAAAATATTCTTTTATTTTTCTTGAGATTTTTTCTTTGATCTGTGTGTTATTTAGAAGTATGTTGTTTAATCTCTAAGTATATGCAATCTTCCAGCTACATTTTTGTTATTCTTTTATACGTAACTCTATTTTCTAATGTCTGAGAGTAGACATTGTATGATTTTTACTTTTTTAATTTGATAAGGCATGTTTTATGGTCCAGAATGTAGGGTATCTCTGTGAATGGTCTATGTGAGCTTCAGAAGAGTATATAGTCCATAGGTTTCAATTATATCTAATGATTTATGGTGCTGGTGAGTTCAACTATATCCTTACTAATTTTCTGCCTATTGGAGTGCCAGTTTTTGATAAAATCATACTGAAGTCTCCAATGTAATAGTGGATTCAGTTTTTTGCTCCTAGAAGTCCTATCAGGTTTTGCCTCACATAACACTCTGTTTTTATGCACATACCTGTTACAGAGTGATGTTTCTTCTTGGAGAATTAATTCCTTTATCATCATTTAATGCCCCCTTTATCCCTGATAACTTTTCTTCCTCTTAAGACTGGTATGTCTGAAATTAATATAGCTACACCTGCTTCCTTTTGATTAATGTTAGCATGGTATATCTTTCTCCACCCATTTACTTTATATGTATAAGTTATTTTATACTTAAAGTGAGTTTCTTATAAACAACATTCAGGTCTTGTTTTTTGATCCACTCTGACAATCTCTGTCTTTTAGTTGGTGCATTCAAAGTGATTATTGATGTAGTTGGATTAGTATCTACCATGTTTGTTACTGTTTTCCATTTTTGCTCTTCTTCTTTGTTCCTATTATTGTCTTCCACTCTTGTTCTGTCTTTTGTGGTTGTAATGAAGCATGTTATATGATTCCATTTTCTCTCTTTTCTTAGCATATCAGTTTCTCCTCTTTTTTTTTTCTTTTTTTCAGTGGTTGCCCCAGAGTTTGTAATACACATTTACAACTAATCCAAGTACTCTTTCAAATGTCATTTAACTACATCATGAGTAGTACAAGTGCCTTATAATAACAAAATAATCTTATTCAAAATAATATTAATTCCTTCCTCCATTCCTTGTGTTATTGCTTTTGTACATGAGCATACTATAAAGATATAATGTATTGTGAGATGATAGAAAATATATGTATTAGTCTCTCCCCCTAGTTCCTGGTACAGAGTTCCTGAAACTCTTATAAATTCCTAAGTGATAAGATCACTAAGAGCATCTTTTGTTCTAATATTTGGTCTTTGATCCTGGCACAGGCCTCATAAATCCCTTGGAATTTCCTGGGTGATAGGAGTGTCTTCTGTTCTAATGAAGCAACTCTGGGTGGGTTCCTGGATGGCTCCTGGATTGGGGCATGTCACCAGAAAAACCAAGCCATTGTTAGAAACTTGGAATTTTCATCCCCATTCCCCATTCTCCAGATAGGGGAGAGGGGCCGGAAATAGAGTTAATGATTGACCTTGCCTATGTGATGAAGCTTTCATAAAAACCCCATAAGTATGGTGTTCAGAGAGCTTCCAGGTTGATGAACCCATCAACCTGGAAGCTCTCCTCCACCTACCAGGAGGAGACAGAAACTACTGCGTTCAAAATACTCCTGGACCTTCCACTCTTGAAAAAAAAAAAAAAGAAAGAAAGAAAGAAAGAGGAAGGAAAGAAGGAAGGAAGGAAGGGAAAGGGAAGAAGGAAGGGAAAGGGAGGAAGGAAGGGAGGAAGGAAGGAAGGAAGGAAGGAAGGAAGGAAGGAAGGAAGGAAGGAAGGAAAGAAAAAAAAGAAAAGAAAAAGAAATCCTCCTAGACCTTGCCCTATGTATCTCTTTATCTGGCTGTTCATCTAACTTCTTTATCATATCCTTTAATAAACTGGTGAAACTAAGGGTTTTATTGAGTTCTGTGAGCTCTTCTGGCAAATTAATCAAACTGGAGGAGGAAGTTGTGGGAACCTCTGAATATATAGGCAATCAGAAGCACAGGTGACAACCTAGACTTGTGATTGGCCTCTGAAGTGAGGTGGGGTAGTCTTGTGGGACTGAAACCTTAACCTGTGGGATTTGACACCGTCTTTAGGTAGAGAGTGTCAGAATTGAGCTAAATAAGAGGACACTCAGCTAGTGTAACAGAAAATTGCTTGGTTGGGGAACAGACCCCACACATTTGGGGAACAGAGTGTTTGTGAATAATAAAGGAGACATACAGGAGGGAAACAGTTTTGTTTTTTCTCTAGAACATATATAAGCATTCATAATTAAATATATTGTTGCTATTATTATTTTGAACAAACTATTATCTGCTAGATAAATTAAGAATAAGAAAAATAAAAGATTTTATTTTATCTTTACTTATTCCTTCTCCAATGATGTTCTTTACTTTATGTAGATCCAAATTTCTTACTTATGCCATTTCCTTCTCTCTAACATACGTCTTTTCTATGGACTCTGAGAAACAAACTGAGGGTTCTGGGGGAGGGGGATGGGTTAGCCTGGTGATGGGTATTAAAGAGGGCACGTACTGCATGGAGCACTGGGTGTTATACGCAAACAATGAATCATGGAACACTACATCAAAAACTAATGATGTATGGTGATTAACATAACATAATAAAAAAAATAAAATATGTCTTTTAAGATTTCTTAAAAGGCAGGTCAAAAGGCAACAAATTCTATTTTTTTAACATTCAATTTTTGCCTGAAGAAGACTTATTCTTAACTTTTAAAGGATGATTTTGCAGGGTGAAATATTTTAGGGTTTTTTTTTTTTTTTAAATCTCAACACTTTAAATACTTCATTCCACTCTCTTCTTGCTTGTATAGTTTCTAAGAAGTCAGATTTAATTCTATCTTTGCTCCTCTATAGGTAAGGTATTTTTCCCTTTTGGCTTCTTTTAGGATTTTTTTTCTTTATCCTTGATTTTCTGTAGTGTGAATATGATATGCCTATGTGTATTTTTTTTAAGTTTTTATTCTGCTTGTTATGCTTTGAGCTTCCTGAATCTATGGTTTGGTTTCTGACATTGATTTGGGTACATTCTCAGTCATTATACTTTCAAACATTTCTACCGTTTTTTTTTTTCTTTCTTCTCCTTATGGTATCCCCATTACATGCAATGTTACACCTTTTGTAGTTGTCCCACAATTCTTGGGTATTCTGTTCTGATTTTTTTTCCATCTTTCTTCTCTTTGCTTTTCATCTTTGGAGTTTTCTATTGAGATACTCTCAACCTCAGAGATCTTTCCTCAGCCATGTCATTTAATAAGCTCATCAAAGGCATTCTCCATTTTTGTACTGTGTTTTTGATTTCTAGTATTTTTTGTTTCTTGGAATTTCCATTTATCTCCTTACAATGTCCACTCTTGTATGCTGTCTACCTTATCCATTAGAGCCCTTAGCATATTCATCAAAGTTCTTTTAAAATCCTCGTTCGATAATTCCAACATCCCTGGTATATGTGTCTGGTTCTGATGGTTGTTCTGTATCTTCAAACTATGTTTTTTGTTTCTTTTGTTTTATTTTGCTTTTCAGTATACCTTGTAATTTTTTTCTTGCTAGCTAGACATGATGAACTGGGTAAATGGCACTGCTGTAAATAGGTCTTTAGTGATGTGGTGCTCAGGTTAACAGGGAGGGGAAGCATTCTGTAATCCTGTTACTAGGTCAGTCTTTTAGTGAGAATGAGCCTGTGCCACTATAAACTTCACAGGTGCCTCTCAGTTTTCCCGTTTCCCACTTAGATGGGACAGAGTGGCTAGAGTAGGCTTGAGTTGGTTATTTACTTTCCCCTACATGGAAGGCTAAAACCAGTTGGAGTTAGGTATTTCCCTTCCCTGAGGTCAGTTAGGCTCTGAAAAAAATCTCAGCAAGTGAGGCTCTGGTTAAATAGTTTCTCCTGAGGGCAGAACTTGTTAAGAAGAAAACATACCCTGGTGTATTTCAAAGTAGTTTTTTTTTTTTACCCCCACTCTTCTGGAAGCATAAGGGGGTTTTTCTCTGATATTCACTGTGAGAATCTGCTAGAGCTCCAATAAGTAAAACTCACAAAAGTTTGCATACCTCCACAGCCCCCACCATCACTGGGATCCTCTAGAGTTTTTATCTCAGACATGTACCTCCTGAGCCTCCCACAGTTCATTACAGTTCAGGTTACACTATCCCAGCACTGGTTCCCATGGAGATTTTTGCTTGTGGGTTTCTGCTCTGGTAAGTTATGATTCTCTGTATTTGCCTGTTTGTCTCTTCAATTTTGGAGGGGATGGTTGGCCCTATGACCTCTCTTACATATCTAAGAAGAGTTATTAATTTTCTATTTGTCCATCTTCTTACTTGTTCTTAGGATAGAGTAGTTGACTACCAAGCTTCTAACATGCTGGACCAGTGAATGGAAGTTCTTTTAATTCTTTGTTCACTTTTTTTTAAAGATTTATTTGAGAGAAAGAGAGCAAGTGAGCGCAAGCAAGCAAGCATGGGGTGGGAAGAGGGGCAGAGAGAATCTCAAGCAGACTCCCCACAGATTGTGGAGCCTTGATGCAGGGCTCGATCTCACAACCCCAAGATCATGACCTGAGCCGAAACCAAGAGTCAGACACTTAACCAACTAAGCCACCCAGGCACCCCCTCTTTTTACTTTCAAGAAGAAAAAAATTCTGTGTCTAATTACAGATAAAAGAAGAATATTTGTATTTTATATTCAGATACAAATATATATATATTACATGGAAATTCTAATTGGTAAACAAATAATGAGAATAAACATCATAGGAAATGTTAAATTTGGAGTTACTTCCTAAATACACTTCTATTCCTTGAAGGATAGAGCAAAGGCATCTAACCAGTGCTTTCTGTGCCATTTTGGCTCTAACATCTGTTTCTTTATCAAGAAGGTTCATCTGTTAAAAAAATCTGTAAGATAAAAGTCAGTAATAAAAGATCATGCTTTATGCTGGCAATCTATTGCTCAGATTTATTGTTAAAAGTGCTAGCAGGGCATAAGAAACTTGTAGATAACTCCAAGTGAAATGGATGATCTTTATACACTTTGACCAAATCTATTTAAAGAGAGAATTGAGTTTGCAGGATGGGGTGTATGTAATTGCCCTTCTGAGCACAATTTATCTCACCTAATAGTGCAGTTAAGTCTACAGAATTCCCTTAGCAATAATCAGTGTGAGTGTTCTGGAAATCCCAATCTCCCATGCATAATTCAGGAAAACAAACTGGTGGTTTTAGGTTTTCTTTAGTGTAAAATCTAGATCTAAATTTACTATTTTATAAATTCAGTGTCCCCACTTCACCTCTATATAAGAGATACATTTATTTACCTGCAATACCAGGCCTAGAAGCTTTATCATTTACTTTCCTGCTTTATGATTTTATAGTACTACTTGCACAGAAATATTAATATCAAATGTAGATGGACAATTCAGATTTTACCCAAACAAATATATTCATCTAGGCATTTATTACAGACATTTAAAGGGAGGTACATTAAATTTTCTCTTTCAACATAGTGCAATTAATTCTATCAACTCCTTTACTGTTGTAATAGCACAGCAGACATACAGTAGGACTAGGATTAAGTAAATCTGTTTCGAGTGCTGCTTATTATACTGTTTGTGTAATCTTGGATGAGTTGCGTATCTTCTCTTAGAACTTCACTGTTAAGCACATTGGTCAAAGAAGTAATATCCCCTCTTCTGTTTACTCTATAGACTGATTCTGATTTTCAGGTCTTTTGAAAAAAAAGTCAAAAACTTTTGTGTTTGATCCCAACCTATTATTATTCTGTGCATTTATCCTAAAAATCACCTCAATTGCATCATTTTGTGGGTAGCTAAGGATGTGGCTTTTAACTATGAGCAGCAGTGGTTGCCTTTCTTGCTATCACTGCCTTCAACCGCATTCATTTTTCTGCTCATTAGCTAATTAGCTACTTACCATGCTGCTGCTAGACCCTTGTGTATTTGGCACCAGGCTCTCATAGTTCTCTTATCCCAACAACATTGTAAGATACTTGGGGCTAGGAAACCAAGTGGGACAGCAACTCTTATATTTCTATCTATTGATGGGATTTTTTTGTTTGCACATTCCTCAGTAACAATGTTTCTCAAATGTCCAATGCCAGAATGTTCATCAGGATGATTGATCTTGTTTTCATTTTAGAAAAGTAGTTCTTGATCTCAATGGAGCTTCCAAAAGTGATGACACCCCACTCCCAGATTCTGATTTCATTGGTTTAGAGTGTGGCTGAGACATGTCAATTTTGTAAAGCTTCCCAGGACATTCTAATGTGCATATAAAAATTGAGAACCACTAATCTAGAAGATTCTAGAAGGTCTGAGACATTATGTTACTGTTCCTTAAAGAAACTAATTCCTTTTTAAAAATAATTGCATTAAAAGTTCCAGTTTTCAAGCACAGGAAATTATTAAAAGATGCTTACTGTTTTTCCTGTGAATTAAGGTAGAATATTCCATATCATAGAAACTGTTCACCTTCTGATTTCATTGTAATACCAGTAATTGATTATAACTGCTATATACAAGACAAACAAGTATATTCTATTTTGGCCTACTGAGACTTTTGAAATCCTTAGAGAGAGAAACACTGTACAAGGGAAAGTTATTTCATGTGCTACTGAATATTTGAAATAGCTTTTTTTCAAACTATGGATGTGATATAACACATATATATTTGTTAATAATAGGCAATAGTAATACTTTTTGCTGGTATGCTTTTTGGACATGATCAAGAGCTGGGGATATTTGTGAGCAAATTTAGATTGAATACTTTTTACATTAGTTTTCATTCATGTGTTAAAATACATTCAGTTCTGTTGCTGTGTATTGCACATACATGATATCCTTAAATAACAGATGTAAATACATATAGGACATGTGGCTGACTAGATGATGAGTTTGATGAATAACAATATTATGAGTTTGAGCCCTTCTTGGGCCTAGATACCTTTCCTGTCTTAAGAAAAACTTCCCTAAAATCTAAGAATTTCTACTATGGAAAATACTTTTTTTTTTTTTTTCCAGAAAAGCCCAAAGAGCAAATATATGTCATGTGGGAACATTGACTAGCATGTCAGTACTAATTGTTACATCAGATTATCTAGCTTTCACCTAGCAGAACACTGGGATGTAAAGGATTTGGACATAGTAGGGAGATATTTTGATTGGGAGTTTGGATATAAGAAAGGTCCAGTTTATGAGGTAGAAACTTCACAGAGTACTACTGGATGTTATCTGACAATAAGGAGCAGGGCAGGTGGGGATGGGGCACATGTCTAGGAGATAGGTAAGAACTCCTGGAGCTGAGCGACCAAATCTCAGGCTAAGAGCTGGGGCATGTGTCGGACTGAAGGGAAGGAAAGAATAACTTCCTGTTTTATGTATTAAAGGAGGGGGAAAAAGAATGTAAAAAACTCACTATCTAACAGTGGTATAGTTGTAATATCCATTATCCATTAATGCCTTTAATAGTGAGTAAGAACTTCATGATGAGGGAGGGAGAGACAAAGAGAGGAAAAGAGGCTGAGAGGGAAGAGTTTGGTACTTTTCAGGAATAGTTGACTTGGGGGTTAGAAAAAAATTAAACTTCCCCTTAATTCAAAAATGACTCTTCCTCTCTTTTAACCATCTCTAGCCCCTCTTTGCCTGCTTATCAATTCTTATCCTAATGTCTATTCGGATGATACTGTATCCCAACTCCAAACTGTAAAGTCCTTGAGAGCAGTGGCATCTCACTCTTCCATTTTCCTGTTCTTTCACAGTCCTGACATGTAGAAGGATTCTAGTAAATACTGACATTAACTGAACTGAACACACCCCATCTCCACCTTGGTCTCCTGGTTTCCCAAGCAGAGTAAAATTACGCATAATGATTTTTTCCCTCTGAAAGCACAGGCTGTGGTATTTTAGACCCTCAAGAAATGCGCTATCATTCCACAAAGAGCCTGCAGTTTCTGCATTTGCATCTATTAATTCAAGATAGCCTAATTAAAGTAGGAAATATATTTGAAAGCAGTATTAATAGCCATGAATAATTGTTTTGCTTCCTGTCGTATTGATAGAAAAGGAGAAAGCGTTTTTCTAAGAGGTTAAGTGCTTGATCTCAATGTCAATGGTTTCATGTATTAAAAAGTCTTGACATTAATATTTAAAAAAAAGAGCATCATTGAATCTATCAGTAATGTGGACCACAGGAGAGCCTGAAAGTTGCTGCTAAATACATGGCATGTTTTCATAATTATAATCAGTTAGATTGCTTAAGTGAGTGATTCTGTTTAAATTAGGAAATTAAAAGTTTGAATTATTTTTCTGCAAATGTACTGCTGCTTCTTGAGGAAGCTAAAGTCTTGCTGAATGATGAAATTCTCCATAGCCACTGATTGTGTGCTGTTTACAATCAATCTACAATTTGCCTAGCTGCTTCCAATAAAATATTAATGCAATCAAACCTAAACTGTTTTCTTTAACATTTATCTTCTCATCCTGGGGCGGACTATAAAGCTCTTTTATTAAAATGAGCCAGGCTGTTTAACTGCACATATGTAAGTTTGGAAATCTCATCCTGAAGCATTCATGAGATTTTTTTTTTTTTTGAATTGGGACTTCATCATCTATATGATTTTCAACAAAGTATTTATTGTTGATACATTTTTATGTCTTAGCTCAGTTTTACTAGGCAAAATGTAGATTACTAAGAGGTATAGGATAAAGTGACATTTACTGTATGACTTGGGAGGAAATAATACATACAAAGAGTAAGAATATAAAACAATGGGTTCTCAAAAGAGTGCTGCAGGTCGTCATTTCTAAAGAGGATTGATTTTCACTGAGGGGTTAGAGTAGTGTCAGAATACTCAGGGTTGGAGAGCAGGGTAAGAAATGGAGGCCAACAGTATGTAAGCCCTCCTCCCCTCCAAGTGACTCCACTCCTGTCCCTTATTCGAAAGTAGAGAGCAATTGTAAAAATAATTTAATAAGAGGGAAACCTCATATATATTGAAATGGCCATGTATCAAATTAGAAAATTTTGTTGTACTTGAGCTGAAGTTTTATGACTAGCAACTGGGCAGATGGAAAAGTAAAGGGCAGGGCTTTCCAGCTGCAGGAAAAAGGAGAATGAAAATCAAAACAACAGCAAAACAAGAACAAACCTTTGGGAATCATTATGACCTGGAATAAATGGGCAAGGGTAAGTGAAATAAAAATGATGAAAGCAGTCTGGAACAAATGGATTTATAGCATCTTTGAAATGCAAAGGTAAGGAGTTTTTGTCTCAAAAATAAATCCTGTGAAGGCCTAGATGGTGATGGTGGAGCTTTGATTCTCAGACATCACAAATATTATACTGGGCCTAGGACTTCTTTTTCCTGGATGTGATTAGAACAATCCTAAACTTCCTTGATGTCAGAAATTCTACAGTCAGTAGCAAGAGAAGCCTGTAATTCACTTCATACTATGTCCTGCCGTGTGTGATAAGTAAATGGGGTTACTGGCTTCACCATTCTGAGCCCCTAATAGAGTATCCCAGTTAAACAGCTTCTCATTTCATTCAAATAGTCTCATTGATCTGGATGCAAAAACTAATGTCTTACCAAACATCTTTTGGTTTATACGTCATGCTAAATCAAAATACAGAGACCCCCATAACTGGGTAAACAAAGCTGAATTGGCTGATTATTGGGCAAAGAGAGCTAGATCACTTAAGAAATAAGCTTAGGTCTCCCTAAGCAGAAATGTAAAGGGCTAGCTTAGGGTTTCTTAATAGTGGCACTATTGACATTTGGACTGGATAATTTTTCGTGGTGAATGAATGTGTGTGGGTGTCCTATATATTGTGGGATGCTGAGCAGTATCTCTGGCCTCTACCCACTACATGCATGTTACCCCACATCCCTAGGGTAGGATGATCAAAACTGTCTCCAGACATGTGCAAATGTCCCTTTGTGGGTAAAGTCACCCATGGTTGACAATCACTGGGCAAGATAAAGGGGAAAAGAATAGCAATTTATGCAGTATTCTGACTTTAAGGCTTTGGTAGACCTATGAAATAGATTTTAAACTTTTTTTTCTTTTTTTTACAAATGGTCTTTATATGATTAAATCTCAAAAGGAAGGGTGCAGCTTTCAAAGAGGTCCAGGATGAGATAGATGAACAAGACTGCATAAAACAAGGCATTTGGATGTGATGATACAGACTTGAACAATTTTTCTTTAACAGCCCACTTTATGGACCCCTGTTGTCCCTGAAAATACAGAAGAGGCCAACGTTGGGTTACATGTTAATAGCTTCCAGGTCTTCACCACTATATACATTATTACGAGCTGATGTTCTATGAAGAGGATTTAGATGAATGTTCTGGTATTCAGTCTGAGCAGAGCAGAAGCAGTTTATTTTCCTTTTGTTGAAGAATGAGTTTTTGTGCAATCTGATAAGAAAGCAGCTATGCAGCATCATTTAAGACTGGAGACCAGACATCTGAGGACGTGAGTTGAATAAGAATAACCGCAGTCATATGAGATGGGACTGGAAGATACTTCAGAACCAGCACTGAAGATTCCCTATTCTTGACAAGGAGAACAGGTTCCAGAGACTTCCAGTGTCTATTTTTAATAACCAAGTTGTTCTTCCCTTTATTATGCATATAGATTATCCAGCTGTCTCTCTGGTATTACTCCATGTGCAGCAGGAAATGTTAGCAATAGCATATACTCTTCCTCGGCACACAGGTAGGAAAACTAGGATGAGACTTGTCCAGAAGCATTTAGGCCAATGTACTCGGTCTAGTTTGTTGTGCTCCTAGGGCTTATGCAGTGTTATTTATCAAAGGACAATATAAGAGTAACTTTTGGATTGGTGTCTGTCCTTTAATATTCTGGATTTTCCCATTAACACATAATATCATTTTGATGAGATAACAAAGTATGGTATAGAAGTTAATATAATATACAAAACTGACATTATGAATTTCTCCACTGTTTAAAGTGATGTCATGATAAATCTCAATATTATAAAAGGATTTCTGGATGTGTCTGGTTTAAATGAAGTCTTTTCATAAAAGGTGAGATGGTATAATGTAGAATATCATCTGAAAATGTTTCAATCCCTGTCTCCTTTCATGTACTGATACAAATTTGCATGTGAAATATTATTGCATACCACCATAGGCACTGTAGAAATCATTAGAAATGGTTGATTCACAAATTTCTCACTTCTTAGTAATATATCTATTATCTTTGAGCTTCCTCATATTCTCCTGCATCCAGTCACCCATCCTGGCCAGCCTCACATTAGAACCACATTTGATAGCTACCTTTTCCCAAACTCCCATCTCTGTCTTGTTTCCCTACCTCCTTTAAAGACATGCTACCACACTCCAAATTCCATTCAACCTATGGATTCTTTCCTTCATCATGTCCAAACTCCCTCCATTTCTTCTGTCTCCTCCTTAAATGGCTGTCACTGCGCATTAACAGACCCATGCCTTGCTTCCGTTAGGACATTTCCCATTGGGACTCTAGTGGAAGGAATCCCATTCACTTCTCAGAACTAATACAGAATTGTATTGTTACCCATCTGAATTTCTGGGTTTGATATTAGTTCATTTACACCATGCTTTCCACATTCTTGTTTGAATCACGCACAAACTTCAATGAATAAATCCATCTTAACAGTTTATATGCAAAGGGAAAAAATTCTACCAGTTTTTATTACAAATTTAATAGTAGCAACAGTATAGAATTGCTACCTCCATAAAACTAATTGGTTTGGAGATTGCAAAAATAGACATATGGTGTAGAGAAATAGGGAGATTTTAGCTCCCAGTTTACTTTGAATTTCAATGTCTGAAATTACTTAATCTCTGACAACCACATTTTAAAGACAGATGTCAAAACCTCAGGATTGTACAGAGGAGGAGAGCCAGAGTGGTGGATATGTCTAGAAAGTATGTCAAATATGAAAGATGTTGTATTCAAGCGTTATGCTTTTTCTATTTATATTTCTATCTATAGTCTAGATATGTATTTCTCTGTGTATAAGTAGGAAAGAGAAATATGAATAGTTAGGAAAAAAGTAGAAACTTGGGAGGTAAAGTCTCCGCATAACTGCAGGCAACAATGCATTGCTACTAAGCCACACTGACGAAGGGACGACATTCTTTGGACAAGGCTAATGGATTTGGGGGGAGATACTAAGAAAGAAGTTGTATGTGAGGAGAAAAGTGAACAAAAGGAAAGACCTCCTAAATTCTGTGCTAATGACTGGAGGCTTGTGGTTGCCCATCACTTACTTCAAATTCCAGGTCATGGTGTAAACAAAGTTTTCAACAGAAGAGTTGAAGAAAATAGCAATGTTTAGCTATAAAAATAGAAAACATTAATAGCCATCACCAAAACTTAAGGACTGTCATAAAGAAGTGGGATTAGACCAAACAGTACCATCCTTAGACCCATTCAAGATATCCCCCTGCTCTGACCTGTGTGATTTAGGAAGCTCTGAATCTCTTTTTCTCTCTCTCTCTCTATCTCACCCTCTCTCTCTTGCACACACACACACACACACACACATTAATGTATTAGAGTCAGGTACCTGTCACTCAGAATCTGGCATGCAGTGCTGGCACAGTGGGACCTATAACCCAAACACTTGTTCTTGTGACTGTCTTCCGGGCCTCTAGGAAATTCTTCTACCACATTTCTTGCTTTACATTATTTTCTATTTCAGTATAGTCAAAACACAATGTTACATTGATTTCAGGTACACAACTTAGTAATTCGACAAATTTATACATTGTGATACATTCACAAGTGTAGCTGCCATCTGTCCCATTACATGGCAATTAAAATATCATTGACTGTATTCTTTATGCTATGCCTTTTATTCCTGTGACTAACTCATTTGATAACTGGACACCAGTATCTCCCACACCCATTCACCCATTTTTCCCACCCCTTCTCCTCTGGCAACCATCAGTTTGTATTTAAAGGTCTGATTCTTCTTTTTGATTGTTTATTCATTTGTTGTTGTTGTTGTTGTTCTTATATTCCACTTATGAGTGGAATCATATGGTATTTGTCTTTCTCTGACTTATTTCATTTAGCATAATACCCTGTAGGTCCATTTATGTTGTTTCAAATGGCACAATCATCCTTTTTTATGGCTGCATAATATTCTTGTGTGTGTGTGTGTGTGTGTGTGTGTGTGTGTATACATATACATCTTCTTTATTCATGCATCTATTGATGGACACATGGGTTGTTTTCATATCTCGTCTATTGGAAATAACTCTGCAATGAACATAGGAGTGCATATATCTTTTCAAAATAGTGTTTTTGTTTTCTTTTGGTAAATACCCTAAGTGGAATTACTGGATCATTTGGCAATTCTATTTTTAATTTTTTGAGGAACCTCCATAGTGTTTTCCACAGAGGCTACCCAAGTTTGCATTAACAACACTGCATGGAGGTTCCTTTTTCTCCACATTCTCACCAGCCCTTGTTTCTTGAGTTTTTGACTTTAGCCATTCTGACAGATGTGAGGAGATAATCTCTTTGTGGTTTTGATTTGCATTTCCCTGATGATAAGTGATGTTGAACATCCTTCCATATGTCTGTTGGCCACCTGCATTTATTCTTTGGAAAAATGCCTATTCAGGTCTCCTGCCCACCTTTTAGTTAGATTGTTTGTTCTTTTTTAGTATTGAGTTGTGTAAGTTTCTGTATTTTGGATATCAACCCCTTATCGGATATATAATTTGCAAATATCTTCTCCCATTTAGTAGGTTGACTTTTGTTTTGTTCATGGTTTCCTCTGCTGTTTAAAATCTTTTTGTTGGGGTGCCTGGGTGGCTCAGTCATTAAGCATCTGCCTTCGGCTCAGGTCATGATCCCAGGGTTCTGGGATCGAGCCCCACATCAGGCTCCCTGCCTGCTTGGTGGGAAGCCTGCTTCTCCCTCTCCCACTGCACCTGCTGGTGTTCCCTCTCTCGCTGTGTCTCTCTCTGTCAAATAAATAAAATCTTAAAAAAAAATAATAAAATGAAATCTTTTTATTTTTATATAGTCCCAGTAATTTGTTTTTGCTTTTGTTTTCCTTCCTGAGGAGATATCTAGGAAAATGTTGCTATGGCCAATGTCAGAGAAATTACTGCCTGTGCTCTCTTCTACAATGTTTGTGGTTTCAGTTCTCACATTTAGGTGTCTGTATTACCCAAAGCAATCTACAGATTCAGTACAATCCCTATCAAAATACCAACAGCATTTTTCACAAAACTAGAACAAATAAAACTAACATTTGTATGGAACCACAGAAGACTCTGAATAGCCAAAACAATCTTGTGAAAGAAGAACAAAGCTAGAGGTATCACAAACCAGATTTCAAGATATCCCACAAACCTGTAGTAATTAAAACAATACGGTAGCAGCACAAAAATAGAAACATAGATCAATGGAGCAGAATAGTCACCCCAGAAATAAACCCATGATTATATGGTCAATTAATCTATGAGAAAGGAGACAAGAATATACAATGGGGAAAAGACGGTCTCTTCAATAAATGATGCTGGGAAAACTGGACAGCTACATGTAAAAGAATGAAAATGGACCACTTTCTAACATCATACATACTAATAAACTCAAAATGGATTAAAGATCTTGCCCTACATTTTTGGAACAAAAGGCAACCATGGCCAAAGGTTTTAAAGGTTTAGATTGTGCTACTAACCCCTTTTTAGGTCACTGCTTTGAACTAAAAGAAGGATTTCAGCTATGGAAACACTTAACTTGGAAACGATTTAATTTGTGCATCCTTCCTCTCCAATAGCAAGAATGCAATAAAGTCTTGGAGAATGGAGTGTCTTTGGCTAGTGGTGCTAAGCAATTTTTTTTTTTTTTTTGCTTGCTTCTCTTTTTCCAATCTGTAGTTCCAGGATAACCACCAAAATAAAACAATTAGATTTATTTTAGTTAGGATATGTGATACAATAGAAGAAACAGATGAAACAAGAGTGACCTTCAAATGAAGTGAATTATGGTCTTTTGGCAGAAACTAAGCTTAAGTTTGAATATGCTCTATTCACATTATTTGTTATAAACTGTTATTTTTAATAATATCAGTAAAAGCTTAGCAAAAAAAGGGTTAACATATCTGAGTGGAAAAAATGCAACATAAGTAACATTCCAATAAAAAAAACAAGATAATTAGAACAAGGAAAGAACACCATAACCATGACTATGAAGAATAAGATTCATGTACAAATAATCTCAACACTGATTTCTAAAGAGAATAATTTTTTTCTGACAATATAGATCAAAGTATATGAACAGAAGTTGGAATAAATTGGGCACCATACTGCTACTTTTATTTTCTGTGTAATATTCTAGCATTGAAAAATTTGAAAGAAGAATGCAAACAATAATCTATGGAACTATGTATTGCCTCAAGAGATGGTGAAAATGATAATTTAAGATAGCAATTTATAAAATGAAATTAAAATATTTTGCAATGTTTTATAATGATGATACTTTACTATTTGCTAGCCCATTACAGTGTTTGATCATATTGTTTTAAACCTATAATTCCTTTTTTAACATAACTTTAAATTTAGGAATTTTATTGACAATTCCAGTGGCTACTGTCTCAGTAGGCTACAATTTTCCATATTGAAATTATAGAATAACTAAGAACTGCAATAACTCAAGAAGAGCTGACAGAGGCTGCAGGTGGTTAGAGGGAATTATATAAACAGGGACTTAGGGAACTTCTTAGAGTGATGGAGATACCAAATAACTTCATTATTTTGGTAGTTACATGACTTTAAACATTTGTCAAACTCATCAACTATACACTTAAAAAGGTTGAATATCACTGTTTGCAAAGTATACCTCAATAAAATTGACTTTAAAAAAATTACAACTTCCGTTCTTTGAGCTCTGATAATGATACACCATTATTTCAATGAATGATCCAAAATCATTTGATTGTTTTTAAAAGTTTTCTAATTTAGTATTACTGTCAAGAAAGCAAAATGATATTAAAATTGTGATTATAATAATTAAAGATGTTGATAAATTGAAAGCTAAGATTACATAGAATAAATATAACAATTTATGAATTATGTCAGTTTTAATTTATTAACCATCAATATACTACTGACCCATCAATAACTGAATATTCAAACACAATGAGATTGTTTATTTACACTTTACATTTTGCCACCTTTATAGTCCACTAAATATGGTATCTTAACATAAATTTCCATTTTTCCATTATGTAGCTATATTTTTAGAACAGGAAAATAAAAAATATTTTATGTATCAATTGTGTTAGTTTGATTATAACTTTTATACAATCAGTGTGTGATCCTTCATATGTTTTTTCATGCCACAGGTCCTACAAATATTAGAGGTGGGTCTGAGGCCCCCTTAATCTATTAAGCTATTTATTAGAAAAATAATTTCAGTTCCAATAAAAAAGAACATGTTAGCCATTAATGATGCCCCAAACTGGAATGGACAAACTCCTCATATACACTTCAGTGTATGCCCTATAACTAGAATGGTTCAAGGTCAGGTTGAACAGTTGCCAGAGAAAGATGCTTTAGAGCAGATTTCTTACTCTTATATAAGGTTGATAAATGACATAGTAGGGGTATTTTTTTTATTATTATGTTATGTTAATCACCATACATTACATCATTAGTTTTTGATGTAGTGTTCCATGACTCATTGTTTGTGCATAACACCCAGTGCTCCATGCAGAACGTGCCCTCCTTAATACCCACCACCAGGCCAACCCATCCCCCCACCCCCCTCCCCTCTAGAACCCTCAGTTTGTTTTTCAGAGTCCATAGTTTCTCATGGTTAGTCTCCCCCTCCGATTTCCCTGCCTTCATTCTTCCCCTCCTGCTATCTTCTTCTTTTTTTTTTTAAACATATAATGTATTATTTGTTTCAGAGGTACAGGTCTGTGATTCAACAGTCTTAAACAATTCACAGCGCTCACCATAGCACATACCCTCCCCAGTGTCTATCACCCAGGCACCCCATCCTTCCCACCCGCCACCACTCCAGCAACCCTCAGTTTATTTCCTGAGATTAAGAATTCCTCATATCAGTGAGTCATATGATATTTTTAAACACCAAACTACCTTCTGAAGACATTAATATTTATTTTACTGAATACTAGATTCCATGGTAAACACTTCTTAGATATTAACTCTTTTAGGCTTTACAAATTTTAAGGTGGGTGCCATATTCTCCAGTTTATAGGTAAGAAGGCCCAGTCTTAGTGATATAAAATCATTTTCCCAAGATTAGCCTGCCAGGATATTCAGAGTCTAGATTTGACATCTGGCCTATAGTCTTCAGTGACCTTGTGATTATTCACTACATAATAGTGCCTTTCATTTATTTCTTATTTTTAAAAGGATGTTTCCTCTAGAAGACATAACAGATCCTATCAATGCCTTACCATATCCTCTGAGCTTTTCCTTATTCCTTGCATCCCAGCCTGTCTTCCAGCACATCTAACATCTAGCACCTGCATTTTGTTGCCAGAAGACTTTCTCTGACTCAGGAACTAGGTCTGCATACATGGATGACAGATTAGTAATACCAGGGAACTAAGGCTCCTTGAGAACATTCTACTGACCAGTGACTGATGGGAATTACATGGTAAAGACCCTTTTTATACCTCAGTTGGGAAAATTCTGAGGTATGTGTCCTAGTATTCCCCAGGAGAATTGAGCTCCCATTAACTTATTTGGAAAGTGGCATAATATCAGTTTATTTTACATAATAAAAGATACTCTATGAAATATATTATAAATATATAAATTTGATGTTATTATATTAATTAACTGTTCATCCATATCATATAGTTCCCAGTTAAACCTATGTAAGGCTGCAGTGCTTCAAGTTATTAATTTCCTATAGCCAGTCTACAGCGTGTTCAGGGCTATTCAATGTAGAATTCCTAATGATTCAAATTAAAATTACTAAAGAAAATATTTTATAATATTATAAAAAAGTTAATGGTAGCTTAATTTAAAAATTGGCTATAATTGAAAGTTGGCTATAATTGAAAATAGACCTTCCATCTTTTTAAACCATGGTCTGAAATATAATAATAATTGAATGATAGTCATTCTCATGTATTATAGAAATTGCATATTAAAGTATTTAGGATTTTTATTTCTTAATAAAATCATTTACTTTCAAATCTTTGGTATTAGCTAACTCTTCATGCTTATCAAGTAATCCTTTGGTACAAATGGGTGCTGAACATTCATTACTTCCCTTCCCCCATTTCTACTGACTGGTTTTATTGTCAGTAAATAATTTTGTTTTTAACAGAAAAATCACACTTTGAAAATATGATTATGTAATATAACTTGTTAGAATCAAATTATCTTTATATGCTCAGGGTTTAAAGAAAAGAGGTACTGAAAGAATCAGAGGACTGTTGCAGTGGATCCAGTGATTTCTTGTTTTTCTAAAGGAGAAGATGTATGGTTCATAGCTCTCAGTTGGTCTAGACAATGGCATAGGGACCCCAGGTGGCTCATGGAAGCTGAATATAGTGGAGAGGACCTCAGATGCTCTGATTCTTCAATTCTCAATGCTCACCAGTGTGGCTCCATGCAAAAAAATGGAATGTACCTCCTGGTTAAGACTAGTTACTTGTTTTTCATTAGACATTTTTAAATATATCCTTTTAGTGGTTTTCTTTTATTTGCTCATTTATCCATATTCTATACGTTTATCTGGGGCATTCACTTTGGGATTTAGCCCAGTGTTTTGGGAATACTAATTCTATGGTATGTTAATAGAATTACGAGAAATCAAAAGGTTCTGTAGACATGTAAGTTTTGGAAATACTGTGACAAACAAATGTTGGTCAGTATGTTATTTACTAATTTTAATGTGCTGAGAGGAAGATATGAAACATAAACAAAGGAAGAGGGAAAAACAGGAAGAAAAGAAAACAACACAGAACCAGTATTGATTAGGAAGGAGTATCAAGACCTATGCTGCACATGTTGCACTTACATCCTTTGAAACGTGTACTAATGCTTCAGCATGAACTGTAATGTAACGTGGTAATTACCTTGGTTGCCAACTTTTTATTAATGGGGAAAATAGAAGGGTAAGGGAAGAAAAGTATTCTTCCTACTGAATATACTTGGTGGAAAAAAAAAACTAACAAAATTACAGGACATATCTCCATGCCCTCCAAATTCTCTAAAACTGAGTTGGAAGGCCAAATCAGAACAATATTACCCTTGGGTGGCTCAGTTGGTTAAGCATCTGCCTTCAGCTCAGGTCATGATCCCAGACTTCCAGAATCGAGTCCCATATTGCGCTCCCTGCTCAGTGGGGAGTCTGCTTCTCCCTCTCCCTCTGCTCCTCCCCCCGCTTGTGCTCTCACTCTCTCTCAAATGAATAAATAAATCTTTATATAAAAAAAATATTACCCTTAAGTATAGAGAACAAACAGGGCTGCTGGAGGGAGGTGGGCAGGGGAATGGACTAGATGGGTGATGGGCATTAAGAAGGGCACTGGTTATGATGAGCACTGGATGTTGTGTGTAAGTGATGAATCACTAAATTCTCCTGAAACCAATATTACACTGTGTGTTAACTAACTAGAATTTAAATAAAAACTTGAAACATAATTTAAAAGGATTAATATTACCTTGATATAGATTCTGCACAGTATAGTGTGGAAACGGTGAGAGGATAAGGAGATAATAGAGTAAAAGTGTTCTGTAAAATTATACATCAGGCAAATATAGGGGGTGATTATGAAATATTAGGAATAATATCTATTATTATCTTTAAATTAATTTATTATTATTAAATCATTAATAATTATTAAATTAAATTATCTTTAAATTACAAGGAGAATAACTTTAAAATAACCAGAGAACTACCTAGAAAAAAACTCACTACATGATATTTACCCTAAGAAATGTATAGTTAGTTTTTAAGACATTTGCAGGATTTCTATGTTGTTTTCATGAATGTTTCATGTAATGAATATTCATGTTTAAATAACTTTGGAAAGGAAATTTAGGGGATACAACCAGGCAAGGTATCATCTGTTCTACCAAGATAATTCCACGTTACCTGATTGGAAGGGATTAGGAATGCCTGAACTTTGCTTATTCCTGTTGATGTGAAGAACACAATCACTTTCCTCATGGTGAGTATTTTGCACACTTGCCTGGATTTTGGCTCCAGAGCAGGTAAACACCTCACTTTGGGGGGAAAGCTATGTTGCTCTAAAGAAAATTAATTTCTCCATCTAATACTCCTTTCTATGAGCTTTTTAAGTTTATAGCAGTAAGCTATCTGATTTATCCCAAGGTACATTATTTATGGTGGCTTTCTCTTGCTTCTAGTCCTCACTCTATGAATATTACTAAACTTGAATTAAAGTGGTAACTATTTAAAGAAAAGTCCAATCTAATTTCAAAGAAGTAACACAAGTATCTATAACTGCAAGAAATCAGAGTACTACATAAGCATCATGAAAAAGTGGAAGGAAGGACTTTTCCTACCAAGTCCTTAGATTCATTGGTATTACTAATTGGTGTTAATCTGTTATTTCTCTGTTAATGTTGAGTATTATACCCTTAGAATGTATTACTCTACTCCAAACACTACACACACACACACACACACACCTACACCCTTTCCACCATGAGAGAAAGGAAATACATATGTACCAAGATAATAAGAGAAAATCTAGAATCTCCACAAGGTAATATTTTTTTTGTGGAGAATTAAAAATATCAAAAAGCTAAAAGGTTTATATCCACAGAAAACTATTTTGACTAGTATGTGAATGAAACCAATGAATGGAGTTGGTTGAGTGTTTTCTTAAAATTTTGTGAAAAATATGTGCACATAATAGTCTAGCAGTGAAGATGAAGAAGCTAAGATAGTTTCTGAAAAAGAGCAGCAGCGTTGATCAATAAGAAAAAAACGTACAAGCATATGAGAAGGGCATTGACGAGACTGGATTGAATTTTTTTTTTTTAAATCTGATAGAGTAGAGCAATACAGAAATCACCCTTACAGTTATTATTACTGCCATCACTAGCACTGCTAACTGCAGTTAATGCAAACAGAATAAACACAGAGTCACAGCACTAAAGGAGGATTCTGCAAATCAGAATTACTGTAATTGAAACAAGGAAGCAATTCTCTATATTGAGCGCATCACATAATTTATCATTTAATCAGCACAATGACTCTATTAGGCAGCCTTATCTGTTTCAAGTCATGAGAAATCCAGGGGTTATGAGATTCCTTGTCTCTCATCATATATAAAAGATTAAAGGTGTTTGTTTATTTGCCTGTTTGTGGTTGTGCATTCAGTTAACTGATTTAGTCGGTAGGAGAAAGTGTAAGTTCCTCAGTGATTTCTTCAGGATGTAAGACTCAAAACTGAAGTTGATAGAAATTAGAAAGTTGCAAAATAGTAATAGCAATTAACACATAAAACAGATTTACATAGTTAATATTCAAACAACCCTTTGAGGTACATACTGTGGTAATCCTCATTTCACAGATAAGAAAGCTGAGGCAGAGAATTAATAAGCCTAGAAATCGAGCAAAAATAGGGAGATTTGAAAAAAGTTGATGAACAACTTAAATCTTTCAGAATCTTTAACCTATCAAACTGGCTTCTTCAAGTTACCTATAACTTCGGGAACATGTAAAATTCTGGAAAGCATCCTTATCAAATTTTCCCAGAATTGGGAGACTGTCTCCTGAAAAGGCACTCCTGATGTCCACACTAAGGCCTTTGCCTTCAGCTAGCTAAATGTGGTGTGCGATGCACCACCCTATAACCACCGCTATGGAATTCTCTGACTTTGCTTATGAGAGTGAATGCTAGACACACACACAAACAGATTAGATGGTATTCAAAAGGCATTACTTTGCCTAAGATGAACGTTTTTTCTTTCTGGTTATTTTTCACCGGGCCCATGTCTCAGGGGAGGAGTTCTTATGATAGCTGTAGGAACGAAGGGATTTAGAATAGGGTGTTTCACATCTTTCTCTGTTATTTAGAGGAAAATGTCAGAGCAATAGTCTACAACCAAAACAGAAATGAATGGTCTATTCCACTGGGCCTACGTGTGTTCATATTCTATAGCGCTATATCAGAGCGATATATGACATTGTCACATCTTCACATTTTTTCTTTAACTTCCCAATTTCACCATTGTGCAGTCTTACCAGAGGAAAACAGGTAGAGTGTTATCCTAGAAAAAAAATGGAAGAAATAATTTAAAATGAAAGGAAGTAATAGTAATGCCCCAAGCTGAAGAAATTAAAGGAAATCGAAACTGACAAATGCCCATTAAATTTTAGTATGATGTCATTGGTGATTGTGAAAAATGTAAAATCAGTAAAGACAAAGACTAAGGAGAAAACAAGAGATAACGATGTAAAGATAGACAGTGTGTATTCTTTAAAATAATTTTGATGCAAATGAGGGATGATATAGAGTCCTAGCTAAAAATTAGAATGATAAGACTGAGTGTAATTTCTTCTTATTTGTTTGCTTTTTTTGGTTTTGTTTTGTTTTTGTTTTTGTTTTTTTAATATTGGGAGAAACTTGAGCGTAGAAGGCATAGAAGTTGCAGAGCAGAGACTGATGAAGACGGATAAAGGAGGGTAATGGGGTTGTGATCCATAGCAGAGGTGCAAGGTGAGACTTGGATGGGAAGTGGGGCATTCTTTCCATGGAAACCAAAATGAAGCAGAGAAAGGCTGGTTGGGTGGAAATATACTGCGATATTTGTGAGAGGGGGTGGGCTTAACGGACTTCACACCTAATGGAGTCAATGGTTATTAGGAAATAAGAGCCAAAGACGCAGGCTGAGAATGAGAAGAAAGTGGGGTGGCAGGACTGCAAGGAGTGGCACTGATATAAATTACCACTTGAAGGGAAAGGTTTCTAAGAAAATCTGAGCATACAACTAAGGCTGGAGATAAGGAATGTGTGATGACTTCAGGACAATCATGGATCTTTTCCTCCAGGACTTGGCAACATGGGTACAGGAACTGGAGAGATTAACAGTTGGATTTATACAAGGGGGTTATTACTTTTCTGGATACAAGTGGGTAAGTATTTGTAGGTAATTTGTGCTAAATTTGATAAGGAAAATGAATGAAAAATGCAAATTCAAAGTACTGCAGCTCTGGTTTCCATTGAAGGAATTTGGGTCCAGGACTGTGTTGGAGGAGCTTCCTTAGCCTCTTTGAAGCCACACTTTATACCTATATAACCAACAAGCCAGAGTCGCAGAGTGGTTACCTGCATGGGTACTTGCAATCAACCCTTGATTTCAAGCCCTGCCTTTGACACTTCCCAGCTATGTGATGTAGGGCCCGTTTCTAAATTGTTCAGTTTCCGTACCTTTAAAATGGAAATAAAAGCAATTGTACAAACCTCATGAAGATTCATTAAGCCAGTACCTAGAACAGTGCCTGCCTGGTCACATTAAGCATTCTATAAATGTTGGTACTAATTAGACTCTATAGCAGTTGCTTCTTCAAATTCAATGCAACCTCCAAATGCTGAAAGCAGAAAGTTAAAAATGTGCAAGGAACGAAGCCAAGAAATAATTATTTGATTTTTCTATTACTGCTTTAAATAATATATGTAGTATTCCATCTCTCAACTTCATTAACTACTGAATGAGGATAAGGTTCAGGGTTAATTTTTATAAAAGCAGTTAGTTTGCTCTACTAGTGACAGAACCTATTAACTTATTGCCACTTACTCCATTTCTTTACACATGGGCAAAATCTTAATTCAGCTCTGAATATAGCTGTTCCAATGGCTGAGAGTAGTTTTATCACCAGCTCATTAGAAATTCACTCTTTGAAATTTCTGGCTGAAATATATTTTAATGGCAAAAAGTCCTCATATGCTAGGTAGAGCAGGGTAGTGAAATTTGAAGAGAATGCTCTTTGTTCTGTAATCAGAGGTAAGGAGGTGCTTAATTAAGGATGATTGGCACATCCTGCTACATCCATTCATAGGGCAAAAGAATAAATAATTCCTAAATGCCCAAGTTCCCCTCTGTTTCATTTGACCACTAGCCTTGGGAAAGTGCATTAGTTTAAGGAGGGTTGAGGGGGTGAACTTACACAGAGACTATCTTGGGCAGTTGTGCTCTAAGTAACTGGGTCAGCAATCTCAGCATCACCTGTTGGAAATGTAAAATCTCAGTCCCCACTTTAGACCTCTCAAAACAGTCCTGAATTTTGGCAAGATGCCTGAGAATCCACACGCAGGTTAAAGTTCAAAGAAGTTCTTATGCTCTGGAAGAATGAAGGCTGATTTCTCAGCATTCTGCTGTTTTCCATTCCTTTGGTTTCTGACTAACTAGAAAAACTGTTAAAACAGATCTGGGAAATTTGAGAACAAGTCAGGAAAGTGCTTTGCTGCTACCAGCCTCCACATCTCTCCTTTCCCACATCTGAGTGAAAGAGACTCTGTATTCACACGCACCCCTGACCTTGATTCTCCTCATAAAGTGATGGATTTTTGGTTGAAGAAATAGGATGCTCATGCTGTGGGTACCAGTACAGCTCATCAATTTTAGCAACCACAGCTTTTGAAAACAAAATCATAAAATATGACTGAACATACAGTTTGAAGACCAGGGATAAATTTTCCTATGACAAGAACATTTTTTAAACCCACAAATTTGTCCTGGGTGATATGTGCTTTATCAATACAGACAGTTGTTGTGGCAAGTTGTCAGGCTAAGTAGATTTAAGAGAACAAGGAGGGATGGGACAACAAAGCCCAAACAAATCTGTTTAGTTATGAATTAAGTATTCCTTGTTTTATTTGTTTCACTGGCTTATATAATCTTAGCGTTTAGGAGAGAAGAGGAAATAATGAATTTGGTTTTCAGAACAAGATTTAAGAGGATAATTGAGTTTGAAGTTGCACTAATCATCTCTGATACCTTTTCAAATAGTAAATCATCTCTTTCTTTTGAAAGTTTTTGATAAAACTAAAATCTCACAATTGAATATGAATGAAATTTTCTTCATGAAATCTTCATAGCAATATGCCTGAAGTAATATTTAATGGATATTTCTCCCCTGAGGACAAGGCCTTTAAACATAGCAAATCATGGGTTTCCCATTACCATACCATCTCAATTTCTAGAACCAAATTATGTTCTCTACTACTGTGCAGATGAGTTGAACATTTTTTAGATAATAACCCATTTTTCTTGCCTTGATATATCTTCTGTGGATTAATTCCATCTCAAAGTAAAAAAACAAGTTGAGAAAAACAAAGAAAGCCAAAGTGGATGATACAAAAAAAAAAAGCATGATTATTAATAAGTTGTAGTAATTAATCTGCTGTTGTGTTATCCTGCCTATTGAGATTTTAAACATTAAATAATCAGACTTTGGAGGTGCAAGAAATATTTGAGACTTGAAGTTGAATGTTTACATTAGGGCAATCCAAACACTATTACATGATGATCAGGAGCAATGCTTCTCAACGCTGGGTGAAATGCAGTGTCCACACCAGCCCAATTGAATCAGAATCATTTGAGATACGTGGCCTATGCATTAGTATTAAAAACAAAAACTCTCCAAGTGATTCTAATTGCAGTTAGGGTTGAGATCTATTTCCGTCTGTTACAAGACATTAATGGACTTAGTATTTGATGTATATAAAATGCAATTCAACTACAATTTTCCTTATTGAAAAATTGTACCTAATTATTATCCAGAATGTCTGAGTTTGAAAATGGTAGATGTTATAAGACTGATCATAAAACCTCCAGCTGAGTGAGATACTGGCTTAATATGTGAAAAATGCATCCTGATGAAATATCTGGGCACATTTCTTTCTTGGGGAGATCACAAATGTCATTGTTTCTCACTCTTATTAGTTCATTGAGGTTTTATTGCCTTTAAAACTTTATACAGGGAAGATATAGTCTTATAAACATCCTAAGAAAAATAGAATATAACGTTCAGCTTGGGTGGCTCCATTCATGATATAAATATCTTGGAGTTCAGGATATGAAAAAGGATTGTTATGTTTTATTTGAAGTGATGGTCATTAAGTAAAATATCCTTATTTACTTTTCTTACATGGTTAAAACACTTCAGCAAATTTCATACTGAAGCATTTTCGATGGCAATAAGCTATTATCTTTGTTTATAGCCTAATGACTTATCCTATGTTCTTGAGAGGCTACTAGAGAAAATAGGTACTTTGTCTATTAAGACTGTAGATTGTATATCCTACTTAAACTAAGTAACATATAATAGTTTTACTGGTTTTGAATAACTTAAAGGTATTATCTAAAGTCAGGTATGGAATACAAAGATTATTTGTAAATGGGTCACTGTAGAATCTAACGTCTCTAGTATAATTTAAAATATATAGGAAGCAAAAGCATTTTAAATTGTAAAAAAGGGAATGGCTGAGATACACACAGATATATATATCTGTATATATGTGTATACATGTATGTGTGTGTGTGTGTGTGTGTGTGTGTATACATATATATAGGTTGAAGTCTTGAAGCAGGGACTAAGAATGTGTCAGTTAGTTTGAAAGGAAGTGTTTGCTTCACTTCTCTCCCTGATGCTAGTGTGGATATATGATGTAAGACTGAAGAAAACACCGGGCGCCTGGGTGGCTCAGTTGGTTAAGCGACTGCCTTCGGCTCAGGTCATGATCCTGGAGTCCCGGGATCGAGTCCCGCATCGGGCTCCCTGCTCGGCGGGGAGTCTGCTTCTCCCTCTGACCCTCCCCCCTCTCATGTGCTTTCTCTCTCATTCTCTCTCTGTCAAATAAAAAAAAAAAAAAAAAAAAAAAAGACTGGAGAAAACACCAAATGATTATGTTTTTTAGGAGAATAAAGAAGATACATCATTTAGCAAAGTAATAAGGAATATACTGGTATGAGAGCCCACCAGTGTTAGAGCCTACTAAGCTAGGATTTATGGGAGGAAGATATTGAAAACTGGTCTAATTGATAAGAATGGGGATGGTAAGTTCCCTCCAAATAATGGAGTCTAGATAGTGGCTCTTAACAGTTTAAACCAAGGTAAGCTCAATGATTCTCATGGGCAGCCAGGTTGGAATGACAATCAGAGAAGCACGGTAAGCAGAGAGCCGTAGATGTGGCTAAAATAAAAGTTTTGTTGGGATCAAGGTACATGCACACTTAATGATGGTATCGCTCCATCTCTCTAACAGCAACAGCAAATCAAGGAAGGTTAATGAAGGAAGGAGACTTAAGGCAGCTGCCTTAACAAAATATCTCAACCTTTTGTCCAATATCCAAATGTGAGCCAGTTTTCCAGCTTTGAACTCACTGAATAAAGGACAGAGTAGATCCCAAAGAAGTATCCTGCAGTACTCCAGTTGTAATGATTACCTTGTCTTTTCCCAAAGAGACCTACAGCCATTTACTTGAATGACTATATACTAGGGAAAAGGGAACACCCAAACGTTCTGAGGATTGTTGCACACAAGTGTTAAATGGTCCCTTCTCTAATTGGCAAATGTATAATTTTCATGAACATTCTTGGCAATTGGCATAACTCCTACCTATAAGGTAAAATCTTTGGCCTATAAGGTATAATCTATCATGGTAGAAAAGGCAAGAAATGGAAGCCTCAGACAACTTGCCCCTCCCACATACGGACACCCCAACACAGGCAAGATAGTGACAATATTTCAGGTGAAATGACAAGAGATTGGTACTACTTTAAAGATATAAAGGAGGCAGAGGTAATGTCTCCATAATATCTGCATTTGGTTCACAGGGTGGTAGGGCACGTGACACAAAGGGCCCCAAATGGGAGTCTGTACATCTTGATCCTTCTTTTACCGTGAAGCATGATCATTTAGGTACTAGCTCTTTTAGCAGCCACTAATGTAAGTCTCCTTTCACTGCTTATTACAAATGCTACAAACAACACAAATTTATAATCTTACAGTTTTGGAGTTCAGAAGTCGAAAATGAGTCAGCAAAACTGCAGTCCTTCTGGAGGCTGTAGTGGAGAATTCATTTCCTTGCCTTTTACATATGCTAGAAACCACCCATATTCATTGGCTCATAACCCTGCATCACTCCAGCTTCGTCCATGGTCACTTACCTGATTCTGACACTCCACCCTTTTAAAAAGATACTTGTGATTATGTTGGAGCCACCAAGGTCATCCAGGATAATCTCCCATCTTAAAGGCCTTAATTACATCTGCAAAGTCCCTTTTGCCATGTAAGGTTAACCATCATAGGTTGTGGAGATTAGTCTGTGAACATCTTTGGAGGTGATTATTCTGCTTACCGTCTCACCCCTGACCCCCCATTCAATATCTTCAGTTGAATAGTCTTTGACCTTGCTGCACCTGAGGAAGATCTAAGGAGTTTAAAAAAAAATACCCATTCTGGATCCCATCTCCAGAGGTTCTTGTTTAAATGGTTTAGAATTGAGGTCCAGGCGTCTGTATTTTTTTAAAGATTTCCAGTTGTACCCTCAATTAAGAACCATTACCATTACATGCCATGGAATTATTCTCAAAGTCTCGGGCCCAGCTCTCATTCCCAAGAAGAAAGAATATTCAAATATAATTCAGTTTTCCCCAATTGCTTATATATTCTAACCATTCTCACAAAAGTTCTTCTTTATTCAATGTGCCAAAATAAACTCAGCATTCCTCTATGTCCTCGGTTATAAATATTAACTTTCAAGCCTAGTTTTGCCTGTATCCTCTCTACAAAACTTTCTTTGTAGAATCTTTCAAAAGTATTCTCTTCCTTTTCCGAATTCCTACTTATTATTTATACCTATCATTTCTGCTTAGTACCTATAATCCTGGGTGTAGGTCTTTGTTGCCACAGAACATGGCTCACTTTGCTAAAATATAAGTTTACCTGAATATTTGGAGGAATATTAATGGCAATAATACATTTCTCAAAATATTACTAAAATTAAAATTATTTAAAATAAAATTAGCATTGCATCAAAAACAAAAGGCATAGTGATATGAATGCATTATTTTTCAGACTCTATGGTGAT
This sequence comes from Halichoerus grypus, assembly GCF_964656455.1. Classification (NCBI taxonomy): domain Eukaryota; kingdom Metazoa; phylum Chordata; class Mammalia; order Carnivora; family Phocidae; genus Halichoerus; species Halichoerus grypus. The sequence goes on along the minus strand of NC_135721.1, from coordinate 62,569,271 downwards.
CCTGATTAATGCTATTGGGTCAATATATAGAATACTTTTGAAGAATAAGTGAGGTTTGGAAAGGTAACTTCTATTGCTAGATTATGGGATAATGGGTGTAGAGGGCAGGACGTTTAAAGAGACCATGTAGAATAGCCAAAAGGGCCTTGTGTAAAACAAAGAATTGTAAAATATTAATCAGTTCTTATTGGGCTGAGACTCAGTGGGGTCTTCAGGAGAGTGGAGGACAGGTGCTTTCAACCCTTAGGCATATCTGCCTGCTTCTCTCCCCATCACTTCCTTTTCTTTTTTCCCTTCTGTCCTACTTCACTTCTCCCTTCTCTCAACTGAAGATAATTCTCCCTTTCCCCCATCCTCTCATGGAATGGGTTAAAAGCCATGAATATCATTTGTTTGTAGGCAATCTCTGCTTTCATGCCTGCAACCACAGTTTCCTTGGGGAAAAACAAAACAAAATGATGCCTACATTCTTGGTAAAGGAAGAGAAGAATGTACACAAATTAAAGTCTCAATAAACTTTGTGGCCACATATTATAAATCACTTCTCAGTAATACTCTCAGGTAAGTATCATTATAAAATACAAACTGCTTGGTCCCCAATCATTTGGTGAGTGTATATAAATATATATGAACCCATTTATGGAAAAGCTAGCTTTGTCACCTAGGGTCACCTCTCTGAGCCTCAGATTCCTCATTTATAAAATGAGGATATTAGACCAGGTGATCTCTAAGGACCCTTCCAAGCTCCAAATCTGCCTCTATGTTATTGAAACTATATGAAGAAAAACAGCTCAGTGGGATAGCAACTTACGAAAAATTTAACCTATCCCAGGCAGAAATTCTTCATCTTAGCAGGTTTTATGTCATGATGGGAACAGATGCCATCTGACTTTGTCATTTGAGTTTAATTGATTTACAGGCTTACGGTGCCCTGCAGTACAGTGGCTTCTCCAAGTAGGAGAGAATTGCTACTCTGGAAGATCTTTAAATTCTCTGATATGAAATTATGCTTTTGTTTCATGCAGAAATCACAGTTGCCTTTCTGACTTTCCCAAAGACCTGCCCCTGGCCCACTTTCCCTCTAGTCACTCTCTTGTCATGCCCTTTCCTCACATCCTCTGTCACCTCCTATTAGAAAACTTTGAACTGTGTCTCTCCAACCAGACCCCTTTCATGAGTTCCTCCTGCATTTCCATCTGCTTGCCAGACATCTCCACTTTTATGATTCATAAGGTATGACACTCAACATGTCAAAAACAGACTGACTTTGTCTCCATTCTGTGTCATTTTTCTGTGATTATCATCTGCATTTCTCTGTCACAGAGGCTGGAAAACTGCTATCATGTCAGAATCCTGCCTTTCTCATGCCTCCTTGTCAGTTGTGGGGGTTCTAGAATAGCACAGTTGCTAAGAGTACAACTCTGCACTAAGACAGCCTAGGTTCAAATCTCAGCTCCCCTGCTCCCCAGCTGTATTGTCTTGGGCCTCAGTTATCACTCTCCAAAATGGAGCCAATTGCTTTTCTCTTAGGCCTGTTGAGGATAAGATTAAATAATGTATGTGGAATTCTTGGCACAGAAAAATCACCTAATAAGTGATAATCATGATCCTAATTGAGTTCCAGACTCCTCAGTAATTTTCTGAACTCTCTATTCCCACTTGCACTAAGATAACATGAGCTTTCTTTGTTTCACACATAATCTTTTCACTTGTCTTTTTTTTTTCTTTTCTTTTCTTTTTTCTGTCATTTTAACCCCCTGTTTAGCGCATATCAGTCTTTGGCTTCCCCTTTCCTACAGAATAGCTTCCAATTTCTGATTTCCTGTTGAATGAAATCAAAGTTCTTTAGTCTAGCATTCAAAAAAACTTATGATTTAGACCCAGCGTCCTTTTCTTATTTGCTAATTTATTTATTTTATTTCTTAAATTTATTTGCTACAGTTTCATTACCTGTAACTTAAACCAAACAATGTTAAATGGTTACTTTCTTCCAACCATACTGTGTAATTTGCCCATACTCTTAATACTTCTTTTGCATGTTTTCCCTGCCAATATCCCCATATCAATGAAGGAGCTCAAATGCTACTTTGGTCTTCATATCCCTCATCCTCTGGGAGTTTTTGCTTTCCTCTAATGTCCCATAATTAATCTGTCCTTTACTTACAGTACTAATCTCCTTTCTCCCTTTCATTAATGTCACTTGTATACCTAACTCATCTTCCTTATTTAACTGCAAGCTACCTCAGGAAGGAACAATTGCATTTCATATTTGTATACTCCAAATAGCTGTTCCATTGGAAATGTAAGTGGACGGCATTTTTAAAGAAAGAAGGATTTAAATAAATAAATAATGAATGGGTCAATGAATGAGTGAGCTATCAGATAATAATTATTTATTTAGCATGTGCCTTATAAATGGACAGAAAATTGGAAAAGCAAAGCACCAAAAGAAGATCAGGGTAGGAGAAATAAAAACAAGTAAAAATGAACTCAAGAAATCACAATGTAAATGTCACCACTGATGGAGTGAAACAAATAGAAAAAGTCAGGCAGGGTAATTAACATGGAGGGACTAAACTTTTCATCTGCCATGCATCAGGTTTGCCATCTTTGTTACCTACATATATATGCAGTTTTACCCTAATATATCTTGAATGCAACCAGGAACTAGTCTAATTCAATATTAATACTAATACTAATTTCACATCTTACACTACTTTGTAGTTTCCAAGTATTTTTATGTATATCACCTCATTTTTGGTCTTCAAAATGATGTGGTATCAGTATTTTCTTTATTAAACAAAGGGATTTGAATGTCAAAAATTATAAAGTTGCCCACCTACTTAGTAAGATAAGATCTGGGCTCAAATCCAGAGTTTATGAATTGAAATTCAGATTCTTTGATTCTTTCATTACTGCAACCTACATAGGGTAGATGGTAGGCATCCAAATTCAGCAAAACAAAGTGACAAAGCTGTGTATCATCCTTCCAAAAATCCCCTCCCACTCTGATGGATGCTATTTTTAAACAAAATAGTAAGTTCAGTTTGTCAAGGCTGAATATGAACCCTTTACATGCTGCTCATGCTGCCCCTGACAAGGAATAATGGCCCCTCTAAGATTTCTCACCAGAGTGTAACAAACCTGGGATGTAGAATCCATGCTGCCAACCTGCTCTGAGGAATTGTGTTGTTCCTGTTTAATTTGTTTACTTTCTCCCTAGAGTCCATTATCTCTGGATGATTTTAGTCCTGAAAAGAAGGCAGAGGTAGCAGCAAGCATATGAATGTTTGCTGACAAATGCTGCTTTATTGTTCTGTAACACACACACACAAATAATACATGGAGGAATTGCATATTGTGATACTATGAAAAGAATCATTTTTGCTTTTTTTTAAAGTAAAGAATATTGGGAAATAAAAAGAAATTGACTTAGGGCTTCTTAGTCTGGGTCAGACAGATAATAATTCACTAATGAACTTGATCTGCTGTATTTAAAATTATTTATTTTATTTGGTTGCCAAAAGAGCTGAAGTTTGAATTTAAGCTGTATTTGTGCAGTTTTTCTCTGTTAAATGTGTAAGATAAAATTAATTTATATTAACTTTATATAAATTATATATAACATATATTATCACAGAAAGCATGTAATTAAAATTAAATGTAAAATTGAACATGCTAAATTAATAATTTAGGAAATCTCAAAAATGGGAACAAATTCCAAATGCTTCACAAATCCTGTCCATTGGAATACCTACAGAGGACAGAAAAAGTCAAAATTACAAAAGAGTTGGGGGAAATCAACCTGAAAGTAAACCCATTAGTAAATAATTCACTGGGTAGGGGATGTATAGAACCAAATTTAAAATCACGACCAGTAAGAAATACTTGTTTTTCCCAGAGGACTCAAAATTGACAAAATTGACCTTCTGTCTCTCAACTTATAGTCTTAGAATTATCAATGGCAGGATAACTGAATAACCAACCCTCTCTTTCATTTTCATTCAATGAGAACAATATTTTCCCTCTACCTCCACATCAATATCTCTCCATCTGTATCCATCTGTAGATTGCAACACACACACACACACAAGAAATTATGTGTAGACTTGTGTTACTTTTATTTTGTGGAGTAGGGAACAAGAAATGCCAATTTTTTTAAGTTTTGTGGTTTAGGAACAACATAGAAATATAACTGAGAGTAGTACATGATGGAAAATATAGTTCCTTTGTGCAATCTGTAGTTTTTCAGGGACCAAATCTATCAGAAAAGAACTTTTCTGAAATTAGCATATAGTTGAAGTCTGTTTAATAGTACACACTGGTTTTGTAGTGTATCATATCAATAATTTTGTATATATTTTAAGGTGATTTGAGAACAATGCCAATATACATGTTAACAGTGATCAAGGCTTAAATTTTTACTTGATGACAAACATGGGTCTGGGATAGACCTCAGATTTTTAACAATCAGTATACAATAACCAAAATAATCTAGAGTGAGATATATGAAAAATACTTCAGCACAATGAAACATTTAATATCATCCTCAATACCTCGGTGAATAAAAATACTACTGAAAATTATTTTTCAGTAAAAAAACAAAGAAATATTAGAATCCACTGGATATTCTCAATACAGTGAAATCTCATGAACTGCAAATAACACTTGCTGAGAGCTGGGCCTAGAACATAGTAAGCATTCAACAAATTGTAACTATTGTTACTAGAGACAAAGAGGCCATTAGATAATGTTAAAAGGGGCAATCCATCATGAAAGTATAACTATCATGAGCATATATGCACCTAACACAAACCAAAAACTACATGGAGCAAAAACTAACAAAATTGAAAGGATAAATGCACAATTCAACAAATTGTTTCTCCCTCTGCTCCTCCCCCCACTCGTGCTCTCTGTCTCTCTCACTCTCTCTCTTATACTCTCTCTCTGTCTGAAATAAATAAAATCTTAAAAAAAAGTAACTGTAATCATGATAATGTGGTACTGACATAAGGATAGAAATCTAGATCAATAGAATATAATTTAGAAATAAACCCTTACATTTATGGTCACTTAATTTTTGTCAGTGGTGCCAAGACCTTTCTATGGGGAAACAGTCTTCTCAACAAATGACACTGGGACAACTGGATAACCACTCACAAAATAATGAATTTTAATCCCTACCGCACACCATGTAAAAAAAAAAAAAAATTAACTCAGAATTAACTAAATGTGAAAGCTAAACCTATGCAACTGTTAAGACATAGCTTATGTCTAAATCTTCAGGAACTTGGGTTAGACAAAAGTGTCTTTGATAGATGACCCATAAAAAGGGAGAAAACACTTGTAAATCATATCTGATGAGGCCCTGGCCCTGTAACTCAATGACAAAAGAACAAATAACTCAAAAATTGGGGAAATATTTGAATGGATATTTCCCCAAAGAATATATAAATTAGCCAATAAGTACACAACATGATGCTTAAAACCATTAGTCATTAGGGAATTGCAAGTCAATGCCACAATGAGATACATCTTCACACCCATTGGCAGCTATAAAAAAAAACACCCAACAATAACAATTGTTGAGGATGTGAAGATATTGGAACCCTCATGCATTGCTTCTGCTGTTGAAAATTCTGCTCTTGAAAACAGTTTGACAGTTCCTCAAAGAGTTCAACACAGATTTACCATATGATCCAATAAGTTTACTCCTAGGCGTATGCATAGAGAAAAAAAAAGAGAGAGGACCAAATAAATAAAATCTTAAAGAGGAGACTTTACAAATGATACCACAGAAATATAAAAGATCATAAGAGATTACTATGAACATTATATACCAAATAAGTGGACATCCTAGAAGACATGGATAAATTCCTAGAAATATACAGCCTACCAATACTGAGTCATGAAGAAATAGAAAAATGAACAGACCAATAACAAGTAAAGGTACTGAATCAGTAATTAAAAATCTCCCAAAAAAGAAATGCCTAGGACCAGATGGTTTCACTGATGAATTTTACCAAACTTTAAAGAAGGAATGCCACCCTTCTTAGCCTCTTCCAAAAAACTGAAGAGGATAGGGGCGCCTGGGTGGCTCAGTCATTAAGCGTCTGCCTTCAGCTCAGGTCATGATCCCAGGGTCCTGGGATCGAGCCCCGCATCAGGCTCCCTGCTCGGCGGGAAGCCTGCTTCTCCCTCTCCCATTCCCCCTGCTTGTGTTCCCTCTCTCACTGTGTCTCTCTCTGTCAATTAAATAAATTAAAAAAAATCTTTAAAAAAAAAATTGAAGAGGAGAGAATACTCGAAACTCATTTTATGAGGCCAGCATTACCCTAATACCAAAGCCAGGTAAGGACACTACAAGAAAAGAAATCTACAGGTCAATATCCCTGATGAACGTAGATGTAAACTTTCTCAACAAAGTATTAGGAAAGTGAATTCAACAGCACATTAAAGGATTATGCACCATGATCAAGTGGGATTTATCCCTGGGATACAAGGATGTTTTAAAATCCACAAATCAATAAATGTGACATACCACATTAATAGAATGAAGGATAAAATTACATGATCATCTCAATAGATTTAGAAAATGCATCTGACAAAATTCAACATCTTTTCATGATAAAAACTTTCAAAAAATTGGGTAAAGAAGGAACATACCTCAACATGACAAAGACCACATACCACAACCCACAGCAAACATCATACTCAATACTGAAAAGTTGAAATCATTTCCTCTTAGGAATCCTTAGACAAGGATGCCCACTTTCACCACTTGTATTCAACCTAGTACTGGAAGTCCTAGCCAGAGGAATTAGACAAGAAAAAGAAATAAAAGATATCTAAATCAGAAAGGAAGGTATAAAATGGTCTCTATTTACAGAAAATATAATATGATACCCACCAAAAATACTGTTAGAACTGATAAAACAATTCAGTAAAGTTGCATGATACAAAATCAACATACAAAAATCAGTTGAATTTCTCTGTACTAATAAACTATCTAAAAAATAAAGAAAATCATCCCATTTACAACAGCATCAAAACAAATAAAATGCTTAGGAATAAATGTAATTAAGGAGGTAAAAGATCTGTACACTGAAAACTATAAGGCATTGATAAAAGAAATTGAAGAAGATACAAATAATTTAAAAGATATCTGTGTTCATGGATCAAAAGAATTAATATTATTAAATTAATAGTATTAAAATTTCCATACTACCCAAATCTATGTATAGATTCAGTGCAATCCCTAAAAAAAGAAAAAAAAATGGCATTTTTAATAGAAATAGAAAAAACAATCCTAAAATTCATTTGGAAGCACAAAAGACCCCACATAGCCATAGTAATCTTGAGAAAGATGAACAAAGATGGTACTGGCCTAAAACAGACATATAGTCCAACGGAACAGAATCGAGATCCCAGCAGTGGGATCAAATGATCTTTGATTCTGCCATGTAGGACAACATGGATGAACCTTGAGGGCATTATGCTAAGGGGAATAATTCAAACAGAGAAAGACAAATGTAGATTAGTGGTTGCCAGGGGCTGAAGTTTTGGGGAAATGATTAGATGTTGGCCAAAGATTTCAAACAGTAACAGGTACAAGATGAACAATTTCTGGAGATCTAATGAACAGTACAGTAACTATAGTTAACAATACTGTATTATATCCTTAAAATTTGCTAGGAGAATAGATCTTAAACTTACCACACACACACACAAAAGAAGTAACTACATGAGGTGATGGATGTGTTAACTGACCTTATTGTGGTAATCATTTCACTATATGTATATATATATATATATATGTCAAATCATCATATTGTATACCATAAACTTATACAGTATTATATGTCAATTATCTCAGTAATGCTGGGGAAAAGTTGACTACTATTTATTAGTTTTTCCACTTACTCAATAATGCTAGAATCTTAGAACATTTCATTCTATTTGCCCTTTTCTTGAATGATGTTTTATTTTTATCATTTATTCTAATTCTTACATTTTAAATCACAAAATGTACTATTTTCTTCATTTAATATTCATTTCTTTACACCTGTATATTTACCATTTCTGTGATTCTATGTTTCCCAATATTTATGCTTAAGAACTCACTTTAGTATTCATTGTTTCAAAATATCTTTATATTACTATTATATTTTAATGTAATTATGGTTAATTTTCATTGTATGATTAAACACTATATATATATATATATATACACATGTATATATATATATAGGTAGGTAGATGGATATATATACATATATGGAGATAGATGGATAGATAGAGATAGATAGATAGATAGATAGATCCATTCTAATGTTTATGCATACAATTTCCAACTGTGGAGTAACATGCAGAATGACTCTGAGTTCCTGTAAAGCCTATACCATTCTAGTTAGATAAACCCCAGGCTGCAGATGATAAAAGAATTCAGTCTACCCAAACATCAAGAATTCATCTAGGGTAAGTAGCCTATATTATTTTTGGGGGTTGATTTATTTTGGGCTTTAATTAGTTAAGTTTAACTTATAAAAGGAAGATAATGTGGTTTCATAATTTGGATCAAATATTAATATTTTTCAACATTAATTTTTAAGAGAATTTAATTTTTGGACTTTAATATATACTAAGAACTTCATAATGGAAAGAATTTATATTTTTTTGAGTTTATAACCTTTATTTTCAAACTTCACACTGGTATTCAGATATTTCTTTAAAACATAAATTATACAGTTTAATCATGTTATTCTTTATAGGTCCAAATTCAATCCAAAATAATTTGGTTTATCACTTGTCACTGTTTTATATATTTTTTAAATTTGATGACACTGGACTCTCTCAGAAGAATATTATGAGTGACTGAGGATGCAGGCAGATGGTCTCGGAAATACATACACATCTAAAGATATCAAACAGAGCTCCTGTTAAACTGATGGTATGTTTGATACAAAGAGATTAAAAAATGTCAGGAGTCACTTGTGTACCCAACATAGAACATAACCATGTTCTGCAGAGACCAAAATCCTTATCCATTGCCTCCAGCGCCATCCTAAACACGTGACCTCTTCATTCCAAAGTGGACTGTATATGTCTACTCCCACTTTTTTTTAATTAACATATAATGTATTATTTGTTTCAGGGGTACAAGTCTGTGATTCATCAGTCTTACACAATACACAGCACTCACTACAACACACCCTCCCCAATGTCCATCACCCAGCCCCCCCATCCCTCCCACCCCCCTCCACTCCAGCAATCCGCAGTTTGTTCCCTGAGATTGAGTCTCTTATGGTTTGTCTCCTTCTCTGGTTTCGTCTTGTTTCATTTTTCCCTCCCTTCCCCTGTGATCCTCTGTCTTGTTTCTCAAATTCCTCATTATCAGTGAGATCATATGATAAATGTCTTTCTCTGAGTGACTTATTTCGCTCAGCATAATACCCTCTAGTTCCAGCTACGTCATTGCAAATGGCAAGATTTCATTTTTTTTTGATGGCTGCATAATATTCCATTATATATATATATATATATATATATATATATATATATATATACACACACCACATCTTCTTTATCCATTCATCTGTTGATAGACGTCTAGGCTCATTCCATAGTTTGGCTATTGTGGACATTGCTGCTATAAACATTGGGGTGCATGTGCCCCTTTGGTTCACTACATTTATATCTTTGGGGTAAATACCCAGTAGTACAATTGCTGGGTCGTAGGGTAACTTTATTTTCAACTTTTTGAGGAACCTCAATACTGTTTTCTAGAGTGGCTGCACCAGCTTGCATTCCCACCAACAGTATAGGAGGGTTCCCCTTTCTCGGCATCCTCGCCAACATCTGTGGTTTCCTGACTTGTTAATTTTAGCCAAGTAATGGAAAGAATTTATATTCCTATTTAACATATATCTTTGTTGTTGCCATTGTTATGGATGTACCTAATTTTATGTAATTTTTTGAAGTATCTTTATTCAATATATTGTATAACTTTAGTTGAGCTGTAATGGACTATACCTTTGAACATTACTTGGCATGAGAAAAAGAATATGGAATTGAATTTTCAGTCTTGTTTATAGAGAGCCCTCAGACATAATTTAATCAATTCACTGTTTTGTTTTGTTTTTTAAGATTTATTCATTTGAGAGAGAGCAGGGGAGGGGCAGAGGGAGAGAGAGAATCTCAAGCAGACTCTCCACTGAGCACGGAGCCCAGCACAGAGCTCGATCCCACAACCCTGAGATCAGGACCTGAGCCAACATCAAAAGTCAGTCCCTTAAATGGCTGAGCCACCCAGGCGTCCCTCAATTCACTCTTCTAATAGATGTAAGTGATATCTGGGAAACTCTAAAATCTCTACTACATGCTAGAGGTTCCAAAAAAGATACATAAAACAACTGTAGCTGGTAATAGGAAAGTAGGTTGATAGATTGCAAGCTACTGGTGATTTCCTGTTCTGAGAGACACCAAGACTAGCTTTGATTAGGAATGAGTTTAATGGCTAAGCCCACTGAGAAAGGAACCACACACTATAAAATGTGACTAGGGAGGGGGTCTCTTTCCTCTAATGTTATGATACCATTTGAAGAGAGACTCAGTAGAGTAACATTTTTAGCCTTTTGCTCTTTTATTCATTCCCTCCCAGTAGGAAATTTGCCTCCAAATATGTCCACATTCTAATAATCCCTGCAATCCATGAATATGTTGTCTTATATGTCAAAAGGCACTTCTCAAATGTGATTAAGGATCTTGAGATGGGGAGATTATTCTAGATTACCTGGGTGAGTCCAATGTATTCACAAAGGTCCTTATAAAAGGGAAACAAGAGGGTCAGAGATGGAGAAGACAATGTGGTAAGAGAGGTAGAGGTTGGAGTGATGAACTTTTGAAGATGGAGGAAAGGGGCCATGAGCCAAGGAATGCAGGTGGCTTATAGAAGCTAGAAAAGGCAAGGACATGTATTCTCCCTAGAGCCCCCATGAGGAATAGCCTTGCCAACACCTTGATTTTAGGACCTCTGTACTCCAGAACTGTGAGATAATAGATACGTGGTATTTTAAACTAATAAGTTTGTGGTAATTTCTGCAGAAATAAGAAACTAATATGGAAGATTATATCGATTTTGCCCCCTCCTTCCTCCTTTATGATCTGCCTGCTTGAAGAGGACATACATTCTGTTCTGATCTTTCGTGACATGTATTTTTCAGGTACATCCCTGTGGAAATAATTGATTTTTAAACCCTGCCAAGGACAGTGATTGGCTAAGTGTATCCAATTTAGTGTTAAAATATTAACAACCCTATTTGTCTAACAGATTTAATGCCATGTTCAACATAAGCACTGCAAGTAACGACTTGAATTTTTTATGTACATTTATTTGATTCCAATATCTATTTATCACTTTTTTTTTTCCAGTTCAGAAAGGTAAAAAATTGGTGCTGTATATTAGCTCTTTCAAATTCCTGCATTAGCCTCATAGGTTAGCTGGTTACATAGTGGGTGACTTTGGGCAGGTCACTCAGTATATTTGTATCTCTTTGTCCTTATCTCTAAAATGTGACTAATCATAATACTTGCCCCTTAGGCTTGTTACAAGGATTAAATAAATTAATGTTTATAAGTGCCTAAATCAATGCCTGCCATACAATAAGTACTTTATCCATGTTAATTACCTCTTCTGTTAGATGGTAAACTCTTGAAGGGTTTCTTCAGAAACTGCCTTTTACAGTGCTTATGCAATAATATGTGAGCTAAGTACTCAGTAAACAAGACTAAAAGAGGATTCCCTTTAGCACTAAATATTTCTAAGTAAATAAATCTCAGAAATGCTTTTATTTTACAAAATGTTTCAAATAGATCTTTTCCCAACTGCCAATTTAGCTCACTTGAGGGAGAAAGGAAACTCAGAAAGTATCAAGCCTGAAGGTATACTATCAAATTTTTGTTTCCTCTTCACTCGAATAAATGCTCAGTCTGCCTTGAAAATAGTGATTCACTAGAAACATGGGTCACTTCTGACATTTAGTATGTGAAAAAAAAAAAAAAAGCAATGCAAAAAGCTAAACCTAGCTAAGAAATCATACCAAGAGAAAATATCTTGCAAAGAGAACAGCAGAGCTTCGATATAGCCATGAGATCATATATGTTCTAAAATATTAAATAATTCATTTTAAAAATTAGTTATTTGCTTAAATGATAGAAATGTTTGTTTTCCTCATCTTATGTTTACTGACATAGCAATTTGAAAATCATGAGGTACATATAATATCTCAGTCATTGGAATTATGGTTTTAAAGTATTATTGAATGTAGTGTGACAAGTAGAATGTTCATGTCCAGGAAATCTGGCTAAAACTGTTTAAAGAGCAGTTTGTCTCAAACAGTGTAATTGATCTGGATAGCTGTCTCTTTTCATATAAATCATACATGCTTATCAACCTTCTCTGCCCTTGTCATGTTGACACTACTGATAGCATAATATTAATATACATACTCTAAGCCTTGGGGTCACTTGAGAGTGAATTACAGACCTGGAAGGACCTTATAGGTCATGGTAAGTACAGCTGTTCTATTTTGTCCACAGCTCATGCCTTAGGAAAAAGCGTTCCAAACAACTTATATTTCTCCTATTTGTACTCAGTATCTGGTAAAACAGGAAAAAAGCATAGTGTTCTCTCCACACATCCATAAACAGGACTCTGGATCCTATTTTACAACTAAGAATTTAAATTTTGCTGATAAACTTTTCAACCTAAGTTCAGGAATTTAGTTTCTTAGAAACTCTAGAGCTGATACCATTATCCAGTGATTATTTTATATAATCTTTTTCAGACTTTATTTCAGTACAACAAATTTTATGAGACCAGACTTGAGATGGCACTGAAATGTTTTGTTCCATTAAAAATTCACTTAAGGGGTGCCTGGGTGCCTCAGTCAGTTAAACGTCTGCCTTCAGCTCAGGTCATAATCTCAGTATCCTGGGATCTAGCCCTGAGTCGGGGCTCCCTGCTCAGCAGGAAGTCTGCTTCTCCCTCTGCCTTTGCCTGTCCCCCCTGCTTGTGCATGCTCTCTGTCTCTCTCTAATAAAATCTTTAAAAAATAAAAATAAAAATTCACTTAAATAGGGAAATATATATATATATATGTAATATATATTTTTCCCCCAAAATGGTACAGTACCAGTATTTCCTAAAGCAGAAATTAGACTAAGATACTTAAGATGAAGAATTTTTCTCATTGATACAAGGTAACAAAATGATATAACAATGTTGGTGGTAGTCCACTAGGACTGACAGCTTCTATACTTGGGCAATTGAAGTAAATAACATTGGTAGATAGAATAAATTAAAGATAAATGGCAACCCATTTCATCTTTTGGGTGACTCAAATCTTCCTTCTTCCTTATTGAGCTGTTGCAAAACATATAGAACATCTCTTTTTCCTCCTTTTCTCATCTATCAACCTTACACATCTAATGTTTGGAAACTGTAGCAATTCTCAATGTATCTGTGAAGTCAAGGTTGTGTCAACATCCATATGATGAACTGAATAGGTGAGTTGTGAGCAATTCTCTGAAGAATATAAGGTGGTATACCTCTTTGTTGGAAATAAACTGGCACTTACTTCTGGTGAGTTCTATTCTCATTAAATTTTTTATGTTTAACTGATGGTAAGAAATATACAATGACTCAAATATATGTTATTTAAGTAATATTTTTCCTTATTTGGCTCTACTTTTCTTTCTGTTCAACATGCTTTTGAAATTAAGACTCAGGCCCTTTCACTTTGAGTCAGTTTGCTGCAGGTGGTGTTAATAAGAGATTTTCTAATTTTTTTATAATTTTTCAGAATATTTTTTATAAGGCATGGAATAGTTTATCAGTAAACTCAAGAAGCACAGCAAATGTATTGAACTTTCACTTCAATCAAGATGTGTTTACTCAGTAGAAGTAGGAAGCAATACTGAAGATAGGTCTTTTAGGTAGTAGGGAAGTTTCTTTCACATACCATTTCACTATTCATCATTTTTTTAAAGATTTTATTCTTTTTTTTTTTTTTTTTTGAGAGAGAGAAAGAGAGCACAAACAGGGGGAGGGGCACAGACAGAGGGAGAAGGAAAGGGAGAAGCAGACTCCCCCTGAGTGCAGAGCCCAATGCAGGACTCTATCCCAGGACCCTGAGATCATGATTTGAGCCGAAGTCAGCTGATTAACCAACTGAGCCACCCAGGTGCCCCATTTCACTATTTAAATTTAGCAGTTTTGCATAGCAAATCCTACTCTTGCTATTACAGGTTTAGATTACAAAGGCATTTCAGAGAAAGCTATTCAAAAGTATTTTGACTACAGTTGAACTGAACATTCCAAATCTCTGCATTTATATGGCTGAACAGAAAAATAATACTCACTAGTTCATTCGCTGAGTGGCTAGTAAGACTGGAACAACGATTGCAGAATTTGCAAATAAGGAATTCCCACATTTTCATATACTGACTCCAATTCACCTGGACTGTGATTACTAATTCAAAGTGTTTAGGGGTGCCTGGCTGGCTCAGCCGGAAGAGCATGTGACTCTTGATCTCAGGGTCATGAGTTCGAGCCCCACATGGGGTGTAGAGATTACTTAAATAAGTAAAACTTTAAAAAAACAACCAAACAAACCACAAAGTGTTCCTGCTCACCCTAATATATGCCTCCTTATTGTCATATAGGTTCCAATCAGATGGTATTTCCAACATCTTAGACTCTAAGATCCTTGACTGTATTTCATCAATATATTTGAAACAGCATGGCACAACTTGAACCTTGGGATGCACTCCAAACTCTCCTTTCTGTATATTTATGTAGTTATTCTTCCATGTCATGGAGCCCCTTTATCTGTAATCTCTTTTCCTCAAGCTAATGCCCATCCCGTTTTTTTAATTTAATTTTATTATATTATGTTAATCACCATACATTACATCATTAGTTTTTGATGTAGTGTTCCATGATTCATTGTTTTCATATAACACCCAGTGCTCCATTCAATACATGCCCTCTTTAATACCCATCACTGGGCTAATCCATCCCCTCATACTCCCCCTCAAGAACCCTAAGTTTGTTTCTCAGAGTCCATAGTCTATTATGTTTCATCTCCCCCTCCGATTTCCCCCCTTCAATTTTCCCTTCCTACTATCTTCTTCTTTTTTTTTTTTTAACATATAATGTATTATTTGTTTCTGAGGTACAGGTCTGTGATTCATCAGCCTTACACAATTCACAGCGCTCCCCATAGCACATACCCTACCAAAACTGAACCAGGAAGAAATAGAAAACCTAAACAGACCTATAACCACTAAGGAAATTGAAGCAGTCATCAAAAATCTCCCAACAAACAAAAGCCCAGGGCCAGATGGCTTCCCAGGGGAATTCTACCAAACATTTCAAGAAGAATTCATACCTATTCTAAAACTGTTTCAAAAAATAGAAATGGAAGGAAAACTTCCAAACTCATTCTATGAGGCCAGCATTACCTTGATCCCAAAATCAGGCAAAGACCCCATCAAAAAGAAGAATTACAGACCAATTTCCCCAAGGAATGCAAAAATTCTCACCAAAATACTAGCCACTAGGATCCAACAGTACATTAAAAGGATTATTCACCATGACCAAGTGGGATTTATTCCTGGGCTGCAAGGGTGATTCAACATCTGCAAATCAATCAATGTGATACAATACATTAATAAAAGAAAGAACAAGAACCATATGATCCTCTCAATAGATGCAGAAAAAGCATTTGACAAAGTACAGCATCCTTTCTTGATTAAAACTCTTCAGAGTGTAGGGATAGAAGGAATATACCTCAATATCATAAAAGCCATCTATGAAAAACCCACAGCAAATATCATTCTCAATGGGGAAAAACTGAGAGCTTTTCAAACCCTAAGGTCAGGAACATGGCAGGGATGTCCACTATTACCACTGCTATTCAACATAGTACTAGAAGTCCTAGCCACAGCAATCAGACAACAAAAAGAAATAAAAGGCATCCGAATCAGCAAAGAAGAAGTCAAACTCTCACTCTTTGCAGATGATATGATACTTTATGTGGAAAACCCAAAAGACTCCACCCCAAAACTGCTAGAACTCAGACAAGAATTCAGTAAGGTGGCAAGATATAAAATCAATGCACAGAAACCAGTGGCATTCCTATACACCAACAAGAAGACAGAAGAAAGAGAAGTTAAGGAGTCGATCCCATTTACAATGGCACCCAAAACCATAAGATACCTAGGAATAAATCTAATCAAAGACGCAAAGAATCTGTACTCAGAAAACTATAAAATACTCATGAAAGAAATTAAGGAAGACACAAAGAAATGGAAAAACGTTCCATGCTCATGGATTGGAAGAACAAATATTGTGAAGATGTCAATGCTACCTAGAGCAATCTACACATTTAATGCAATCCCTATCAAAATACCATCAACTTTTTTCAAAGAAATGGAACAAATAATCCTAAAATTTGTATGGAACTGAAAAGGCCCCTAAGAGCCAGAGGAATGTTGAAAAAGAAAAGCAAAGCTGGTGGCATCAAAATTCTGGACTTCAAGCTCTATTCCAAAGCTTTAATCATCAAGACAGTATGGTACTGGCACAAAAACAGACACATAGGTCAATGGAACAGAATAGAGAGCCCAGAAATGAACCCTGAACTCTATGGTCAACTAATCTTCAACAAAGCAGGAAAGAATGTCCAATGGAAAAAAGACAGTCTCTTCAACAAATGGTGTTGGGAAAATTGGACAGCCACATGCAGAAGAATGAAACTGGGCCATTTCCTTACACCACACACAAAAATAGACTCAAAACGGATGAAAGACCTCAATGTGAGACAGGAGTCCATCAAAATCCTAGAGGAGAACACAGGCAGCAACCTCTTCTACCTCAGCTGCAGCAACTTCTTCCTAGAAACATCGCCAAAGGCAAGGGAAGCAAGGGCAAAAATGAACTATTGGGACTTCATCAAGATAAAAAGCTTTTGCACAGCAAAAGAAACAGTCAACAAAACCAAAAGCCAACCAACAGAATGGGAGAAGATATTTGCAAATGACATATCAGATAAAAGGCTAGTATCCAAAATCTACAAAGAACTTATCAAACTCAACACCCAAAGAACAAATAATACAATCAAGAAATGGGCAGAAGACATGAACAGACATTTTTCCAAAGAAGACATCCAAATGGCCAACAGACACATGAAAGTGCTCAACATCGCTTGGCATCAGGGAAATCCAAATCAAAACCTCAATGAGATACCACCTCACACCAGTCAGAATGGCTAAAATTAACAAGTCAGGAAACGACAGATGTTGGCGGGGATGCGGAGAAAGGGGAACCCTCCTACACTGTTGGTGGGAATGCAAGCTGGTGCAGCCACTCTGGAAAACAGTATGGAGGTTCCTCAAAAAGTTGAAAATAGAGCTACCGTACAACCCAGCAATTGCACTACTGGGTATTTACCCCAAAGATACAAATGTAGTGATCCGAAGGGGTACGTGCACCCCGATGTTTATAGCAGCAATGTCCACAACAGCCAAACTATGGAAAGAGCCAAGATATCCATCAACAGATGAATGGATAAAGAAGACGTGGTGTATATATATATATACAATGGAATATTATGCAGCCATCAAAAAAAATGAAATCTTGCCATTTGCAATGACATGGATGGAACTAGAGGGTATTATGCTAAGCGAAATAAGTCAGAGAAAGACATGTATCATATGAGCTCACTGATACGAGGAATTCTTAATCTCAGGAAACAAACAGGGTTGCTGGACATTGGGCCCATCCCTTTTTATCAGTCCATTTCCTTCCTGCTGGCTTCACATATTGACCTATCCATCTAGTTTCCATTGGTAAACATTCAACCCCCTATGCTCTGCTCTTGCTCTCTTGGATTTTATATAGGACTCATTTTGTAAATTACCAAACCTGAAATAGACAACCAGCCTACATTTTAATATCTACACTTCGACAAGTCTGAAATCTAGCCATTGGTCAAAGCATACCCATGAGTTCCAGACCTATATTTTCACGAACATTCCCATCTTTATGTTTCATAGACATTTCAAAATTAACATATTCAAAACTTTTTGCCTCCACACCTCCTCCTCATATATTTCCACCTTTGGTTAATAGAAAGAGCCATCCTCAGTTTAAGTGACCACAAATTATCACCTATCATAGTAAGCCCTTATTAAGGAAATGGCATTTTAAAGTCTCTGTTTATTATTTTATGTGTAGTTTATTCCATTTATATCTTCTGTTTGGGCTCTTACAATACAAATATTCTGAAATGGATGTCATCATATATTTCCAATGAATAATAGCAATAATTTTAGAGCAATCTAATATTATGTATGTCTTAGAAATAAGAATAAAGAATTGCATTTAAATAAGAAAGTCAGTTATATTAAGGAGTCTCCCAAATAACATCTACTTGATTTTACAAAACATTTATCACAGATATTATTTACATTTTTTTCTTTCCTAACACAATTTTGGATGAGAGGCTTTACACTGAAAAACATTCATTTTCTATAAATAGCATATATTAGTTCTGACAAACCAGTCTGAGACATGTTCAGAATTTTAACTAACAAATAATAAATATTTTTCAAGCATACCAAAATACATCTCCCAAATCTCATTTCCCTTGCTTAAGATTAGTCTTCTAGATGAAAGACTAGATGATAGGGAGACTAATATTCCTTCCTAAAATAATCATTTTTTTAATTTTAGTTTACTTCATATCTTGATTAATAGCCTCATAAGTGAAAACAAAATTTCTGTTTAAAAGGAATCAGACTTTATCTTTAAAGGAAAAAATCATAACACTAATGTATATACCAAATATAACTATTAACTCCTGCCATATCAAACTTGGGAAAACCTTTAATTTTTATTCTGTTAATAGAGATATAGGAAACAATTTAATTTCTCAAGCACTTTTAATTTTTGCTTTTTAATTTTCCTTACCTTCTGTGACTTCACAAGTTTTATGAAAAAATTGTGCCAACCTAAATCATTTTTCAACTAGTTTATTTCTAATGAAAAGGTACATAGCTATGATTTAAGAATAGCTTAAATTTTATGCTAGATCATGGGCAATAAAGTTGAAAGCAGTAATATTTGTTAATTTCTATATATATGTTAGACACATGCTTAGGATACATGATTGTGGTCCCTTTTAGTTCTTGAGTTGTCTTTCATTAAAACAACCTAACACTGATTTGTGCAACATTTTTCAATCTACTACAAATAGCCTGTTTTCTTTCCATGATGGATGCTTTCCTTCAAATATAATTTCTGAGCTTCAAACAGGAAACATAATGTTGCCCTGGATGTTCTTTTGCCTTCTAGAATAGCAAATGATGCTATATTCATGTCCAGAAATGGTACAGCCTATGACCACCATTTAAAGACTCTTCATTCAGTCAGCCAGCTAGTTTTGATATTTACCAGCTGGGTGGCCTTAGGCAAGTTGCTTAACTTCTCAATATAAAATTAAGATACGAGTATCTATTGCATAGTCTTTGTAAGGATTAATATGCGTTAATATTATGTAAAGTGCTTAGAATAGTGCAGGGCACATAAGTGCTCAATAAATGTTAGTCAACATTAAGTGAAAAATTCTATATAAAGAAAAAATGTAAGTCATAGACATATTCCAGCTTCCATAATTTCTCATTTGCCCCATCTAAGAAGGAACGTTAAATCAGATGGTTTGGTTCAAAATGCTTCTTTCCAGCATATGTAAATTGTGAGCAATGACTCTATTCTTCATCTTTATTTCCTTAAGGACAAGCTTTGTTTCTTTATTCTTATCTATGTACAGACAAAAAAGTTAGAGGTGCAGAGAAGGGAGTTGGAATAATTACCCACAGATGAATCCAGGAATAGTAGTATTACAAGTCATCTGTGAATGGGTTGTCTATAATACCACAGAAAACTTGAAACTCAGTTCATAGTCTTAGGTACGGATGGTAACATGAGGGGTTAGAAAAGGAGATCATGTACTGCAAATTGTGGCATCAGTATTTAAAGCTAGAAATGAAATACAGAGCGGGCAATGTAAGGCAGCTGATGGTATGAATTTGTGTATCAGCTGTAATATGACTCAGTGGTGTCATTTGAGTCTACACATCTTATTCCTTAAATCTTTGCTAAATTAACTTCTTTATTGCATTAAGCCTTAATAAATTAAAGTGACTATCTCCTATATGACAAAGCATATAACTGGAAACTCCCTGAAATTAAACCATAAAACCTACAACGGTCCTAGTAAAAAACAGAAGGTCCGTGCAAAAGGGATTTCACAGTGCTTGGTAATGTTGAAGTAACAAAACAAGGAGGCCATTAGACTGAAATGGCTCTAATGACTTGGTAGCCTGTGTAACCAAACCCAAACCCAACCTAAGCTAGAGTCACTGGACTGGAATCAGAGAAAATGAAACTTAAGAACAGCCATCCACAGCCAACTAGGTTTCCTCAAATAAGACAACCACTTAAGCTATAGCCAATCAAATAATTGCTTTGCTTTGCTTCTGAATCTTCTCTGTAAAAACTGCAGCTAGCTCCTAACAATGGTGTGCTCCTAACCACTTCTGGTTTGGACTTGTCCAGTTGGAATCAATGTTTGCTCAGAATCTTAATGTGCTGAAGTTTATCTCTTTCTTTTTTTGAAGTTTATCTTTTAATAGTAACCACTAGTCACTCAATAATGATAACTTGTTATTATTATTAAAGCCTTATGCTAAAAAACTTTGCTCTTAAGAATACCAACACTCTAAATAGATTTCCATTCAAAATACTATGGAAGTTGACTGATTAAAAAGTTAAATGTATCTGTGAATCTAGCTTCAAATATTAGTGACAGAATTATTTTTTCTCTCTTTCTTTCTTTATTGCGTATGAATTCGGAGCTGAAATTCATTGAGAATATGCTATAGGCAAACTGCTTTATATTAAGTCAGGTGGATTTGACCCAATGAAGCATTGCCAAATATAGATGTTACTTATCAAAATGAGTGTAACTGATTTTTTCTGCAAGTGAAATTATAAATGATTAGATGTATATTAATAGTATATTCTCTACTCATTTATGCCTGTTTAATTTTAAAATAATGTTTCCTATGCATGTGTGCAGCCAGGAATATTTCCATTAACATTCCAGTAAAGTAGATTATATCATATATTGAACTGATTTCCAGCTGACTAGATTTTGAATCTATTGTAATAGGTTTATTGAGATAATTCACATGCCATATAATTTACCCATTTAAATAGTATAATTTAGTGATTGTTAGTATATTCAAATATATACACAAATATTACCACAGTTAATTTTAGAACATCTCAATCACCTAAAAAATAAAATAAAATTCATACCATATAGCTGGCCCCTCCCCCACTTATTCTATCATACCACCTAACCCTAAGCAACCATTGATCTAACAGTCTCTCTCTACAGATTTGCCTCTTCTGGCATTTCATATAAATAGAATCGTGTGATATGTGCACTTCCATGACTGGCTTCTTTCACTGAGCATAATGTTTTCAAAATTCATCCATGTTATATCATGTAATAGTGATCCATGGCTTGTTCATGGCCAAATAATATTCCATTGCATGGATCTGTATTTCTTATATCTATCAGTTAGTGGGTATTTGAGTTCTTTATAGCATTTGGCTATTAGGAATAATGCTGCTATAAAAATTTGTGCATTTTTGAGTGGACATAAGTTTTTATTTCTCTTGGGTATATATAAAGGAGTGGAACTCTTGGGTTGTGTGAAAATTTTATGTTTAACCATTTGAGGAACTGTCAGACTGTTTTCCAAAGTGGCTGCACTATTTTATATTCCAATTGTCAGTGCCTAAATGTTCTAATTTTTCTACATTCTCACCAACATTTGTTATTATCTAACTTTTTTATTTTAGTCATCCTGTTGGGTGTGCAGTGGTATCTTATTGTGGATTTGATTTGCACTTCTTTGATGACTAATAACGTCAAGCAGTTCTCTAAATGCTCAATGTCTTCTTTGAGAGTGTCTATTTAGACCCTTTAATCATTTTATTTATTTTTTTTTTAGATTCAGTTAGCCAACATAATACATCATTAGTTTCAGATGTAGTGTTCAATAATTCATCAGTTACATATAACATCAGTTACATATAACATGTGCCCTCCTTAATGCCCATCACCCAATTACCACATCCCCCAACCCACCTCCCATCCAGCGACCCTCAGTTTGTTTCCTATAGTTAAGAGTCTCTCATGGTTTTTCTCCCTCTCTGATGACTTCCCATTCAGTTTTCTCTCCCTTCCCCTATGATCCTCGGCATTGTTTCTTATATTCCACATATGAGTGAAACCATATAATTGTCTTTCTCAGATTGACTTATTTTGCTCAGCATAATACCCTCCAGTTCAACATCGACATAAATAGTAAGTATTCATCCTTTCTGATGGCTGAGTAATATTCTAATGTATATATATATACAACATCTTCTTTATCCATTCATTTGTAGATGGACATCTCAGCTCTTTCCACAACTTGACTATTATGGACATTGCCGCTATAAACATTGGGATGCAGGGGCCCCTTCAGATCAATACATTTGTATCTGTGGGGTAAATACCTAGTAGTGCAATTGCTGGGTAATAGGGTAGCTCTATTTTTAACTTTTTGAGGAACCTCCATACTGTTTTCCAGAGTAGCTGCACCAGCTTGCATTCCCATCAACAGTGTAAGAAGGTTCCCCTTTCTCCATATCCTCTCCAATATTTGTTGTTCCCTGACTTGTTAATTTTAGTCATTCTGACTGGTGTGAGGTGGTATCTCATTGTGGTTTTGATTTGTATTTCTCTGATGCTGAGTGATGTAGAGCATCTTTTTAATGTGTCTGTTAGCCATTAGTATGTCTTTTTTGGAGAAATGTCTGATCATGTCTTCTGCCCATTTCTTGACTGGATTATTTGTTTTTTGGGTGTTGAGTTTGATAAGTTCTTTATAGATCTTGGATACTAGCCCTTTATCTGATGTGTCATTTGTAAATATCTTCTCCCATCCCATAGGTTGCATTTTAGTTTTGTTGACTGTTTCCTTTGCTGTGCAGAAGCTTTTTACCTTGATTAAGTATCAATACTTCATTTTTGCTTGTGTTTCTCTTGCCTTTGGAGACATGTCTAGCAAGAAGTTGCTGTGGCTGAGGTGGAAGAGGTTACTGCCTATGTTCTCCTCTAGGATTTTGATGGATTCCTGTCTCATATTTAGGTCGTTCATCCATTTTGAGTTTATTTTTGTGTATGGTGTAAGAAAATGGTCCAGTTTCATTCTTCTACATGTGGCTGTCCAATTTTTCCAGCACCATTTATTGAAGAGACTATCCTTTTTCCATTGGATATTCTTTCCTGCTTTGTCGAAGATTAGTTGACCATAGAGTTGACGGTCCATTTCTGGGTTCTCTGTTCAGCTCCATTATCTATGTATCTGCTTTTGTTTCAGTACCATACTGTCTTGTTGCTTAAAGCTTTTGAAATATAGCTTGAAGTCCAGCATTGTGATGCACCCGCTTTGGTTTTCTTTTTTAACATTCCTCTGGCTCTTCAGGGTCTTTTCTGGTTCCATACAAATTTTAGTATTATTTATTCCAGCTTTGTGAAAAATATCAATGGTATTTTGATGGAGATTGCACTGAATGTGTAGGTTGCTCTGGGTAGCATAGACATTTTAGCAATATTTATTCTTCCAATCCATGAGTATGGAATGTTTTTCCATTTCTGTGTGTCTTCCTCAATTTCTTTCATTAAGTATCTGTAGTTTTTAGAGTACAGATCCTTTACCTCTTTGGTTAGGTTTATTGCTAGGTATTTTATGGTTTTAGGTACAATTATAAATAGAATCAGTTCCTTAATTTCTCTTTATTCTGCCTCATTGTTAGTGTATAGAAATGAAACTAATTTAGGGGCATTGATTTTATATCCTGCCACATTGCTGAATTCTTGTATAAGTTCTAACAATTTTAAGGTGGAGTCTTCTGGGTTTTCCACATAAAGTATCAGGTCATCTGTGAAGAGTGAGAGTTTGATTTCTCCTTTGCCAGTTTGAATACCTTTTATTTATTTCTGTTGTCTGATTGCTGAAGCTAGTAGTTCTATTAGTATTTTGAACAACAGTGGTGAGAGTGGGCATCCCTGTCATGTTCCTGGCCTTACAAGAAAAGCTCTCAGTTTTTCCCCATTGAGAATGATATTCGCTGTGAGCTTTTTGTACATGGCTTTTATGATATTGAGGTATGTTCCCTCTATCCCTACACTGTGGAAAGTTTTAATCAAGAAAGGATGCTGTATTTTGTCAAATGTTTTTTCTGCATCAATTGAGAGGATCATATGATTCTTTTCCTTTCTTTTATTAATGTGATGTATCACACTGATAATGATTTGCAAATGTTGAGCCAACCTTGCAGCCCAGGAATAAATCCCACTTGGTTGTGGTGAATAATCCTCTTTAATGTACTGTTGGGTCCTATTGGCTAGTATCTTGGTGAGAATTTTGGCATCCATGTTCATCAGGAATATTGGTCTGTGATTCTCCTTTTTGATGGAGTCTTTATCTGGTTTGGGGACCAAGGTAATGCTGGCCTCATAGAATGAGTTTGGAAGTTTTCCTTCCATTTCTATTTTTTGAAACAGCTTCAGAAGAATAGGCATTAGTTCTTCCTTAAATGTTTGGTAGAATTCCCCTGGGAAGCCATCCAGCCGTGGACTCTTGTTTGTTGGGAGATTTTGATTACTGCTTCAATTTCCTTGCTGGTTTTGGGTCTGTTCAGGTTTTCTATTTATTCCTGTTTCAGTTTTGGTAGTTTATAAGTTTCCAGGAATGTGTCCATTTCTTCCAGATTGCCTTATTTGTTTGCATATAATTTCTCATACTATGTTCTTAAAGTTGTTTGTATTTCCTTGGTGTTTGTCGTGCCCTCTCCTCTTTCATTCATGATTTTATTAATTTGGGTCCTTTCTCTTTTCTTTTTGAGAAGTCTGGCTAGGGGTTTATCGATCTTACTAATTCTTACAAAGAACCAGCTTCTAGTTTTATTGATCTGTTCTACTGTTCTTTTGGTTTCTGTTTCATTGATTTCTGCTCCAAACTTTATTATTTCTCTTCCCCTACTTGATTTAGGCTTTATTTGCTGTTCTTTTTCCAGCTCCTTTAGGTGTAAGGTTAGGTTGTGTATTTGAGACTTTTCTAAAATTTTGAGAAAGGCTTGTATTGCTATGTACTTCCCTCTTAGGACCACCTTGCTGTAATCCAAAGGTTTTGAATAGTTGTGTTTTCATTTTCATTTGTTTTCATGATTTTTTAAAATTCTTCTTTAATTTCCTGGTTGACCCATTCATTCTTTAGAAGGATGCTCTTAACCTCCAAGTGTTTGAGTTCCTTCCAAATTTCCTCTCGTGATTGAGTTCAAGTTTCAAAGCATTGTGGTATGAAAATATGCAGAGAATAATCCCAATCTTTTGTTATCAGTTGAGACCTGATTTGTGACCCAGTATGTGATCTACTCTGGAGAATGTTCCATGTGCACTTGGGAAGAATGTGTATTCTGTTGCTTTAGGATGGAATGCTCTTAATATATCTGTGTAGTCCATCTGGTCCAGTGTGCCATTCAAAGCTCTTGTTTCCTTGTTGATCTTCTGCTTAGATGATCTGTCCATTGCTGTGAGTGGGGTGTTAAAGTCCCTTACTATTATTGTATTATTATCAATGTGTTTCTTTAATTTTGTTATTAATTGGTTTATATAATTGGCTTCTCCCGTGTTAGCATAAATATTTATAATTGGTAGATCTTCTTATTGGATAGACCCTTTAAGTAGGATATAGTGTCCTTCCTCATCTCTTATTACAGTCTTTGGTTTAAAATCTAATTTTTCTGATATGAGGATTGCTACCCCACCTTTCTTTTGAGGTCCATTAGCATGATAAATTGTTTTCCACCCCCTCACATTCAATCTGGAGGTGTCTTTAGAAATAAAATGAGTCTCTTGTAGACAGCATATCGATGGGTCTTGCTTTTTTATCCAATCTGATACCCTTTGTCTTTTGATTGGAGCTTTTAGCCCATTTACATTCAGAGAATAACTATTGCAAGATATGAATTTAGTGCCACTGCATTACCTGTAAAGTCCCTGTTTCTGTAAATTCTCTCTGTTTCTTTCTGGTCTATGTTACTTTTGGGCTCTCTCTTCACTTACAGGATCCCCTTTAATATTTCCTGCAGGGTTTAGTGATCACAA
The DNA here is from genome assembly GCF_964656455.1 of Halichoerus grypus. Lineage (NCBI taxonomy): Eukaryota > Metazoa > Chordata > Mammalia > Carnivora > Phocidae > Halichoerus > Halichoerus grypus. The sequence continues at coordinate 62,542,914 of NC_135721.1, read as the reverse complement.
ATTCTTTTAGTTTCTGTTTGTCCTGGAAGCTCTGTATCTTTCCTTTCATTCTGAATGACATCCTTGCTGGATAAAGTATTCTTGGCTGCATGTTTTTCACATTTAGTACCCTGAATATATCATGCCAGTCCTTTCTGGCCTGCCAGGTCTCTGTGGATAGGTCTGCTGCCAGTCTAATGTTTGTACCATTGTATTTTAAGGAGCTCTTGCCTCGAGCTGCTTTCAGGATTTTCTCTTTATCTCTGATAAGCTTCACTATTACATGTTGGGGTGATGATCTATTTTTATTGATTTTGAGGGGAGTTCTCTACCTCCTGGACTTGAATGCCTGATGCCTTCCCCAGATTAGTGAAGTTCTCAGTTACAATTTGCTGAAATATACCTTCTCTCCCTCTCTCTTTCTTCTTCATCTGAGATACCAATAATTCTAATATTGTTTCGCTTTATGTTATCTCTGATTTCTCAAAGCTCTCCCTTATGGTCCATTAACTGGTTTTCTCTCTTTTCCTCAGCTTCCTTCCTTTCCATCATCTTGTTTTCTATGTCACTAACTCTGCCTTCTGCCTCATTTACCCTAGCTGTTAGAGCATCCATTTTAGATTGCATCTCAGTTAAAGCATTTTTAATTTTGTCCTCATTAGATTTTATTTCTGCACTAAGAAATTCTCTAGTGCCTTTAATGCTTTTTTTCAAGCCCAGCTAGTAACTTTATAATCATTATCCTAAATTCCAGCTCTGACATTCTACTTATATTTGCACTGATTAGATCTGTGGCAGAGAGTATTACCTCTGGTTCTTTCTTTTGTTGTGAATTTCTCCTTCTAGTCATTTTGCCCATAGAAGAATGGATGAACAAGAGAACAAAATCAAAAATACCAACCACGACCCAAGCAAAATACACACTAGACAAATCCCAAGATGTCAGAAACCAAAAAAGAAAAGAAAAAGAGAAAAAAAAGGAGCGGGGGAGAGAATATAATCTCCCAGGTGAACAAAACAGGGTGATCCACTTGGTCCTAGGTGTACTTAGGTCCGTTTGTTAGAAGACACTAAATCCCAAAATTGTAAAGAAAGCAAAACTTATATATATACAAAAATAAAATTGAATAGTGTGACAGGAAGCCAAAAATGAAGAATATATCTATAAAATGTAAATGTAAAACTGAAAGTTAAAAAAAGACTTAAAAACAGAGTCGATAAAATAAGTAACTAGTTGAAAAGGCAAAAAGAAGAAAGAAAAAGAAAATTTTAAAATGAAAGATAAAATAATCATGAGGAAAAAAAACCTTGAATTCTATATACTATTTTCCCCTAGCACTGGAGTTTTGCAGTTCTGTGTGCTCTGTAAACTTGGTATTCTCCTATTGTTCCAGCTGGTTTTCTGGGGGAGGGGCCTGCTGCACTGATTGCCAGGTGTCTTTGCCTAGGTGGAGTTGTACCACCCCTTGCCAGGGGGCCAGTCTCAGTGTAAGCTGCTTCACGTTGCTCTCTGTGGCTTTTGTTCCCTGAAGGTTTTTCCGCACTGCTTTAGAGGATGAAAAAAAAAAAATGTCAGTGTCCCAATCTCCTGCCCCCAGAGCTGAAAGATCACAGCCCTCTCTCTTCAGTAAACCCTTAGGGAAAAAGCAGTCTTCACTTTTGTGTGCATCAAAACTCTAAAGATTCCTTTGGTGGGCACCCCCACCGATTCTCCCCAGGGAGGGAGAAGGGTCACCGCAGGCCTGTTGCTTACAGGGGACCTGCACAGAGGAGGTCACCCCATTGTGCAGGGTTTGCAGTAAATGGAGCTGAGAACCTACTCCCAGGCTCACTAACCATAGCTGGTTTCCCCATTCCAGTGCTTGGGAACTCCGTCGGCTCAGGCACCCCCATTCTTCCTGGACCCCGGGGATCCTGAGACCAAACTATCCCACCTGGGATTTTGCCTTGCTTCGCCACACGAGCACCTTTCAGGCAGGGACATCTATCATTGGAGAAGATTTCTAAAAGTTCTGATTTTGCACTCTGGAGATAGATCACTTTCTGGTGCCAGCTTACGGAGGCTCCCTACCCCTGCCGTTTATCTTCTGATATATCCCCTGAGATTCACTTCTCCGCACTTCCTACCTTGCAAAAACTGGTCACTATTCTATTTGTAGAATTCTAGCAATTCTTTTCTTACATCTCAGGTTGAATTCATAGGTGTTCAGAATGATTTAATAGATATCTAGTTAAATTTAAGGGACCAGATGAAACAAGGTCTCCTACTCTTCTGCTATTTAAGCTCCCTCCCCTTTGTTCATTTTAATATTAAATTGTCTTTTTTAGATTTACTTATAAGAGGGTTCTTTTATATTCTAAGTATAAATTACATGATTTCAAATACTTTTCCCATTCTCTGGGTGATCATTTAATTTTCATAATAGTGTCCATTGAAGCAGAAAAGTTTTTAATTTTGATGAAGTCCAATTTACTTTTTTTGTTGTGGTTTAAGAACTAATTGCTATGTATAAGCTCAGAAAGATTTACCCTTATGTTTTATTTTAAGAGTTGTATAGTTTTAGCTCTCACATTTGGACCTTTGATCTATATTGAGTACTTTTTGTATGTGATGTGAGGTAAAGGTCCAATTTCATTCTTTGGCCTGTGGTTATCCAATTGTCCCATTACCGTTTTTTGAGAAGATTATTCTTTTCCCATTTAATTGCCTTAGGACCCAAAAATACATATGTTTATTTCTGAGCCCTCAATTCAATTTCATTGATCTTTTTGTCTATTCTTAGGCCAGTACCACAATGGCAAGTATCACTATCTTGATTAATATTCCTTTGTAGTAAATTTTGAAACTGGAAAGTGTGAGTTATTTTATTTTATATCAAGATTATTTCAGCAATTCTGGGTCTCTTGTAATTCCATATGAATTTAAAACCAGATGATTTCCATAAAGAATTTCCATGAAGGATCCAGCCAACTGGTTGGACTACTTTAAAGTCTATTTCTCCCTGCAGTAAGAAGCCTTTGATATTGTTTCTCAGGGAACACAGCTTTGGAGATGCTCATAGATACCTTGAGATAGCATATTGCCTTCTGTGGGGCTCTCTTTCACCAGCCACACCCATCTGTTAAGCTCCACTGATTACTAGCTAGTTTTCTATTGTTTACAATGATGCTCTGAGACCTGATTTGCTCACAGACTGATCAATATCAAACCCGGACTCCTTTGAAGAGATAATTCCTGTGGTTAGTGTTTGATATTTGTCTTCACCCAAGAAGGCTCCTTCCTGCTGTCTCTTTCCTCATTTCTCTCTTGCAAGTGAACCTGCCTACAGTTTAGCCTATATTTTCAGTAAATCTGTCTCATCCCAATTGTCGTTCATGACAGTCTCCACTTTTTTTCAAGTGCCCTTTGATTTAAACTTCTCCAAATTTTGTTGCAAATTAAGTCACTTGTTCTGCTATGTTAATTATATATTATTTAAGAAACAGCATGAAATAGTTGCTATTAAATTTTGAGTATACTACTACTCAATTTCAAAATTTGTATTAATGTTCTTCATAAAAATATTGAAAATTACCTGTATATTTAAAATAAAATACATTTCTGTTCTCTTCCTCCTTTTTAAAATATTTTTTTAAAAAAATAATCCATCTAGTTCAGCATTTCTCAGACTGAAATCATGTTATAGTCACTGAACAATTTCTAATGTTTCAAAATCAATTTAGCTACCTAATAACAGCACCAAGTGTCTTTGCTGTGGGATGAAATTATTTTAAATAAGCTTACACACATTGGGCGCCTGGGTGGCTCAGTTGGTTAAGCGACTGCCTTCGGCTCAGGTCATGTTCCTGGAGTCCCAGGATTGAGTCCCACATCAGGCTCCCTGCTCAGCAGGGAGTCTGCTTCTCCTCTGACCCTCCCCCCTCTCATGTGCTCTGTCTCTCTGTCTCATTCTCTCTCTTTCAAATAAATAAAATCTTTAAAAAAAAATAAGCTTACACACATAAGTTCTCAAATACTGAAAGAAGGTCTACTTAGCTATTGAGAATACTATTCAAAACATTATGGAGTTTCCTCAAAAAGTTTAAAATAGAACTACCCTATGACCCAGCAATTGCACTAGTAGGTATTTGTCCAAAGGATACAAAAATACTGATTTGAGGGGACACATGCACCCTGATGTATATAGCAGCATTATCAATGATAGCCAAACTATGGAAGGAGCCCTAATGTTTGTCGACTGATGAAAGGATAAAGAAGTGATATATGATGAAATATTACTCAGCCATAAAAAAGAATGAAATCTTGCCATTTGCAATGACGTGGGTGAAGCTAGAATCTATTATGCTAAGCAAGACAAATACCATATGATTTCACTCAGATGTGGAATTTAAGAAACAAAGCAGATGAACACGGGGGAAAAAAGAGACACAAATCAGAAAACAGACTCTTAACTTTAGAGAACAAACTGAGGGTTGCTGGAGGGGAGGTGGGCGGAGGGGATGGGATAAATGGGTGATGAATATTAAGGAGGGCACTTGTGATGAGCACTGGGTGTTGTAAGTGATGAATCACTAAATTCTACTCCTGAAAATAATATTACACTATATGTTAACTAACTGAAATTTAAATAAAACTTGAAATTAAAAAAACAACAAAAATAATTTTTAAGTAAAAATGCTAAAAAAAAAAAAAAGAATATTACTCAACTTTCCAGAATTCATCATGTGTGGTATGAAATGTTAGGGAAAGAAATATTTGTCTGGTATGTTATCCTTTTTTTTCTATTGTTTTCTCCTATTATTGAAAAATATATATCTATGCAATAAAAACTGCAGTTTTTTTAGTTCCTCTTTTGCCTGACAATTTTGCAAAATATCTTGTATTTTTTTAATGTAACATATTTATTGAGAAATTTGGTCCTAAGTAATCAAGAGAAGAACGTGATTTTTTTTGTTTGTTTTTAATATAACCACTCTAAAGTAAAATTTCTAGCACCGTTTGCATTTCTTTTCAAAGAAGACAGTATGAAGAAAGAGGTTGGCAGGTGCTTCTGGAGATGATTGCATTCTTTTTCTTGATGATTTTATATTTTAGTGGGAATTATATTAGTATTCTAAGGGAGAATATGATAGAGAGGATCTGAAATGATTAACTGATGTATTCTGGTGTTCAAAGGAGAATTGAAATCAGATGATTTTTTGCTTTAAAATAATCTGAAGAAAAAGATATTTAACAGCTCTGTGCTCCTAGGAATCCAGATGTGCCAATTTTTGAAACTGTGTTCTCCTAATCTATTTTAAGTGATATGTTTAGTGTATTTATTTTCTTTTTTACATAAGAAAATATTTTTTACATTTTCATTTTCATCTATATCATGATATTAAATTGTTTATAATTACTTTTAATAGGAAAGATTATTGTTAATTACTCTTTTCTTCAGTGGCCTCTCATCATTTAAAATCACTTTCCAGTGTGGTTCCAGATGATTCGTACTTGTTTACAAAAAGACAAGCTTGCCTCCTGAGGATGTAGTTGTTCCTCAGTCTTAATTAATATCAGCATTAATCAAGAATTAATGTGGGAAATTATTTACAATTAATAAAATTCTTATTACTATTCTATTTAATTAAGTCCTTATCATTTCTTGAAATAAATGACCCTAACTTAGTTGCTATATATCTATATCTTCATGGTACATATGCTAATGCACACACGTCACATCTCATCACATTTATGGAAATGTTCCAAAGCCATAGAATTGAAAAAAATTTACCATACCATTTTCAGAGTGCCCTAGAATTAAATATATGAGCTTTTGGGATTACTTTCTTTGATGTATGAACACCCCTCGAAATTTATATTAATATTAATATCCAGGTATTAAAATATTTGCTATCTTCAGTTACACCTGGTAGAACTATAATGACTGTCAGTCATTTAGGGAGTGATATAATTCAGATGAGATCCAGCATTCAAAATGACGAATCTTGAGGAAAAATGTTTCAGTAGCAGCAAGTAGGGATTGCTGGAGTGTGTGAGCAGTCATTATAGTTGTTAACACTACCATAACTTACAATTCATTTCAAAAATAGAAAGTTACTTTTTAAAAATAATTTCTCCAGTTGTACTGGGTTCTTAGTTACAGGGTTTTCTCCTGTATTCCCTGCATTCTAAACATACCATGTGTCTACATTGAGCCTACATGTGGTACATCCAAGATAATCATTTCCAAAGCAAGCATGCACAAAGCTCTGTGATTGGGGCTAGAGTGCACACTGATTTAAAGTGAGTAATCTGCTCTGAAGGAGTTTTTATGAAAGCTAGAGAACAAGCTATATATATCATGATTGTTGAGAAAAAGGACAGTGCCTATAATAATATTAATAATACAAGTTATCATTCATATAGTATATTTTAAATATTTCCCAAAGAATATTTAATATAATTCAGTAACACATTTAATTATATGTTATAGTTCCTGTTTTATAACTGAGAAAACCAGGGCTCAACAGATGAAAATAAGCTACCTAAATTCACACAGTTAATAAACTGCAGAACCTGGACTCAAATTCCTCTTTTTATATACACTGTCAGAAAGAGCTGAGTCTTCTGGTTTCTTCACTTTTTGTTTCATAGTTCCCTTGCTATTCCTGGTAATATTCCTGATTTTTTTGAAAAATATAATTTCACTCTGAGATGAACACTATAAAACATCTTCCCAATCTTTTCCCATCCCCAATAGATTTTTCACTTTTGCTTGATATGCTTCTTTCACATTTCACATGCTTCCCCAAATTTATTTTCCACTGAATACCAGTGATGCCTTTTTCTTAGGACTTCTAACAGAGAGTTTGTGAGGACATGTCAAAACATCAAGTTAAGTGATTTATAATTAGTGATCAGCAGCCCTTGGCTCTCTTAAAACTCATGTTGAGCATGTGTTCCAAAATTGTTTTAAAAGACAAAATTATCATTTCCATATAGTCTATCCCAGCATTATTGTACTTCCTTCCAGTACCTTTCATGTTAGCCCCTTAACATTCCTACTGCTACTATCTCTTTTAGGCCGCCATCACCTAAAAAGTGGATGGTGACAATTGCTATGCAACTGGATTCTATATATTTCCAGGTTCTCAATGCAATCCACTCTGAACACACTGCCACACACTGCCATAGTCTTCCTAATGCAGTAACTTGAAGTGGTCAGTGATGTTCTATGGAGATCCGTATTACCTCCAGCATAAAGTCTAATCCCCTTCACTTGATAGCAGATAAAGATTCAAATGTTCAATTAACATAAAAGAAAAAGTAAATGACTCTAAGAAACCAGAGAGGAGGGGTAGAAGAAACTTCTCGGAATAAAAATTTGCCATAGTTTTGAAGCATAATAGGCAAATTTAGCAAGTAATCAAATGTGCAAAGCATTTGATCAAAATTGTTATAGACTGAATTGTGTCCGCCTCCCCCAAATTCACGTGTTGAAGTTCTAACTTCCACTACCTCAGACTATTTCTAGGTAGGGTCTTTAAAGAGATAAGTAAGTTAAAATGAAGTCTTTAGGGTGGACCCTAATCCAGTATGACCAGTATCCTTACAAAAGGAGATTAGGATACAGGCATACCCAGGGAAAAGATGGCTATCTATCTACAAGCCCAGAAGAGAGGCCATAGAAGAAACCAACCCTAGCAACATCTTGATCTTCAATTTCTGGCCTCCAGATTTGTGCAAAATACATTTGTTTCTGCTATCCAGTCTGTGGTTCCTTATTCTGGAAGCCCTAGCAAACTAATACTAATATTCTCTGTAAAGGACTTTTATTGTGTAGAGATACTTACAAGAACAGGAGAAGATGAATGCATTAATGATGCATTAATGATTGCCAATTGAGTACCAAGTATAATATTTTAAAAGTAGAAAATACTCCAAAAATGCTTTATTTGGATATTAAATAGATATATTAAGTTGCTGCTATAAATAGAAAAAAATGGAATATATGGAAAGGGGTTCTTGTTAATGGAAAAAGCAAGCTTGAGAATAGTATGTAAAATATAATCCCATAATAATAAAAGCCTTTTAAGGTGATTTTGCTTATTTTGTTTGCATGTTCTTTTGGATATCAGTTTTTAACAGTAACATAGCTTACAATTCATTTCAAAACAAGAAATTTACTTTTTAAAAATAATTTTTTCAGTTGAATTGGTTCTCTTTTTAGCCCCAGAAAGTTTGTTTTTACTTGTTTTTGCTGGTTATCTTTTTCTGTTGTATGTATCCCTTTAAATGACCTTATATAAATTTTTCATCATTTTATAATCTGTACCAAGTATTTTACTCTTCTATTCTTATGCTTTTTATTTTGACCAAGATTAAATTACTCTCCTGTTTAATCCTGAAATCACTCTGCTGCTTCTTCTGGTCGGGTGTTAATACAAAAGCTAAACATGAAAAGGGATGTCTGGGTGACTCAGTTGGTTAAGTGTCTGACTCTTGGTCTCAGCTCAGGTCTTGAGATCAGGTTCCTGAGTTCACTCCCCACATTGGGCTCCATGCTAGGTGTGGAGCCTACTTAAAAAAAAAAAGAAAGTTAGAAGCACACATCTGTTTTACTGCATTCTCAGCACTGGGGTGATTTTTTAGTTACTGGTGCAATCAAAAAGCATTTAGTAACCTGTTTACTTCCTTGAGTCTATGCTGCAGACCGTAATCTTGAGGACAAAGGCCCTGTCTTTACTACCCTATCTCTAGTACCGCAATGCTTGACATATGATTGGTTAAATGAAGAAATAAATGAGCTTTGTAGGCATCTTTGAAAATGTTCAAAAATTTTATTAAGCAAATATTATATGCTCAGGACTTAGCGGATACAGGAAATTCTTAAAGCAATTTTTATAAGCTTAAGAGAAACGATTTGCTAGCTCAATTGGAAGATACTTTAATAGATATGAAACAAAAGGTAAAAAACATAAAAGGAAAAATGATGTCATTCAGATTATAAATGCTGAATGACCTTGGTATTTAAACTACGGTCCATGGACCAGCACATTAACACCCCCTAGGAGGTTGTTAGAAATGCAGAATCTCAGGCCTTTCACAGACCTACAGAAATAGAATCTGTATTTTCATAAGATCATCAGGTTATTTGTATGCACATCAATATTTAGGAAACTCTTGGACAGACATCAAATAATGTAGATATTCAAAAGGGGCCAGAAAGTCAGGAAAAACCTCATATGGAAGGCACTCAGTGAAGTTATGTAAGTATGTAATTTCCAAAAATAATAGACCTGCTCCAGAACTCTAAGAACTTTCTAGACATAAACTAAAGTTGTACAACATTGTTGGTTTTCCTTGTATTTAATTTACATTAAACAATTTATATTCATTAGAAGTAAAAAAAAAAAAAAAAAAGAGTATCTTGTTTCATGCTTTTAATGTTTGAACCATCTATTCTAATACCCCGAATGCTCCCTTATCTGAAATTTTTAAGTTGATGTGGACAACAATTAGACATCATTTAGGATTGTATCAACTGAATGTATAATTAGTTGATGTGAAATTAATGAAGAAGCAGCACAGACAATGTATAAGGAGAAGATTGAAAACCTTAAGGTTGGTGCGGGTAAGTCAGGAATGCCAAGTCCCCTGAAACTATTAACAGCCCATTAATCTTTCATGAACATATACTCTAGGTAGGTAGCATCACACTTCTATTTGTTCATTCTTTTGAGGCACTTGAATCACGATAACATGAAAAAGGCACAACTATAGATCAAACCATAGTAGCTAATAATTTTTGGACTGATCTTATTTTTGTATCTGTATTCTTTTCTAACAGACTGAATAATTTTCACAAGTGACCTTAATGGTGATGGCCATTTAAGAAAATCACTGGTTTAAGGACAGTACTAGTTGTTAAAAATAATTTAATCAGTCATTGGTTAAACGGAACAGATGCTGTTTTAGCTACATAATGTGATGACTCAGAACTTCATAAAACCAGTATCAACTACACATGTTAATTGTGGAGGACAGTGAACAGGTAACACAAAATCAAGAATAATCCAAAATCCCTTTGTACTCGTCATTGAAATATCAGTAAGTGATTTTTCAACTCTGATTTGCCTTCCCCATTTGCTCTGTAAAGCAGTACTACATGAAAGTTGGGTGCTTACTAGAAATATGTAAAGAATGTCTGACTAAACAGGAAAGAAAAGTTAATTTAGAACAGAAACTTTATCATAATAAATGAAAATTTTATTATCATGGTAAGTTTATATTTATAGATTTAAAATAACCTCTAATATAAGATTTTGACTGATAGGAATGGCTCTGAGATTCCGTAAGGATGTTAATCTTAGACAGAATGTCATCATTCCTGCATATGCTTTATCCTTGGGAAGAAAATGATTCATAATGAGGACATTTTTAAGCAGAGTGTCTCGAACATTCCATAGTTAATATTTCATGTTTCCCTATTTATTATATCAGCTTTTTCACAATATCATTTTTAAAGTTTAACTACTGTCATTATAAATGAAGATTGTTTTGATTTATTATAGCTTCTCTCTATACAATGAGTTTATAACAGATATTAATGCTAGGATTTGAGGCATTTTTAAAAGAGATACATGTGTCTTGGTTTTCTGCTCTCAATCATTGCTATTATACAATTAATATTACTTCTTAATAAGTTATTTTACACTGAAATGGAATTGAACTTAACCTCTGGCATTTCACTTTCCTGAGACAGTACTATATTGAAATAGCAAGTATTCACTTTCTAAGCATTCATCAAGCAACCCTCCTTCCTTTAGTTGCTATTCACTTATAATGTCATGATAACAGAACTAATATGTTAATGATTAACCATGAAGCATCTAATTCAAAAACTAAGTAAAAAGTAAGCTCATTTTGATATGAATCCCTTTTTAAAGCAAAACGTGAAAATGACATAGCTTTACAAATTATCTTGCCTTGCCCCTTTAATATTTACAAATTTAAAATTCAATGTCTTTTCATTTTGAAAAACTAGTGTGGGCTCTCCTCTCTAGCACAATCCTGGTGATTCTACAGAAGAGGAAATCTCTTCTTCCCCCAAATCTAACAATTAAGAAAAAAAGATGGGGGGAATCCCCTTAGGAAGCAGAATGTGTGGAAAATAAGTGGTAGCTTAGAAAGAAAGATGTCACTGATGGGAAAGGGGATAAAAACACTTTCCTTTCCTCTCCATTGTTTTGTTAACCTTGCCTATATCATTGCTTAACCACAGGTTAAGAAAACCACAAGTCAGACCGCATAGCCAGTTTGGCAGGGAAACATCAGGGCATCCCTGGATCCTAGCATCACCATGACAAGTGTAGGTGAGCTGGTCCACGCCTGAGAATTTGCTCTTCTCCATCCTCCATGGTTTGAAACAAACAGTAATCTGTGCTGGAGCTTTTCAGTCACCTCATTTCCTAAACACCAAAAACAGAAGCTAGGTCACAGGGTTCAACACCTTCCTGGTGGTAACACTATTGGTCACAAAACCTGAAAATCATGACAAGTATGAGGTGGAGTTGGAAACTAATGTGTCACCAGTGAAATTTCAAGCTTTATGGAAGACAAACAAGAGACCAAGTAACATATAACAGTCCCCCAGAAAACAGAGTTTGGGGCAAAACTTATGTTCTAAAACTACTATCATGTGTAATCCCAGTGTAGTGTGAGTGGGGGGTCAGGGGAACTGAGGCAGTGAAGTATAGGAAGCCAATACAGTGTGACGCATCCCCACGCTGGCCATGCTGGCATAGAACTTCCCCTCCATAAGCAACTGCTCTACTCAGAGGACAAAAGTGACTTTCCGTGTCTCTGATACCCGTGTCAGCTCAGACCCCATATCGAACAGTCCTCAAAATGTTTTCAGTATTTGTCAAATGGCTGCAGATACTGATGGAAGTATTAAAACATGCATTTTCAGGGGCACCTGGGTGGCTCAGTCGCTTGAGCACCTGCCTTTGGCTCAGGTCATGATCCCAGGACCTGGGATCAAGCCCCATGTTGGGCTCCCTGCTCAGTGGGGAATCTGCTTCTGCCTCTCCCTCAGCTCATGCTCTCTCTATCTCTCTCTCAAATAAATAAATAAAATCTTAAAATAAATAAATAAAACATGCATTTTCAATAGGTGTGATAGCACCCTTATGGGGCCAAAAATTGGTTCTTGGTGGTGGGGGAAGGGGTTCCAAAAAATTCTTATACTTAAGTAAGATGCATATGTATAAAGAACAGATATGGGGGGCCTGGGTGGCTCAATCGCTTAAACGGCTGACACTTGATTGTGGCTTAGGTCATGATCTCAGGGTCAGGGATCGATCCTCCCATTGGACTCCACACCCAGCGGGGAGTCTGCTTGAGATTCTCTCTCCCTCTCTCTCTCTCTGCCCCTCCCCCCTGCTCTCTCTCTCTCTCTCAAATAATAAATAAATCTGAAAAAAATAAGATAAAGAACAGATATACTGCGCTTAGGGCCAGCTGCATAATTTGCAATGCCCTGTGCCAAATGAACATGTGGGGCACCTTATTCAAAAAGCAGGGAAAGAGTACCACCAAAGATACTAAAATATATGGCTTTTTCCTATTGCCTGAAGTTTAGCTCTGTACTTGTGATGGTGTTTATTTGCTATTTAATGTCATTCAAAATAAAGAAAAATTAAAACTTTAAATTTTGGGGTAAATTTTTCCATTCATCTTTATATCATGCAATCACCATTTTAAACGCAAATGTAAGACCAGTCTATTTAACTCCTATGTGGAATCACTAAAATTATGCAATTTGTATTTCACAGCTTATATATACCAATGCATTTCTTTTTTTTTTTTTTGACAGAACACTAGAAACATCGGACAAAACTGTCTTCCAAAGTGAGGATTTATGTACTGGCTCTTCTCTATCTCCTATTGATCAAACATTTACTTCTAGGGAGTTAACTCCTCACACACTTAGAGGTTCCAACTGCTTTTGGAAATATATTACTTTTTTGCATAAATACATAGTCTATTTTCATGAATGTTCCTTATACTTTAAAAAGAAGCTTTATTTTGGTGCACATTGGTGCACAAAGTGGGATATCTATTATGTATCTTTAATATCTTCTTTTAAATTAAGTCATTTAGGACTCCTTGGCTTTTTATTTATTTATTTATTTTGCATAAATGTGTATTCTAAAATCTCTCCTTATCATAACTCTTACATCTTCATTGTAAGTTTTAGTCTTTACATTTATAAATTACTTCTTTGTCTTGTTCCATGGTGCTTTGCTTTGCTTAAATTCAGACTTGTCAGATAATTATGTTTGTCACCCTGTTCTTTTGTTGTGGTTGTTGCATTTGCCTAGTATCTCTTTATCATCTTGTAATTTTAGCTTTTGTTAATGCCTTTGTTTTAGGTGTTTCCCTTTTATATAGCAGAGGGCTGGGTCTTGCTTTCTATGCCATCAGAATATCTTTTCTCTTTTAAAGATTTATTTATTTATTTTAGACAGCGAGAGGACAGGGGGAGGGGAAGAGGGAGAGAATCTTCAAGCAGACTCCCTACTGAGTGCAGAGTCCGGTGCAGAGCTCCATTTCATGACCCATGAGATCACGACCTGAGAACCAAGATTTGGATGCTTAACTGACTGAGCTGCCCAGGTGCCCCTACATTTTTCTCTTTTAAAAGGTGAGATAAGTATAGTTAAATGTTTTGATAAAATGGATTTGTTTAGTTTCTGTCCTGTCAGATTACTTTATGCTTTGTGTTAAGTTATATTTTCTATTTGTCTTCCACCATGTGATCTGCTTTCTTTGAATTGAAATTTTCTATTGTTTTGTATTTCTTTTGGTATTTATGACTTTGTTGTTGTTCCACTGGGCACACTTACGCTATTACCTTTATATAATTTCTTCAGTCCTAAGCTACCCAACCTAGAATCTTACTGATGTTGTGTCCACTTAAAATATTATGCATTGCTCTTGTTTCTCATTTGTGTGATAATCAACAGTGCAATTTTATATTTCCCTTCACTTTTCTCTCTCCTCCCACTTTTAAAAAAATATTGATTTATTTTAGAGAGAGAGAGAGCATGTGCATGCAAATGGGGGAAGGGGCAGAGGGGGAGGGAGAGAGAATCTCCAGCAGACTCCCCGATGAACACAGAGCCTGACTGGGGGCTCAATCCCAGGACCCCAGGATCATGACCTGAGCTGAAATCAAGAGTCGGACATTTAACTGACTGGGCCACCCAGGCACCACTCTCCTCCCCCTTTTAAGTTGTGTTATTTCCACTTTGTCAGAGCATGTACTATGTGTGTATTGTTCTTACTCTTTTATACCTACCGTTGTTATATTTTAGATTTTTAATTAAATTTATCCAATGCTTTAGAGCAGCTGCTTTGCTAAAGTTTCCCCATTTGCCTCCGGGTGAATGAAGTTTGATGTTAACAAAATTATTAAAGAAGGGCTCATTAGTACAAAATTACTTAGTATTGGATGTCCAAACCTGATTTTTCAGAGCCTTCCTTTTTGAAGGAAAACTTGGTTCTATATATAAAAGAACACAATATTTTCAAGAAACTCAGATTTGATAATTATGCCTGTTAAAATTCTATATATAGCCATGAGATAATAAAAATGTAATGTGTAATGCAAATGAAAACTTAAAAATGTAATTACTGAAACACTCTAAAAAAGTCAAGAAATGAAAAAAGGAAGTATAAAACTGGTAAGGGCACTTGAAAATTACAGATGGTATTATAAAGTTATGAGCAAATATTTTGATAATTTCATTTATGTAAGTGTTCTAAATGATCTGATCAAAAGACAAAGATCATCAGACTGGATTTTTAAAATCTAACTTTTTATAATAAATCCATCTAATACAATTAAAAGTAAAAGAGATAATAAAGATATGACATGCATATATCCACATTAATAATTGCAAAATGCCCTTTGGACAAAAAGCATTTGTACAGATACGTAAGGTCATCCTATAATGATAAAAAGTTTGTTTCATCAGGAAAACAAACTATTTTGAATTTTTATGTCTCTAATTATATGATCTCAATATGAAAAAAATATTACTGGAAAAGATATAAAATTAATAATTATACTGGGAAATATTAATACACACTTCTCAGTAAGTGATAGAAAAGTCAGACAAAAATAAGGATAGAACATTTTTAATAAAGGAGACTTATCTAGAATGCTGCATCTATAAATTTTGGACGGAACATCTTTATTTCACACTCACGTGGAGAATTTATGAAAACTAATCATATACTGCTGCACCATAAAGCAGGGCCAGGGCATTTCAAAGTTCTGAATTCATGCCGAACGTGTTTTCTGACCCCTTGGAAATTAAGCTAGAAATCAATAAGAATGACTAAAATCCAAAAGACCTCGGTGTTTGAAAATTAGCAGAGATGAGCCTTCCAGGAATTGAAAGTCATGATGTACCTTGAACAGACTGTATTTTTAACTTGATTCTGTGTAAATGAGAGGATGCAGGAGGGGGCGAGGGGAGAAAGACAGAGAACAAGGCATGCATTTCTCAAAGTGGTCACAACATGGTGAGAAATATAATTTAAAAGGAAGAGTAAATGCTACTCACCAAATACATTTTTTTCTATTTCTGATTTTGTTATTTTACTTCTTTAACTTTTCCACCTTTGGCTTCCATGATTTTTAAAATCTGTGCAGGCAAAGTCTTCCCCGAAAACAAGCAGCTCAGACTAAGTGACTCAAGGAGGACCTAGCGACTATCTACATTAAGGCAGGCTATCGCTATGAGAGGTGTCCTCTTACTTGACTGGTATGTTTTTCATGGGCACTGATGCCCACTCATGTGGCAGATATCAAATGAAGACTTTTTCTCTTCTCTGAGATTTTTCAAATTGGGACCTCAGCCTGTAGGTCTTTTATGTGCTTCAGTGCCTTCCAGCAGACAACATGATTTCTCTCAGTCCCTAGATTTCCACAGCCTGTCATACCCAGACATTCTGTTTTCTCCTAGTAAGTGCCTTTTTGGGTAGACTCTCTCCCAAGATAACTAACAGTGGCTCCCCAGATGGGAGCCACATTAGACCACGAGAGACAGGCCCCTGACCTCTCCTGTTAGTGGACATAAAAGGAAATTTACATTCATCCTGTCTGTTCTGCCATCAGAGGCTGCACAGGACACACCTTACCTTTACACTTTTTAACATATGAGTCACATATATTCCCTATGGCTCCTAAACTCTGGTGACACTTGTTAAAGTTTTCAGATGGTTCTCTGAATTCTCCTTAACTTGGCTTGGTTGAAAAGAGAGTAAATGTCCCAGCTTTCTGATAACTCTTATTACATAAATCCTTTCTCACCCTCTCCTGACCCAGCATCACGACCCTGGAAGCACGCAGAAGGATAAAATAAGCCACATGCTACAAAGCTTGTTTTACAATATGTTATCATGCAATAAGTAGATAATTTAGTACCTGAAATTCAAGCATTAAGAAATCTAAAATTCTGAGACAACAGGAAAATAACAGTTAACTTCCAGCTAAAAATATGGATATGTGCACATATGTGTATGTGCTATTACATATAAATGTTAATGCCATTACATATACATAGGCACCAGTTTTATATGTTGCTACATACATACATACAAACACACATACATGTACAACACACACACACAGCTAATAAACCAGCATAACATTTGGTGTTTGTGTGTAATATATCAATGTATCTCACAAGTTATTGAATCAGTTTATTAAATATTAGACAACTATTACCATTATAGAGATGGAAACTGATTATCTTGTGATTCTTTTTGCCCCCTGACTTCGGGAGAATAGAGTCTAAAATTTGAAAATATGCAAATGCAGAGTCATTTTTTAAGTATCATGTTAATTTTAGATCATCAATATTGACAGACGAAGAAGGTACCAAATTTAACAAAGTTGGATTTGGGATAAAATTGGGATGATTACTTTGATTGCAATAATTTTTTTTATTGGAAGACATTTAGCCTACCATTTAACCATTGGGTATATTTGATTTAGGTGTATAGTCTCTGACCTATATAAAACTAAATATAATACAAACCAGAAGCCCCAAATCCTAAAATTGTAAGTAGATCATGTGCACAGATGGAATAAAGAAAAGTCCCAGGGTTGCCTAAATTCTTAAACTGGTTTTCCCAGAACTTGTCATCAGGATCTAAGAAGAGGTTAATAATAAACAAAGAAACAAAAAATAAAGCTAAGATAAGATAACAATTTAACAAGGATTCTTCAGCAAAAGAAAAACATAATGGATACCATATGTGAAAAATGCTCAACATCACTAGAAACTGAAAAAAAAAAAAATTAAAACACATTGAGATGCCCTCTTTAACCCACAAATGAGCAAACAGAGTAAAGGTGGACTGAGATGGGCACTTTGATACACTGCTTAAAGGAGTGTAAATTGCTGTAACCCTTCTGAATAGCAATTTGACAATCAAGGACCTGAGAATGCTTCATTACCTTTGCCCCAGTAATCTTACATCCAGCATGAGGAAGTAACTCTAAATACAACCTCATGAATAAAGGGGCATCTTTTGTGAAGTTATTTACAGGAATGAAAACAATCAAAATGTCCAAGAAGAGAATGCTTACTTAAATTGTTACACTCACATATGAATGTTAAGCAACCTTTGAAAATTATGTTTATGCAGAAGTAGTTATAACAGTGAAATTAATAATAACTGACAAAAATTATATAAAAATATGATCCCAGCTATGGGCAAATATGTCCCATAACTTCTGGCAAAAACAAATACAAAACCTCTTTGCAGGGAGGTATCCTTGAACTCAGATTCCTTAGTGCTCCCACAAATGAATTCTATAAAATGTGAACTGAAAAAGAATCACGAAATTGAGGCACTAACCTGCAACTATAAGAGTATTTCAGATATAATAACTTCCATTTGTAAAGGGGAAAAATTACCTTTAGTATGCTTAAAGAAACACAGAGGAAAGAAATGATGACCAACAAATAAGAAACCATTAAAAATGGTAAGAAAATTTTGATAAAGAATCAAATAGAACCTCTCAAATAAAAATACATATGATATATAATATATGACAATAATATTTAATAAAAAATAAAACTGAATGCTTATTTAAATACTGCTAAAGAATGAATAAACTAGATAATAGAACTGAATTTCACATGGCATGTTCTCTTAAGGTGGCCCTTTATTTCCAACAATCCACATTCTTCATACTTGAATTTGAAAACAGAAACAGATCCTGCAAACATCCACTTAAATAGGATTGGTGACATTTGCACTCACATGAAGATATTCTGAAATATTTCTTTCTTTGGTCCTGATGATTTTATTTCAAGATGTCTCTTCCTTCTGTGCAATGCACAGAACTGATATAAGAACCTGTTCTATTTATGTTAGTGACCTGTACTAATGTATTCTCATTGCCTGGGGCCTTGTTTTGAGCCAATATGGATGCCAAAATTGGTTCTGTCAAAGAATGCCTTTAGAGGAGTTGATTGTGACCTTCACATAGAATATGAAAGTTCATAATCTTGTCCATGTAAGCTCCTAAAACTGTAAAGTTGGAATATGAGGAACTAGTCTGAAGTATAAGCAATAAACTCTGATCCAGTTATCTCTTAACTTTTGAAATGCAGATCTCTGAACTACAACATGCTATGTTGGCAACAAGTTTCTCACATGCTCAATAGAAGCCTTGGATGACCTATTCAAATGACCCAGAACAGTACTGACACATGGTATGAGCCACTCAAAACTAATGAATGTGATGATACTCATAGTATCACCATTGCTAAGAGTGAACAATAAAATGCTTATAAAGTGGGGGATAGTTAAATACACTGAACAATATTTAGCAGCAATTTTAAGTATGAGGTAACGCCAAATACACAAACATAAAAGATTCTCCAAATACTTTTGAGTTAGAAATAAAAAATAACAAGCATATAAAGCATAACCCCAGTTGCATTGCAAATGTTAACTAAAATTGTATATACTCACACATGCTGCTATTGATTTTTATGCATGGGGAAACACTATCATTAGCAGTATTTACTGCTGAAGGGTTAGGTTGGGTTGAGAGAGAATGGAGTCATTCTATAACTCTTTCCAGTACCAACTCTTGTACTGTTTACTTTTATTCACTAGCATTTATTCTTATATTATTTGATGAATTAAAAATAATGCAGGTGATGGGTAAAATAGGCAATGGGGATTAAGGAGTACACTCGTTGTGATGACCACTGGGTGCTGTATGGAAGTGTTGAATCACTATATTGTATACCTGAAACTAATATTACACTGTATGTTAAATAACTGGAATTTAAATAAAAACTTAAAAAAAATTTCACAAGCAAAAAAAAAAATGCCAGTAAAGTTGCAATATAATCTCATAGAGAATAAAATCACAGATTAATTGGGAGGTCGCTGAGTTTTTATTGCTTTCTCGGTGCAAATTCATACTTTTAAGTATCTTTTTCCCCCAAATCCAAATGCTTCATCTCCAACTTTTTAGTATACCACCCATTTATTTTAACCTGTTTTCTCCACAGTTTGGCACTTCCATCTGGCACTAATTTCCTCTGTGTATGTTCTTCTTCAGCTTAAGAGAGTACAGGAAGTCAGGAAGGAAAGTGACAGGCAGGTATCAAGACCTGTGCAGAGTCTGAGATTTTTCCATACTTGAAGCCATGATATTCATGGTCAGAGACAAAGGACTTATTACTAACAATAGCAATAGCAAGTATATTAGTATTTTCTTGTATCATTTCCCTTGACCCACCTTCCTACTGGGAAATGCAAAGAAGGCCAAATGACACCTGCACATATAGTGGGTTACATTACAGGAAGGAACCCTGCACTTACAATATAAATCTACTATGAATGATCAGTTAGCATGCTTGACACTATTTCTATCAACCAAGATTGTTTATTATGAAAACATGCTTGAAAAGTAGCCCAGAACCAGAAGAAAATCACTGCCTGTGCTGCAAGAGAGACATGCTGAAATACAAAACATCAAAAAACATACTAATGTCATTTTGATGAGTCACTTTCTCATCCCTTTGATGAGAGCTCTGCAAGGGTCTGTCATGTCACTGAACTGTAGAGTCATGTTTATCATAAGTAAATACCTTGCACTTTTTAATTGGGTGAGCTTTGATAGTATCTTAACAGTTGTTTAAAAATACACAGAGAAGGGAGCTAAGATTTATGGAAAATCTTAGAGATGGGTGGGAGAAAAGTTCATTGAAATTTAAGATAAGGGACAAACCATTCCTAGTAGAAATAGTCAAATATAACAAAAATATCATAAAACAATACTCCTGGCTGGAACTATAAGGATAATTGGAGAAAATGAGCTATATTATCGTGTGTTTTGTGAGACTATACTAAGAAATTCAGAAGAAAAAGATTAATGGCAAATATTTTTAACTCATTCTTCCTTTCTCCTGGAAAATTAATTGATTCCAGAGCTGTGTTTAGGAAAAGATACATATTTTCAGTGGAGAAACTGGCAGACACTATCTTAACCAGGTGATCAAGTTAAATCTCACTAGCACGTCACTACTTATTGACATCATGTACTTCTTAATAGAGGCATTGAGAAGGGCACAGCATTACTTCTGTGGTATACTCGCCAAAAAGGCATATGCTTAATCCAATCATGAAACAGCATCAGATAAATCCAGATCTGGAGACATTTCACAAAATAACTGCCCAGCACTCTTCAAAGTGTCAAGGTCATGATAGACAAGGAAAGATTATAGAACTGTCACAGAATGGATAAAACTAAGGAGATGTAGTAATAAGGATCCTGGATTGGATCCTGAAAGAGAAAAATAATATTAGTAGAAAAATCAATGAATCCTGAATAAAGCCTGTATGTTAGTTAATAATGTTGCCCTAATGACTAATTCTTAGTTTTCTTAGTTGTACTATGGTTATGTAAGATGTCAACATTAGGGGAAATGGGTGAAAAGTAAATGAAAATTCTCTGTACTGTTTTTTTTTTTTTTTTTTGGTTGTTTTTGTTTTTGCTTCTGTTGTAAGTCTAAAATTATCAAAAAAAAATTTAAGGTATATGAAGACAAGAAAATAAATGAAACAAATAAGCCATGATTTTATTTACTGTGGGGCATCATTATAGATTATTAAATTAATGGCCTCCAATGAATCATGTCTCCTAGTATTCACACTTTCACACATTGACTCAGACGTGGGTCTTGTGATTTGGTTAGCCAATCACAAATCAGCAAACATGAGGTAAGCAGAGGCTTGATGAGTGCTTGACCATTTGTATTTATCCTCCTAGGATCCCATGACTGCTATTTGCTCCACAGGTTATTCTGCTGAAGTGTCCAAATGGAACAGGATGAGGAACCCCAGACAACAGGCATAGCTAACCACCAGGCATGTGAATGAGACTCTTTTGGACAACC
This sequence comes from Halichoerus grypus, assembly GCF_964656455.1. Classification (NCBI taxonomy): domain Eukaryota; kingdom Metazoa; phylum Chordata; class Mammalia; order Carnivora; family Phocidae; genus Halichoerus; species Halichoerus grypus. The sequence continues at coordinate 62,521,440 of NC_135721.1, read as the reverse complement.
CAGCCCCAGTCAAGCCACCAGATGACAGTAGCTTTAGAGGAGACCCCAGACAAGACCAGCAAAAGTATCACTCAGCTGATTCTAGCCTAGCTGCCAAATTATAAACAAATAACCTGTGTTAGTCTTAAGCTATAGATACACAAATTATTTATTGTGGCAACTACTCAACTATGTGCATAATATGATGTGTCATTTACGTTGAATAAAGTGAATGTGGTAAACAATACTTTTTGAAAAAACGGGTACGCATTGGTTGTAATCTAACATCATAACTAAGGTCAGAATAATGGTCAGGGCCTCGTAGATGTCCTGTATGTGTGGAGATTTTCTGTCCTCTACTTCTGAACAGTGAAGGTGAACAGTATCTCTAAGCAATGGATGACTTCTTGTAGATGTCTTCTAATCAATAGCTGTAGGAAGAAAGAGCTCATCTCTGAACTGGAAATAGCGTCTGTTTGGATATTGTCTACTTGCATTGATAGCTCCTCTCCTTTATTCAGTGCAAACCTCTTACTATAAAGCTCATGGTAATTGAATGGAATATTCAGACTCGTTGCTTAAAGATACGGCCTCTTGACTATACAAACAACAAAAACAGGTACAGTCAAATGTGCATGCTTTGGCCAGTATTTTTCTCTGCATTTACAAAATCTCTGAGCTAAACCCCTTACCCACAAGTATTCCCAATGGTTCAGTCTTTCCTTACAATAACTGTGCAAGATTTCTCTGACAGTCTCTGATTCAGGGGAATAAATGAAGTGGGTTTCTTTCAAGAAGCATAGACAGCTCATAGTCTCTGAGTACAGCTCTCAGGTATTTGGACTGTTGCTCTTTTAACCCTGTGCCCTCTTGGTCAGTATCAGTCCTCATCACATCTTCTTTAAGGGGAAACCCTGGGATTCCCCTAAAGCCCAGAGCTCAAGATGAAGACCTCAGGTTCTTGTGTCATCAGTCTTCTTTTTACTAAGGACACAAAGAACTGTGCATTGAATGCTTCCCTCAGGCCTTCATAAGATATATTTCTTCATTACCAACTACTCTTTTTCTTTCCATTTTAAATGTGTTTTGCTTTAAGAAATGCTACCGTGTTGATGCAGAAATAATGAAAGGAGAAAATAAATTGTAAAGCACTGTATTTTTTCTAGATGGTGTGTCAAATGCTGCAATCCTTCAATGAAGAAATCTTGTTTGATAATATATGAATTTGAAATGAAATATAAATCCATCATTATTTGCAGATGATGTGATATTATATATTAAAAACCCCAGAGTATCTACAGATACATTATTATAATTAAGAAGATAATTTAGCAAAGTTGTGGGATACAGTGCCAATGTACCAAAATATATCAACTCTATTGACTATAAACTAGGAACAAAAAATTTGAAAATGGGCTATAAATGCTACCACTTATAATAGCTTCAAAAATTATTATTATTTTTAAGTAGGTTCCACACCCAGAGTGGAGCCCAACTCAGGGCCCAAACTTATGACCCTGAGATCAAGACCTGAGATCAAGAGTTGGACACTTACCCAATTGAGCCATCCAGGCACCCCATAAAATTATTAAATACAAAACCACAACAAAATAATGTTTTGCACTCATTAGAATTTAAAACAAATATCAAACGTTGGTGAGGATATGGAACAAGCAGAACTCTTACATGTTGCTGGTAATCAGAAAGTAAAGTGTTAGAACTAATCTGGAAATAGTTTTGGCAATGTCTTGTAAACTAAATAGTAATCTTTCCTATTCCCTTATTTTTAAAAAAGATTTATTTACTTAGAGAGCATGCATGGGGCGGAAGAGGGTTGGAGTGGCAGAAGGAGAGGGAGAGGGAGAATCTCAAGCAGACTCCCTGGTGAGTGCAGAGCCCAATGCGGGGCTCGATCTCACCACCCTGAGATCATGACCCTGAGCTCATGACCTAAGTCAAAATCAAGAGTCAGATGCTTAACTGACTGAGCCACCCAGGTACCCTTTTCCTATTCCCTTACAAGCTCACTTCTAACTATTTACTCAACAAAAATAAAAATATATGTCCCACACAAAGACTTGGACTAGAGTGTTCATAGTAACTTAATTCATAATAGCACAAAGCTGGAAATGACTCAAAATGTGCATAATCAGAAGAATGGATAAACAGTGTATGGTATATTAATGATAATAATGGAATATTACTAAGCAATAAAAAGGAGCTATTGGTATACATGATGACATGAATAAATATGACCAACATATTCTTAAGTGCCTAATGTATAATTCTATTTATATCTATTAATCTATAGTTAAAAAAATCAAAAGTGTTTGCCTCAGGGGGATGATTAACTGGAAAGAGGCAGGGAGTAAATTTCTGGGGTGATAAAAATATTCTGTATCTTGTTAGGATTGTGGTTTATACTAGTAAATGTAAAATTTCCCTTAAAAAAGGAATGGACTAGGGGCACTTTGTTGGATCTGACTCTTGATTTCAGCTCAGGTCATAATCTCAGGGTCATGAGATCGAGCCCTGCGTGTGTGTATAAATTGCTAAGCTGATTCTAAATCTTATTTGGAAATATAAAAGGCCACTAATAGCTGAGACAATCTTGAAGAAGAACAAAAAAGTTGAAGGGTTTATACAACCAAATATCAAGGATCATCGTGAGACTACAGTTGTTAACATGATATAGCATTGGTGTAAGGACAAATGAATAGAAAATTGGATAGCATAGACTAGAAAGAGACCAACATATAAAGGCTTTGACATGAGTGACACTGAGTTAGAATAGGGAAATGATGAGTGTTTTTTTTTTCTGGAAATTGTGCTATGACAATTGGATATGAATATGGAAAAAAAATAATACCTCACACTGCACAGAAAAATTAATTACAAGTGGATTGTGAACCTACATGTCAAAAAGGGGAAATGATTTCTAGAAGAAAATAAAGGAAACTGTATTTATCATCTCAGAGTAGGTATATATTTCTTGAACAGCAAACAAAATCATAAAGTAAAAGAACAATGAACTTCATTAAAATTTAAATCTTTTTTTCTTTAAAAGTTTTTTTTTATCAATAAAAGAGGTCAGCTATAAGGTGGGAGAAATGTTTTTGAAATATATTTATCTCACAAAGAACTCAAAGGACATATAAAAAGTCTTACAAATGCTCCACTTTCAGATTCACCATTAAAATGTGAATTACAACTACAGTGAGATACACAACCACTAGAATATCAAAAATGCAAAAAAACAGCAAAATCAAATGGTATTTAAATAGTAAAACTAATACTCTCATGGACTATTTGGAGATATGTAAATAGACAAAACCACTTTGGAAATCTATTTAGCAATGTATAATAAAGTTGAATATAGGTTATTTTATGACTCAACAATTTCATCTCTGGAAATTTACCCAACAATATACCCAGCATATATATATATATATATATATATTCATAGGGAAATCATTTTCTAGATTGAAACCACCAATTAACAAATATGCAATTTTCCAGGAAGTTCAGAGATACCTATATTATCATTGACTTACTCTCTTTTTCTAAGAAATGCAAGCACATGTAGAGAATAACAACAAAAAAGAAAACAGTTTTATTGTTATTTTGTAACAAGCACTATCAAAGAAAATCTAGTATGTTAGAAATGATGATTTTGAGCCAATTGTTTTTTCAATTCCTTCATATCTATTTGCATTCAAAAATGAATTGAACTCACACTATTTGCTATAAAGTGACAATAAGAGAAGATGCCTGCACATAAGGAAATTAGACTCTAATAAATTTTAATAGATAAATTTATTCAGGTATTAAGTATAAAAATGTGTTGTGGTAATGCAAGCATTTTTCCATCATTCCTATACATTTAATACAAATTTGGAGACAAAAGTTCTCCATGTGTATCAATCAAAATCATTTCCCTTGAGACATTTTTTTGTCACAGTTTTTGTTTTCCAGAAAAATATATACAAGATTGTTAATAAGCTAAATAACTGGTGGCTACCTGACATCTCTCCAAAATTTGGTCCATGAATCTAATTAGAATCTCCTTTTTAAATTAATCACTTGCTTTATTTTTTTAATCATTTGCTTTATTATCTTTCAATATAAAACTTAATTTAGTAATAACAGTCATTACTGAATGTAATGTACAGAATTATCAAATATTCCTGTATCAGTACCTGACACATTGAAGGGGAACAATAAGAATTTGCTGAATGATTGAGTAAATGTTAATAAAGAAACTATGCGATTATTTTAAGTAAAAAAGTAGAAGCACACAGAAGATGAATATTATTATTTACTTTTCATTTAATTTAGTGCATCATTTTATTTGCATTTGAAGAAATGCTTTGTCTTTCAGAAATTGACATTCTACTTCTGAACTAAGTCCAGTATTTGTGTATGATAATGTAGAAGCTTTCAAATATTTTTAACTTGGCAAAAATATGAAATTCAGTTCACATGTCTGAGGTCTTTTCCCACATTCTCTCCCTCAATTGATAGACAACCCTTTGCCCCTTTATTTTACAGGCCTTCAGGAACATAAAATTCTGTCTATATCTTGTTAATAAAGTTAGAGGCATCACAAGATCCTGCTTATAATTCATGCTTATCTTTATTATCTTTACCCTTGGGTTGACCTCTGCCTTTTAGTTTTGTTTGTTCAGTTTAGTTTAGTTTAGTTGTTTTGTTTTTTTGTTTTTTTCCAATTGCCAAATTCCCCAATGGGTCTTTCCATGAGAAATAAAATTATATTCTTGGTACTAACATCTTCATACATGGAGCACTTTAATATTAAAACATTTCTTTTGGTTAAAATAAAGAAACTACCCAGTTAGATGCATTACAAACAGTCTCCTAAATATTCCATATTATGAAATTGTGAAATTATTCTCAGTCTTTTCCAAGAAATGTACAAGGGAATGGTTTCTCAGTGATATTCTTTGACTAACAATATTTAAACAAATGTAATTAATGTGTTTCCCTAATAGTATAAAATAGTTTATCAAATGAGAACTGCATGTTGTTCTATGTGGTTTAATTTTATGTTAAAGGTGTCAAATATTTCTGATTCATTAATCTGTCATTCATATGCCTTCAAAACTTGCAACAATCTACTCCTTTTGTGTGCTCATGTATTTATGCATTCACTCACTCATTTGTTAATTTAGCTATGCTTATTCACCAATTACAATAGTCCTAAACTAGTTTCCAGAGTTAAAATAGTAAACAATGTAGTGCTTAACATTACATTTTATTCTTTTCATTTGTGAGCTTCCTCTAGGCTCTAATTGAAATAGTAAAAGGAAGACAAGTTTATATAATTGCTCATGGCATCCAGGAGGCAACTAATATTTCACAGAAATTCTCATCCATTATTTTCTTCTATTATTATAATGTATATAAATTTCTATCTGAATATAGTATGGCCCTGGTCCAGAGGAAAGATGCCCACATTTCTGGTAATAAAAATAATTTACCTCAGCCTCTATGATCTTACAAAAGATGTTCACTTTTCAACAAAAATTACAAGGCACACAAAAAAGTAACACACATATTTCACTGGGACTTTTAAATACCTATGATTATTATATTAAAAACCATTATGGAAAAAAGTGGACAACATGCAAAATCAGATGTATAATTTTCAGTGGGTTGATGCAAACTATTAGTAAAATCCTAACGAAATGGTAGAATGAAAAACACAGTTAAAAGCAATGAAGTATGTATTCAACAAGCTCATCAGGGGATTCAACATTTCTCAGTAAAGAATCAGTAAACTTTTCCCCCTAATAACAGGAAAAAAGGCAAGAATGATCTTTCTCACTGATTTTGAAAGTCCTAGTCAGAGAAATAAGACAAGAAAAAAAAAGCATACAGAATGAAAATGATTAAATAAATCTCTATGTACATAGGACCTATATTTACATGTATTACATTCTCAAAGAATCTATAAAAAGCCCTTAGATCTGATGAATAAATATAGATATGCCCCAGGATACTAAGTCAATATGAAAAATTCAATTGCATTTATGAATAACGGCTGTGAACTGCAAATTGAATTTTTAAAGTAACACTTGCAATAGCATCAAGAAAATGAAATATTAAAAAAATGAAATATTTAGGTATAAAGTTAACAAAATACACATAGGATCTGCATGTTAATAACTATAAACACTGAATAAAAAATTAATAATGTGCTAATAAGTAAATATATTGAGTGGATTAGGATAATTAACCTTTAATGATGCCAATACTCTACAAATTGATCTATGGAGTGAATGCAAATCCAGTCTAATTTTTTGTAAAACATTTTTGTAATATTAATAAGCTTGTGCTGAATTTATGTAGAAAGAAACAGCAACTGGAATTACCAAAACTAGTGGGAAAAAGAAAAACAAACTTGGAAAATTCATACTTCCTGATTTCAAGATTCACTAAAAAGTTGCTCTAATCAAGATATTATGTTATAAGCAAAAGATAAAAAACATATGCATGAGTAGTACCAATTAGAAAGCAGAGAAATAAACACACAAAATGTAATCAGCTGTTTATTTGTAAAAATGCAAAGGCAATTAAGCAGAGAAAAATTTATTCAATAAATGGTGGTAGGCCAACTGGACTTCAATACATACCTCAAAACTTATGCAAATTATTAAATCAATATGAAGCACAAACTGAAATCTAAAATTTAAAACTTTTAACCCATCAAAAGGGATATATATAGGAAAAAATTTGTCTTGGGTTACACAAAGGGTTTGTTTTATGCCATACTACAGGCACAATCCATAAAAGAAAAATACTGGTAAGTGGGACTTCATCAAAATTAGAAATTTTTATTGCATAAATAAGTGGCTGTCACCATGTTAAGTGAATGAAAAGACAAGTCATTCATTATCTAACAGAAGGAATCAAGGATTCTTAGAGAAGTGATAGATTCCAAGATGTGTCTGGAGCACTTTGCAGTGCCTGAAAATAAGGAAATGTTCAAAAAAGTATGGGGGCATGTTGAAATGGCACAGAAAACAACCTGAAAAAGTTCCCAATAGCTAAAACTAGAAAATTTTGAGCAAAAAATAAATACTGCTAGCATTGTTTTGTGATCTAGAAAATAAAATATAAATGAGCTCATGCTAATAAAAATAAATTCATAAAAAAACAAATAGACGTGATTCAACAGCTATTCCTTCCAGAAGAATTCCCATTAATAAATCTATAAAGAACTTGGGAAATAGAAAATCATCACTCGAATACCAATATAATAACTTTTGCAGTCTACATCCAATCTGAATTCTGAAATTATTGGGCAAGATTAGAGGAAAAACAAGGTATTTTCATCATCTCTGTTTCTCTCTAGAGATATTTATTATTAATAATGGATAAAATAATTTTATACTGAAGAAACCTGGAAGCTGTTATCTTAACCAGGTGATCAAGATTAACATTATTAGTAATAGTATAAAGTCATCATGTAACTCCTGATATGAAGCTTTGAGAAGGGCATATTTCTTTATTGGTTTTCTTTTCAAAAATGCATAACTTCAACCTCATGGTGAGAAAACATTAGACAACACAAATTGGAGGACAGTCTACAATATAATTAATCACTACTATTCCAAAATTTCAAGGTCATGTAAGACAAAGAAAGATTTAGGAAGTGTCATAGATTGGAGGAGACTAAGGAAGCATGACAAATAAATGCATTATAAGATCTTGATCCTGGAACAGAGAAAAGCTTTATTGGCAAAGCTGGTGAAATCTGAATAAAGCATGTAGTTTAATAATAGTAGTATAAGAAAATTAATCGGTTGGATATACTAATTATAATATTTTTATGCAACATGTTAACATTAGGGAAAGTTGGACAGACACTAGAGGGGAAATTTCTGCACTTTTTTTGCAACTTTTCTGCAAATCTAATAATTAAAAATTTAATTTTAATGTTAAAATTTAGAAAACAGACACATACAAAAGTAAAAGTTTTGAAATATATTTACCATGCAAATAGTAAACCTAAGAAAGCTGGTGTCGATATTAGATAGATCTCATGAGATGAAGTATTACCAGAAAAAAGAAAGGCATTTCTTTTCAAGTGTGTCAACTTCATCAATTTTTGTAAATGTTTGTTGTGCACTTGAAAAGAACACTTTGCAATTATTTATATATAAAGATACAACACTAAAAACCCACTAGAAAGGCTAAAAATGAAAAGACTGGACCTACCCAAACAATCTGCAGATTCAGTGCAATCCCTACCAAAATACCAACATTTTCACATAACTAGAACACATAATTCTAAAATTTATATGGAACCACAAAAGACCTCAAATAGCCAAAACAATATTGAGAAAGAAGAACAAAGCTAGAAGTATCACAATCCCAGATTTCAAGATATACTACAAAACTGTAATAATCAGAACAGTATGGTACTAGCACAAAATAGACACATAGATCAATGGAACAGAATAGAGAGCCCAGAAATAAAACCATGCTTATATGGTTAATTAGTCTATGACAAAGGAAGCAAGAATATACAATGGAGGAAAGATAGTCTCCTTGACAAATGGTGCTGGGATAACTGGACTACTACATGTAAAAGAATAAAACTGGGCCACTTTCTTATACCATACACAAAAATAAACCCAAAATGGATTAAGGACTTAAATGTGAGACCTGAAACCATAAAACTCTTGGAAGTAAACATAGGCATAGGTAATTTTTTGACATTTTTCTAGATAATGTAGTAGTAACATTTTTCTAGATATACCTCCTCAGGCAAGGGAAGCAAAAGCAAAAATAAACTATTGGGACTACATTAAAATAAAAAGCTTTTGCACAGTGAAGAAAACCATGAACAAAACAGAAAGGTTAACTTACTGCATGGGAAAAAATACTTGCAAATGATATCTCCAATAACGGGTTAATATCCAAAATATATAAAGAACTTATACAACTGAACACCAAAAATTAATAATAATCTGATTAAAAATGGGCTTTGACATCGGCCACAGCAACTTCTTTCAAGATACATCTCCAAAAGCTAGTGAAACAAAAGCAAAAATGAACTTCTGGGACTTCATCAAGATAAAAAGCTTCTGCACAGCAAAGGAAACAGTCAACAAAACAAAGAGGCAACCCACAGAATGGGAGAGGATATTTGCAAATGACACTACAGATAAAGGGCTGGTATCCAAGATCTAGAAAGAACTTCTCAAACTCAACATCCAAAAAACAAATAATCAAGTCAAAAAATGGGCAGAAGACATGAACAGACACTTCTCTGAAGAAGACATACAAATGGCTAACAAACACATGAAAAAAATGTTCATCATCATTAGCCATCAGGGAGATTCCAATCAAAACCACATTGAGATACCACCTTACACCAGTTAGAATGGCAAAAATGGACAGGGAAAGAAACAACAAATGTTGGAGAGGTTGTGGAGAAAGGGAAACCCTCTTACACTGTTGGTGGGAATGCAAGTTGGTACAGCCACTTTGGAAAACAGTGTGGAGGTGCCTCAAAAAATTAAAAATAGAGCTACCCTATGACCCAGCAATTGTACTCCTGGGTATTTACTCCAAAGACACAGATGTAGTGAAAAGAAGGGCCATATGCACCCCAATGTTCATAGCAGCAAATATCCGCAATAGCCAAACTGTGTAAAGAGCTGAGATGTGCTTCAACAGATGAATGGATAAAGAAGATGTGGTCCATATATAGATTGGAATATTACTCAGCCATCAGAAAGGATGAATACCCAACTTTTACATCAACATGGAGGGGACTGGAGGAGATTATGCTAAGTGAAATAAGTCAAGCAGAGAAAGTCAATTATCATATGGTTTCACTTATTTGTGGAACATAAGGAATAACATGGAGGACATTAGGAGAAGGAAGGGAAAAATGAAGGGGGGAAATCAGAGGGAGAGATGAACCATGAGAGACTATGGACTCTGAGAAACAAACTGAAGGTTTTAGAGGGGAGGGGGGTAAGGGGATGGGTTAGCCCGGTGATGGGTATTAAGGAGGGCACATACTGCATGGAGCACTGGGTGTTACATGAAAACAATGGATCGTGGATCACCACATCAAACACTAATGATGTATTGTATGGTGATTAACATAACATAATAAAATTAAATTAAAAAAAAAGAAGTGATAGTCACACCATCATTAATTAAGGCGGAAAAATGGCATCTCAGGAGCATCCCTGTTCCCCTGCTGCTTTTTAGTAATGGATGTTTAAAGTAATAACTTTGGTCAGTAAAGTTTTTGCTTCAAAAAAAAAAATGGGCAAAGGACCTGAATAAACATTTTTCCAAATAAGACATAGAGATAGCAGACACATGAAATGATGCTCAACGTCACTAATCATCACGGAAATGCAAATCAAAACCACAATGAGATGTCACCTTACACCTGTCAGAATAGCTAGAATCAATAAGGCAGGAAATAACAAGTGTTGGCAAGAATGTGGAGAAAAAGGAACCCTAGTGCACTGTTTATGGGAATGTAAACTGATGCAGCCACTGTGGAAAACAGTATGGAAGTTCCTCAAAAAGTTCAAAATAGAATTACTATATGATCCAGCAAATACACTACTCAGTGGGTCACCTGGGTGGCCAAGTCAAGCATCTGACTCTTGATTTCGGCTCAGGTTATGATCTCAGGGTCATGAAATCCAGCCCCACATCAGGCTCCGTGCTCAGTGGGGAGTCTGCTTAAGACTCTCTCCCTCTCCCTTTGCCCCTACCCCTGTTCACATGTGTACTCTCTCTCTCTCGAAAATACGTAAGTCTTAAAAAATATACTACTCAATATTTACCTAAAGAAAACAAAATACCAATTTGAAAGATATATGCACCACTATGTTCACTGCAGTGTTATTTACAATAGCCAAAATATGGAAGCAACCCAAATGTCTATGTATAGAAGAATGGATAGACTATGTGGTGTGTGTGTGTGTGTGTGCACGAAAAAGAAAGATCTTACCATTTACAACAACATGGATGGACCTAGAGTGTATTATGCTAAGTGAAATAAGTCAGACAGAGAAAGAAAAATACCATATGATTCACTTATATATGGAATCTAAAAAACAAAACAAACAGATTCTTAAATACAGAGAACATCTTTGCCAGAGAGGAGGTTTGCAGGGGGTGGGAGGGATGGGTGAAATAGATAAAGGGGATGAAGAGTTACAAACTTCCAGTTATAAAATAGGTCATGTAGATGAAAAGTATGGCATAGGGAATATAGTCAATAACATTGTAATAACGTTTGGTGACAGATGGTGACTACACTTATCGTGCTGAGCACTGAGTAATGTTAGAATCTTAGAATCACTATGTAGTACACTTGAAACTAATATAACACTGTATGTTAATTATACTCCAATTAAAAAAAACCTGACAATATCAAGACAGATTATACCAAATGTTGGCAAGGTTGTGCAGCAGTTAGAACTTTCTTAAGTTGCTGGTGGAAAAGCAAAAGTAAATATTACAACCATTGGAGTCTAGTTTTTCTTTCCTCATAGCGTTGAACTTATATATAGCATATAAGGGAGTAATTTCAATCCTGGCTATGTACAGAAGATAAATAAATACATGTGTACCCCAAAAGACTAATATGTGTATGATCATAGCAATTTTATGCACAATGGACAGACTGAAAGTGGGGCAAATGTCCATTAACAAGTGAATGGTTAAACAAATTGTGGAACATCTGTACAATGGAATACTACTCAGAAACTTAAAAATGGACAACTGACAGGTGGTTGAAAAGAACTGGAGATGAAGGAAGTTTGATGCCATCATCACTCTATCATTACCAGGGCTACTGACAAAGCAATGATATCTGGGGATAGAATGCAGTGAAACAAAACATAACCAGTGAGTCATGGTGCCAATATCCTGCTCTAACTGGAAAAATTAGCAGTGTCTAACCCAAGACTAGATCTGGATTATTCAAATCCTACCCATAGTTAAAAGAAATAGAAACAGATGGAGTAGAATAATATTAATTTTTAAAAATAATTTCCCTGTAGAAATGGAAAAATAAATATAATTTTAATTATATTTCACAGCTCTTGGATAATATGTTTACTATAGGTCTATTTGAGTGTTATTTATTATCTCTTATGTCTCTGTTATTTTGTAAATTTTTGAAAATATAACAGTAAACAAGACATGACTTCTTATATTTGCAAGTTTGCATTTATATAATTAGGAAACCATGTTTTAACTAATAGTTTCTCTCTCTCAACCTCTGCCTCTCTGTTTCCCTCTGTCTCTGTCTCACGCACATTTGTGCACAAGAAGGTATAATTTTAAAATTCTTTCTATGAATTTGATGTACTCCAAACTCTAACCAAAACCTTATTACCTTGAGGGTCTTTTGAAATACAACTCTGATCCCACAGCTCCTGAACTTTCTTAGGTTCCTACATGCCCTATAATAATGGATGGATAGAAACAAAAGCACACAGCTCCCCTCCCAATGCCTAATGAAGTCGACATATCTAACAACCAGAGTTTTTGAAGAAGAGACATCAGGTGCAGCTGTAGGTTCATTTCAGGGCTGGTAGTTGATTGAAATACTAAGGATGAAACTTCAAACTTAACACTGGGAGAAAGAACTGATTTATGTTACTTCATAAAAAAAAAACCAACAAAGTAAGATTTTGCTCATTAATGAAACATAGGTTTAATCTCTTTTCAACTCGAGCTGTACAATATTTCTAGATCTTAATGAAACTAGTTTAATGGTATTTTGAGAGATGCAAATGTATTTGATTTACCAAGATCTAAGTTAAGCAAAACCTTACCGAATTTACAGAAATTATGATTTTCTGAACTGCTGCAGTTCCTGGAATTTATATCTTAGCTGCTATGTGTATGTGTAAACAAATAATAAACAATAGCCTACTCTTCCAACTCTTGTTAGTTTCTCTTCCTACAGCATAGAGAAAGCTGACAGACAAGCTCCTCTCTTCATCTACTCATTTGTCATAGTATATGACTAGAAATCTTTAATTGTTTTGCCCATTTGCTTATAGCCCAAATGGCTAATACTGAACTTTCTGCTTTCTTCCAAGACCAAAACTATTTTTAGATTCCTACATGGGATTAAAAGTTTTTGCAAAGTAATCACAGAGCCACATTAGGAAAGCAAAAGTGTTCTGAATTTTATGGGGACTCAGAAGTTTACAAGATAATCAGGCCTAGCATTGAAACATCTTACGGGTGGTAATTAAGACTACACATTCCTTGGTCTTTGCCTAAAATATGCCTGATTGATAGCACCTTAGCAGAACACAAGCCTTTTAAATTTAACTTCATATTCGAAAATTTCCAATTTCCCCAGGATATTAGTAAGATAAGTAATATCTTAAGAAAGAGTTCAATATGAATCTCAAATATTATAAAATATATATCTAAGAATCTTACAGAAGTTAATCTGATTTGTCATTCAATACAAAATTTCTCTACAATACAAAAAATCTATACAATTCTTCAAGATGGCTTTCCATCTATATAAGCTCTATGGAGGTTGCTCAAAAAGTTAAAAATAGAACTACCCTATGATCCAGCAATTACGCTAGTAGGTATTTACCCAAAGAATACAAAATACTAATTCAAAGGGATATACGCACCCCGATGTTTATAGCAACATTATCTGCAATAGCCAAATTATGGAAACAGCCCAAGTGTCCTTCAACTAATGAATGGATAAGGAAGATGTTGTATATATATGTATACACACACACACACACGTACGCACACACACACACAATGGGATATTATTCAGCCATATAAAAGAATGACATTTTGCCATTTGCAAGTTTGTGGATGGAGCTAGAGAGTATTATGCTAAGCAAAGTAAGTCAGTCAGAGAAAGGTGTACCATATGATTTCACTTATATGTGGAATGCAAGAAACAAAACAAATGAATAAAAGGGAAAAAAGAGAGAGGCAAACCAGGAAACACACTCCTAGCTATAGAGAAAAAGTGATGGTTACCCAGGGGTAGGTGGGTGGTGGGATGGGTTAAATAGGTGATGGGGATTAGGAGTGCACTTGTGATGAGCACCTGATATTGTACGGAAGTTTGGAATCACCATATTGTACACCTGAAACTAATATTACACTGTATGTTAACTCACTGAAATTTAAATAAAAATTTAAGAAAAAAAACTTCAGCTCAATACTTGTTAACTATATTATGTTGGATGGCTTAAGCCCATAAACACTCAAGATCTTCAACTGTCAAATGGGGAAAGCAATATGTAATTCATATTTTGAGGGGATAGGGAATGAATTTATGTTACCAAACCATTAGAAAAAACCACTTTCATGTAATAAATACTTGAAATATGATTACTTAGAATTCTAATTTTGGTCATAATGGGGTAATGAGTATCAAATTTAGCTTTATTCTATACAAATTTATAAAATTGGACAAGATATGGAGAGCATGTGATGTAATGAGTATTATTATATAAGTATTATTATATGTAATGGGTATTATATAAGACTGATGAATCACTGAACTTTACCTCTGAAACTAATAATACACTGTATGTTAATTAATTCAATTTAAATTTTAAGAAATTCCAAAAAAAAATGAAATATATGAAAACAATGTTTTTCAAGCATTGGACAACACATCATGTAGTACTTTGGTAATTCACAGAAGTGAAATACATTAGGACAGTTATATATTTATCCCAATTTTCCACCTGGGGAATTTTCCAAACTTCAGTGCAGAGAAGAGGAACCTAAATAAAGAGCAGTGGTTTCACTAGTTGGAGGAAAAGAAATCATTGTTCATGATTGCTGAGATGGCTGGAATTTGGAGCCCAAGGTTTTAAAATGGAGGGATATTCACAAAGAAGAGTTCCAGATGTGTGTGTGCGCACACACACATACATAGTTCTCCTGGACTCTTTGGCCAAATACTAAACTAATAGAGCAAGAGTCTAGGGTAGAGAACACACCAGAAAGACTAGAGCGAAGCGGAGACGAGGGATTGCAAAAAGCCAAGAGTCTTTGGAGTTTTGACAAGAGTGAGTGGAGTTGATTTTGAATATATAAGTTGATTTGAAGTTGAAGAAGACCCAAAGATAACAGAGATGTTGGAATTTACAGACCTAAATGATAGAATGCACATTCTGCAGTGCACATACACTGTTCACCAAGATAGGTCATATGCTGGTCTGTAAATCAATTTTGAATACATTTTGAAGGAAGGAAAATATACAGTGAATGCCCTTCAAGAAAAAAATGGAATTGAGTTTGAAACCAATAAAAAATAAGATATCTGAAAAATCCCCTGACACTTGGAATTAAGTAACACACTTGTAAATAACCCATGAGTCAAAAGACCTACCCCTGCCTATCTTACACTATGGGAAAAAATTAATTTCATATAGCTCACAGAGGTAAATGTAAGGGCTAAGACTGTAAAACTCCTAGGGAAAAATAACTTGGGTAGGTAGACATTTTTTTTTACAGGACAAAGAAATACCAATAAGAGAAACTATTGATAAATTTGACTTCCTTAAAATTCAAAGCTTCTTCTTACCACAGACACCACTAAGAAAATGAAAATAAAAAACATAGACTGGGGGTAGAAAAAAAAGGCTTTCAGTATATATACATTAGACCAAAAAAAAAAAAAAGGAAAAGAAAGAAAGAGAAAAAAAGATGTATGTCCATTTGCACCAGAATGCCTAAAATGTAGAGAGGGACATGACTAAATGCTGACAGTAATATGTAACAAAGTGAACTCTAGGATGTTTCTTGTGGGAGTGTAAAACATTGTCATCATTTGGGAAAACAGCTTGACAGTGTCTCATAGATTCAAATGTATGCCTACCCTATACCTACGATGCAGCAATTTCATTACCAGATATTAAGCTAAGAAATTAAGTGAAAATATATTCCATAAAAAGACTTTTACAAAAATCATCATAGCAGTTCTATTCCTCGTAGATTTAAACTGGAAACAGTCCATCAACTGGAAAATGTATAAACACATTGTCATATATTCAAATGATGACATACTACTTAACATATGGAATAAAGAAGAATAAACTGGAATATTAGTAAGTAATAAAATATATAATATCATAGATATTATGCTGAATCTAAAAAGCCAGATGCAGATGGACATTAAGGAGAGCATGTGATGTAATGAGTATTATTATATAAGTATTATTATATGTAATGGGTATTATTATATAAGACTGATGAATCACTGAACTTTACCTCTGAAACTAATAATACACTGTATGTTAATTAATTGAATTTAAATTTTAAGAAATTCCAAAAAAAATAAAATAAGCCTGATGCAAAAGAGTACATACTGTATGGTAACATTTATATAAAGTTCTAGAATAGATAAAACTAATCTATGGTAGTAGAAATGTGAACAGTGGTTGCTTCCAAGAGTGTAGGATATAAATTGAAGGGGTAGGAGGTTACTTTTTTGAGTTTTAGAAATATTCTATATCTTGATAGCTTTCTGAGTGACACAAGTATTTGGATTTCTCAAGGCTTATCAAACTGTATACCTAAACTCTGTGTACTTCCCTATATGAATATTATACAATGATGATGATGATGATGACAATAATAATAATAATAATAAATGGCTATCTTTCCTCCTCTCTTCCCTTTCCCCTTCAATTTCTTGGTTTCCTCCCTCCAAATGTTCCCTTCCCAAGGATACTATTTTATTTTTGTGCTTTTTCAAATATGACCTAGAGTATGGTGGCTTTTAAAGGATTAATCATCCCTCTTTTTCCCAGAAATATGATGATGGATTTAGAATGATTATTTATGTAATTTTGTCTCCTTGCATCATATTTTATTTTAAGAAATATAAGAATTAACACAAATGGGTATGTTTCTTTGACTTTAATTAGAATGTTTCTCTCTTATTCCAGTTTTAATGTTATTGTTCAAAGTGCTTTTATTTATTTAATTTTAAGTATTTTATTTATTTATTTATTTGAGAGAGAGAGAGCAGGTGTGAGTGGGGGTAGGGGTAGGAGAGGAGCAGAGGGAGAGGGACAAGGAGATTCTGCACGGAGCATCAGGCCCATCTTGGGGCTTGATCTCATACTCTGAGATCATGAACTGAGCCAAAATCCCGAGTCGGACACTTAACTGACTGAGCCACCCAGGTGTTTTTAAAAATAGTGCTTTAAAAATAAAGGCCCTTTGATATTCTCTTTGGATTATGTTTAGAACTCACATGAGAAAATTGATCTCCTAAGTTAATGGCAATTTGTTGGTTTTAATAGAAATACTATATGGTATTAGAGTTCCATATTATTCACTAGTAGTTGTAAATGATTGATTTCTTTTTTTTTCTTTTTTTTTAAATAAAATGTCCATCAATCATATTACTCTAAAAGTGGGATGATTCTCTGTACCAGTCATGTCCAAACAACTGTACCAGGAGGCCAGGAGTTGAACCCCTGCCGTGTCATGGAGAAAGAGATAGAGATTATAATTCTTTTGTTCATACACAGAGACATACGGACACTGAAAAAAAAGCATAATTTATAAACCTAAATGTTGACAATGAATGAAGCCTTAAAATTAGAAATATGAAAACATGATAACTGAATTTATTACAAATCTACTGTATTTATAAATTTAAGTCAAGTATCTTTCAGATTAGGTTCAAAAAGGTGCACTCAACAAAATATTATATAAAGTTTTATATTAAAAAGCATGAATCTACAATAACCTCTCCCTCTTTAAGGACAAATACAAATTAAAAATAAGAAAAATAAATGTTAATTTTTCCTAATTAAAAAAAAGGGGGGGAGAGACTCTCCCTCCCTCCTATTTCTTAGAGCACTTACTTTAGAAAACTTTTAATTATGTATTCTTTCTCTGCCCCTTTGAGGTATCTGTATATCTTTTTTTTTTTAAGATTTTATTTATTTATTTGAGAGAGCACGCACAAGCAGGGAGAGTGGCAGAGAGAGAGAGCGAGAAGCAGACTTCCCACCAAGCAGGGAGCTCGATGTGGGGCTCGATCCCAGGACCCTGAGATCATGACCTGAGCCAAAGGCAGACGCTTAACCAACTGAGCCACCCAGGTGCCCCATCTGTATATATTTTTAAAGCTAAATAAGCAGGGCACCTGGGTGGCTCGGTTAAGCGTCTGCCTTTGGCTCAGGTCATGATCCCAGAGTCCTGGGATCGAATCCCGCATCCGGCTCCCTGCTCAGCGAGGAGCCTGCTTCTCCCTCTCACTTTGTCCCTCCCTCTCCCTCAAATAAATATATAATGTTTAAAAAAAAAGAAAAAGAAAGCAAGATAAGGGACGAAGAGTGCTTGCTTCTACACTACAGCTTAATAAAATAAAGCTAAATAAGCCTCTCATCAGCTTTAAAACCCAGGAATATTTTTCTCAAGAATTTGGAAAAAAAATGTCTTTAAAATGTAATCATCAAGGAAGATGGTACCCCTATCTCCCGGTTTCTATGGGAAGGGAGGAGTCTAACTGCAGCTGGCACCTGGCTCCAAACCCACCTCCTTTCACACATGTAAGAAATTTATTTTCCTTTGGATAAAAGCAATTAGCAAACCCAGGTGGCTCCTCCAATTACCAGGTGAATTTAGGATAAATTATGTGACAAATAATGTTGTTAAAACCTCTTATTTGAGGACTAATTGTTTATTTTGAAAAATATATGCAATGAGTTGTATCTGTTTGACTATATTAAACAGATTTCTTTTTGTCTTTGCCATCTCTTTAGTGGATTGCCTGCAATGAGCATAACATTCTGGTTAATGCTTATTCAATAATAAAATTGTTTTCTTCCTGTGCTGCTTTTTGGAGCCGTTTTCTGGTTTGACCAGGGATTTTGCTTTTAATTGTATTTCCCCAACACTATCCATCCCAGCTCCTTGTAATCCTGACAAACTGGTAGACTAAGCTTATCCCACAGAGCTGGAATTTACATTATCAGGTCCAGAGACAAGCTGCCACTTCTGTAAACCTTGCAGTTCCAACCCAGATTTCCAGAGAAAGATTGGTGCCTCATGAAATATGTTAACTACATGATTATTCTCTTGATTTTATAAGAAAAAAGAAATTAAGTTTCAGGATGGTTAAATATCTTTTTTTTAAGATTTTATTTATTTATTTTGATACAGAGAGAGAGAGAGTGTGTGCACAAGCAGGGGGAGGGGCAGAGGTAGAGGGAGAAGCAGGCTCCCCGCTGATCAGGGAGCCTGATGTGGGGCTCGATCCCAGGACCCCAGGGTCATGACCTGAGCCGAAGGCAGACGCTTAACGACTGAGCCACCCAGGAGCCCCAGGATGGCTAAATATCTTGAAGCAGAATTAAATATATACATTTAGTCAATGAAACTGTGGAATTTTGGAACTTCATGGCAATATTCTTTATTGAATATTGAACCAAAGATGATAATTTGCTTATATTTCTAGCTATGGATTATTTAATGTAACATATTTTAATTTAATCATCCAAATCTGAAGGTTTTTTTTCTTTTGAAACTACAATTTATTGAGTGAACAAATTATATAATAATAGTATTGCTTCACAGACCATTATAGGGAATATTTATTCTTTGAGAGTACTGTCAGGAAGGATTACAGTTGGTTTGCCAAAGGGCATAGAGACAGAACCTGAATAATAAGGTTATGTTCACAAGAATCCCTGACCTCTTTCAGTAGACTCGAGAAAATGATATGAATCCTAAAATTTTATACTTCAATGGGCCTTCAAAATAATCTTTTAGTTTGGGTGAGAAGTCTGGCACTCAACATGGTTAAATTATATGATAAAAAGACCAGCATCAAATTTATTGAAACAATTCTTTCTGGAGTTGGTTTACAAAATATTTCTCAATACCAGTCTTCTAAGATTTTTTGAAATTTCTTAGCTGAATGGAAATATCCTCAAGCTAAGAAGTATAATTTGTATCCATAGGTAGCAAAATATCACATACCAAAAATGTCAGTGAACTTGAATTCAGGAAAGTCATGTACCTGTTCTGCCTTTACAGCTGAGAATTATTGTGATCCTGTGAAAGTAATTTCATCTCCTATATCTTTATTACTTCGTGTGTAAAAATAAAAGCACTGCACCAGCAATGCTTTCCAACTATATGTTTTTAAAGTGTTCTTGAGATGCCGTTCCAAATTAATAAAAGATCAATGAGAGAGAAATAACATAGTGATGGAAATATAAACACAAACTATAGTGTGATGAGCCTTTGTTCGAGTAACATTCCTGGCTAATCAAAGGAAAGCAAATTTTCTTTATGATCGCTTTTTTTGTTGCATCCATTCAGATACTGATGTAAGAATGTAATTGTCTATATTTTTATTTTTCTTTCATATATTTGACCTTTGGTATGTTTCTTTTTCTTTTTAATTTGTCTAAAAAGAAAGTCATGGAATTGATAAGTTAACATGAGGACATGTGCAATTGAATGTGCTTTTCCATTTTTGGTGACCTTTTCCTGATGAGTGCATTAAAGTGCATTGTCTGTGACACCCCAGAGCTGCTCAGGAGACTTAGTGAATCCAGGAATTTCTGAAAGGTCATAGATTTTACTGCTATTCATTTGACAGCTTTTTTTTCTTACTTTGAATCTGCTCCGTAAAACTCATTGTTGTGTGTAGATGGCTAGTCAATAGATTGACTTGTGTACCTTGGATCTTTAGATCCAATTATTTACCATTGTTATTGAAATTCTTCTACTGTTGGGACACCTGGCTGACTCACTCCCTTGAGTGTGGGACTCTTGATCTGGGGTTGTGAATTCGAGCCCCACATTGCGTATAGAGATTACTTAAAAATAAAGTCTTTAAAAAAAAAGAAATTCTTTTACTGTTCAGATCATTTGGGAAAATTATATTTCACAAGGATAATAATTCCAGCAAGGGGACACATATCCAGAGGATGAGAAAAACTTTAAACAAGTCAGCAATACTCTAGGTGGATCTAATCCTTTTTCTGTTTTACCTAACATGATCATGATCCCAAGGTACTAATTTGACTGTACTTTGTTTTTTTTTTTTTTTTACTTAAGTCAACTGCTTGATAGGGTTATCTATAATTTTAAAGATAAATATATAATGCTCTAAATGTATAAAACATATCAGGATCAACATTTTCTGGCTTCTAAAGTAAATTCACATTTATTTTAAGATCTTGAAAATGGGGGCGCCTGGGTGGCTCAGTCGGTTAAGTGTCTGCCTTCAGCTCAGGTCATGATCTCAGGGTCCTGGAATAGAGCCCCAGGTGGGGCTCCCTGCTCAGCGGGGAGCCTGCTTCTCCATCTGCTTGTATTTGCTCTCTCTCTCTCTTCAAATAAATAAATTAAATTAAAAAAAGATCTTGAAAATGATCTAACTTAACTTCCTGTTTACACTGTCATGAGTTTCTTGAAATTAGTTAATATTTTGGTAAAGGTTCGTCAAACTTGCTACTCTCAACACACTTTACAATTTAAAAATGAGAAGATTAAATAATTGTATTATTAATCATGGTGTCAATGTTAATAAAGCACCCTTAAATTTATGGCAAAATGGATATTTTATTATTGAGTCAGTATTAAAATTTAAAAATCATATTTCATTTTAAAATGCTTATTCTAAACAGACTATAGCTATATTTAGTAAGCACCTTCATTAACAGTGCCTAGTTTACAATTTTAAATCTTCATTAGTGGTTCTAATTAGAGCCTGAATTCTTTAGAGATACTGTAAGAATGCCTGCGGTGTTCTCTTGGTAAGGGCTTTGTCTCTGCTGACCATTTTCTCTAACTTTTAAAAATCTGCAGAGAAATTCTTTTTTTCTTTAAAACGATTCATTCAATGAATCAAAAGAGAATAGTAGATATTTCTCCAAAATTCTTTTAATTTAGATTTAATAGCTCTGTTAAAATTTTAATTGAGTTTTAACAGACCATAAGATTTTAATGATCAATTTATTGAGAAAATTTCTGTGAAAAAGAACTCTCATTTTCCTCCACATCAGTATTATCAATAATAAAAATAGTTAAAGCTAGTCAATTATTTACTGTATCCTAGGCTCATATATTTAAATTTATATATTATATATATAAACATAACAATGTTCTATAAAGTACATAACTTTAACTTATTTGCTCTAACACACCACTTGATTGCAAGAAGTAAGATGTACCATTTCTATTTGCCACTAAGAAAGAAAACAAAGCTGACCAATAAATTATTACATTGATTTTAAGATAACAACAAAGACACTGGAAAGTAAAAAATGTGTCTTTTACAATTAGTGATGGTATTTATCATTCCCATTTTACATATAAAGTAACTGTATGAGGAACATCAGGGTTATGTAAGTTGCCTGATATTCACAGACCTAGGGAGTGGCAGAGCTGAGGTCTAGCTTCAGGGTCCTCAGACATTAACCACGACCTTAAACTGTCTCTGATTCAAAAAGAACGTAATTTAAACCTGTATCAGAGTCCAAAATTTCTGGAAGAGAACAGTGAAGTCAAATCTAGTTGTGCTCTGATAGAAGTTGCTCTGGTATTGACATTTTAAAATCAGAAACAAAATCCTTTGGAAGATTAGTAAAAAATTATCACATTGCATATGGTTTTTAGGTCAAATCAGCTGTAAAAAGATATTTTATATATTTATATATACATCAATATACATATTGATTTAAATTTTTTAATTTGGTTGATGATATGATATTTTATTTAAATGGAATAGTGGAAATTATTAACCAGAACCAGCAGGTTGCAAGATAGAACATATACTTATGATCTAATTTTGGTAAAAATAAATACATATGCACACGTATTTACAGAGAAAGCTCTAGAAGGGTATTTATAGTAGTATGCTGGTAAACCTGGTTGGACGAGGAAGGTTTAATATATAGCACTTGCTGATTATCATGGTGTCAATACTCCTACTATGGCAATCAGCCAAATGGCAATCAACAGAATACCAATACAATGTCACTGAATAGACAACTAGGAAAAGATGTGCCACAATTAGATCTAGGAGACAGTAGGAACCAGTTCCAGTGTAGCTCTGGTTATGCACTAAGGTGTTAACTGTGGTGATCTCTGAGTAAGGAAAATGTGAAGTTTTGATTTTTTTGGTTTTATATAATTTCATTTGTTTTACAATGCAAATACACTACCATTGTGTGTGTGTGTGTGTGTGTGTGTGTGTTCGTGCAAGCCTGGGCTTGTGCATGTGCACACATAGCCAAGTAGGCAAAGATTTTTGTCTCCCTAACTCTCCTTACCCTATAGAGTGTGATAGCATTACCTTACAAATCAAGGAATTGGAATCCATGTATCAAAAGGAATACTGTTCTAATGAGCAAATTTTTCTAATTTAGTCCTCAAAAATGTTTCATAAAAAATCTGCTCAAAATAGCTTTAAAAAGCAATCTAAAAGCAGTCAAAGGAGTATTTTGTGGTCCATGCTAAGGAGTTTATTTCTGGGCATTAATTCCTTCCCCCCTCATGTCAAGTATTCATAAAGTGCTTTTCAACAGTACTTCTAATCTTTTCCCTTTGTATAATACACTAAAGTAATGAAAATTTCCAAAAAGTATATGGATGTAGTGTATTTCATGATTTGTTTTCATTCATGATAAAAATCTTCATAGTTTAAAAATATACCATTCATGGGAAAAAAGATCTACTAAGTAGTGAAAAAATGTGAAATATATATGACTCATTGTTCCCCAGGTGTATTCCCCAGATCCTTATAATCTTATTCTTGAAAAAGCCTTGAAAATCATCATGAGACTTAGTCACAAGACGGAAACATCACTTCAGTGGCCTAAACCAACTTTTTGTGAAGTATTTTAAATCCAAATGGAAAATTATCTCCGCAACCTAAAGTGTATCTCCAATAAACGAATTACTTCTGTGACAGTGGGTCACTCTCAAAAAGATAAGTATCATATGTATTGGACAGATCAATTCTATCTAAAACATTGGTTTAATCTACCTTAAAATATCGGTTAAAGACCATCAGTCTTAAGGACCATCTTACTAAACTGTTATTTCTTCCTAAATCTTTACAGTGTGGAAATAAAAGAACTTCTGTTTAGTTGTTTAGCACTTACATATAAAAAGCCTTTTCCATATTTATAGGCTTTTGCCAAATTAAAGGCAGAATTCAGAAACTATATGATTTGTTCCCATCATGGACTTGTGCATATATCTACCCTGTCTCCTCATCATAAATATGGAAATAAATTAAATGTATTTAAAGACATGAAATCTCAAAAAATATGCTTCAGGAATTTTGAAGATTAAGATTCTCTCATGATTGAGTGCATCTATTTCCGGGGAAAAGACTTTATATGTGTAATCTAGAAGAAAATGGGAATATATACAAATTATGCACCTTAAATTATGCTTTTTAAAAGAAGGAAGAACAATATATATTTAACAAAAATGCAAATATGAAGCCTGGTAAGGTGCAATTTCAGCAATGATTTTAAACTATACAGTTTACCTCAGGAATTCACCTGTTAGCAGTTCATCTTCCCTCTTACCAGCATTCAATGGTGGTGGAAGTTGAGGGGCTTTTAGGAGTGGGGAGGGGAGAAATAGATAAAACTGAGTTATTTATTTCTGAAAAGTGAGTTACTTTCTGCTTTTCATCCCTCTAGAATATTCTTGTTAAGTTTTGTTGTTTTATTTCAGAAGCTCAATGCCTGACAATTCCCATTGTGTATGAAATACAACGTTCAGATGAGCCCTGCATTATTTAGCCAATTACTCCTGTCACAAATAAGTATAGAATGTTAATTATTTCTTTATAATTTTGAAGAGCTTTTTATTATTTCTTAATAAATTTTAGAGCTCTTGAATCAAAAGCAGCAATCTTAGTTTAGCTCAGAGGAATGGGATGACGGGAGAGATCCTGGGTTGTATTTTAAGACAGGGTACAATGACAAAATTAGTACAATGTCTAACATATCGGGGATAAGTCTTGTTTGTTTGTTTTTGGTTTAATACAATTAAACCATTAAATTGATACTCTATACTGATGAGTATGCCAGATGCAGATTAAAAGTTTTATGTTTAAATGTATAAAATATCTGGTCCTCAAAAAATGCCAGATATTTCTATTTGAATGAATTTAAAACCTGAATTTTAAGTTCATATTCTCTTGCGCGTTTTCATATTCTGAGACTTACGCCTAAGTGTGCTTTAGGACTGTTTTGGGTCAAAGTGCAAACTTGCAAACTTGGCTTCTGCAGGTTCTGCTTTCCCATCCATCGCTACTGTGTGTGTGTGTGTGTGTGTGTGTGTGTGTGGTGTGTGTGTGTGTGTTTGCATGTGCGCATCTAGGATTTAAAGACAGGGTGGTCTTAATCCAAAGCAATACCAATAGCCAAACCACCAAACATATCCCTTCTCAGTGTTTATTGTTTTTTCCTTAGACCTGTGAATTACAGCAAGAGGTTGGCCTTGATTTGGCAGCAACAAAACCCAGGGGAGGATGAGGATAAATGCTTGGAGCTGAATACAGGGACATCAACAAAAT
This sequence comes from Halichoerus grypus, assembly GCF_964656455.1. Lineage (NCBI taxonomy): Eukaryota > Metazoa > Chordata > Mammalia > Carnivora > Phocidae > Halichoerus > Halichoerus grypus. The sequence continues at coordinate 62,495,855 of NC_135721.1, read as the reverse complement.
GAATGGAGAGACTCTGCTCTATTTTCCGCCCCTCAGTTCCCCAAATCCTCTTTCAATAACAGCTCCCAGAAGTCTCTGCGTAACAGCCCACCATCAGACTTCTAGCAATTGACTTCACAGTCTCAACTGTCAGGTACCCATCCAATCACCTGATAGTGAAGCCCCTGGGTAGACAAAGCTTTGGATGGATGCTCTCTTCACTCTGCTTGGGTTCTGCCCCCCTATACCCAGGCTGACTGCCTCCCCCTTTCCCCACCTCCCCACCTCATGAATCCCTCTTCATCCGCTTGGGCTCAGTACTCCAGGCAAGGCTACCTTTTTTGTGTGGCTATCTTTCTTATTCTTCTCAGGCTCTGACACCAGCTCTGACTCTTACACCTTGCTTAAATTAGGCTTTTTAAAAACCACCATGGCCCCTCATCCCCCAGTGCAGTTTCTCCTGCCTAATGGCTTGAGGACTGCATAATATTTAGTAAGGGAGGGAAGAGAAACAAAAAAGGGGAAGAAGAATAGTGTATCACTTTTAATTACTTGGTTGAACAAGCTCATCTCATGACAAAACCAAAATGCAACTTTTATCTCCTGCTGACTCATTAAAATTTATTCATTAGGGGAACAGTTACATCTTCATTTAGGTAAAAACTTAAAGAGATTATCCCATCAATTTTCTCTTTGATTCCTATATTAAGATTATCATCACGGACTGAATGTTTGTGTCTCCCCCCCACCCACATGCACACACAAATTCATATGTTGAAATATAATCCCTATTGTTGCAGTATTTGGAGAGTGCTGCACCCTCATGACTGGGATCAATGCCTTTATAAGGAGAGGCCAGAGAGCCAGCTCACTCTCTTTCTGCCCTTTGAGGATTCAACAAGAAGTTGGAAGTCTGCAAACTTGACAAAAGCTATCACCAGAACCCAACCATGCTGGCACCCTAATCTCTTCCCAGCCTCCAGAAACTGCGAGAAATAAATTTCTGTTGTTTATTAGCCACCCAGTCCACAGGAATCTGTTAGAGCAGCCCAGGTTGACTAACACACTTGGGGTTCTCTCAATTCACAAAATAAAGGCACAAAAAGTCTCAGTTAGTTTACGAGAATGCCCAGTTCTTTGTAGTAATGTAGTAATCAAGTTTCAAACTTGATTTACTGTGAGATCTTCTCTCTGTCTTATGACTACAAGGAATAATAATTCAAAGTTGACTTCCGTTGGGGCTCTCTGTCTTGTGTATCTTCACCCTTTCCAAATACCTGCCCACTTCCCTTCAGATCTCTCTAGGGTCAGGGTAGAGAAGAGAGAAGAGTCAAGAGCAGAAAAGGCCACTCTGGGCACTTTTTACATTGACTTTATTCTCCTTAAGCTGATAGGTATTGAAATTGGCCCTGTGGGGGGTTCTTTAAAGTGGTGGGAAGTTGACGGATTAAGGAGAATGGATAAAAGTTTTACATATCACTTGAGAGAGTCAATTGCAGAATTATCATAGAATTGCTAGGAAATATTGAGGGCCAATTGATGTTTCCCATCAGAATTTTTTTTAAAGATTTTATTTACTTATTTGTCAGAGAGAGAGAGAGAGAACAAGCAGGGGGAGCGGCAGGCAGAGGGAGAAGCCAAAACAGGCTCCCTGCTGAGCAAGGAGCCCAATGTGGAACTCGATCTTAGGACCCAGGGACCGTGACCTGAGCTGAAAGCAGACGCTTAACTGACTGAGCCAGCCAGGCGTCCCCCCATCAGAAATTTTTATGAAACTCTGAAATATTATTCAAAATAATTCAATCTGCTGTTATTGCTCTTTACTGCTCCTGGCCCCTTTCATGCCTCTGCCACTAGTAAGACTAACCGAAGGAGCCATTGTACAGATGAACAAAAAAGGAATCCCCTTCCCCAAATCACAGTGAGTTATGATTTTTTATTATACTGAAATGTATTTTTATCCTTTACAACTGAAAATTAGTAGGTAATATGATATTTTAAAAATTTATAATTCTTGATCTATTTAGTTATATTAAGCTTTTAGCAGAGAATATCTTATGAATATTGAATCCACATAAAAGTTTAACATGTTTAACCCTTAAGTGAGGGAGAAAATTGAACGACAGAACTAAAAGTTACATGAAGTTTCAATTATTCAAATAAATTTCAAGAAAATGTCCTTGGATCTCAAGCCTAATCTTGGGCTGCAAGTCCAAAAATAGGAGGCAAAGAACTGGGACATAAAAATACAATGAGACCTGCAGCTCATCCCTCGTGGCAGGGATGACTCGGCTATTTCATGCCCCCCATGGCTAGCAGTAACCACTTTAAAATGTGCTATATCGTAATTTTCAAGGAAGTGATATATATAGTTATTTTGTTCTGTAAATCCAAAAGAAACCTATGATCAGAACATTTGCTGTCATTTTCAAAGCTTTACATCATTAAACAGGTGACAGACATGTATATAATATATACACAACAAAAGGTTCATATTCAGAATAAAAAAATAACCACCTCTCAATCAAGAATAAAAAGAAAGAAAACAACAAAAAATGGACAAAAGACTTGGGCTGACATTTCACAAAGGAATGTATTGAAATAGCAGGTAAGTATCAAAACGATATCAAGCCTTTGCTAAATTCAAAATAAAACTGCATTTAGGTACTACCACACACTCTCTAATGTGTATGGAGAAAATATGTAGAAATTGGAGGTCTATGTATTGCTGGTGAGAGTGTAAATTGGTAAAACCTGTTTGGAAAACACACAGTACATTCCAAATATAAAACTAAATATATGACTCACCAGTTCCACTTTAAGTATATACTCAAGGTAAGTGAGAACAGTGTCTAGCAAAACACCTATGCAAGAATGTTCATGGAAGTATTAATTACAGAAGCCAAAAACTGCACCTTGCTCAAATGCCTGGCAACAGTCGAATGGATAAATATAAAAATGCATATTCATGTAAGGAAATACTACTTAGCAATAAAAATGACCAAATGTTTGCTACATGCAACAATATGGATGAATCTCATTGGTATTGTGATGAGCAAAATAAGTCAGACGAAAGACTACATATTATATGATTCCATTCAGATAAGGTTCAAAAATAGGCAAAACTATGTTTAAATTATGTCAAGAAAAGTGATTATTTCTGGGTGTGGGAGTGGGAGAGAATAAACTGTGAAAGGGTATCAGGAAATCTTCTGAAGAGATAAAAATGTTTTAGATCTTGCTCTGAGTGATGGCTACACAGGTGTATACATCTGTGCACTTTATTATAACTCAAAAATATAACTTTTATTGCTTAAGACTTTATTTTTTCAAAGAAGTTTTAGTTCACAGTAAGATTAAACGGAAGTTACAGAGATTTCCCATATATCCCCAGGCCCCATATATGCATAAGTTCTCTTGTTATCAGCCTTCCCCCTCACATCAGAGTAGTACATTTAGTACCAACATTGACACGTCATAATCACCCAAAGTCTATAGTTTACATTAGAGTTTACTCCTGGTGTTGTACATTCTATGGGTTTGGAGACATATATAACGACATGTATCCATCATTAAAGTATCACACATCGTATATTTGCTGTCTTAAAAATCCTCTGTACTTGGGCACCTGGGTGGCTCAGTTGTTAAGCATCTGCTTTCGGCTCAGGTCATGATCCCGGGGTCCTGGGATCGAGCCCCACATCAGGCTCCCTGCTCAGCGGGAAGCCTGCTTCTCCCTCTCTCACTCCCCCTGCTTGTGTTCCCTCTCTCGCTGTGTCTCTCTCATCAAATAAATAAATAAAATCTTTTTAAAAAATTAAAAAAAAAAATCCTTTGTACTTAACCTATTCAATCCTCCCCCTCCATCCAACCCCTGGCAACCACAAAATCCTTTGGCTGTCTCCATAGTTTTGCCTTTGCAAGAATGTCATATAGTTGGAATCACACATATGTAGCCTGCTTCACCTAGTAATATGCATTTAAGTTTTCTTCATGTCTTTTCATGGCTTAATAGCCCATTTCTTTGTAGTGCACAATAATATTCCATTGTCTGGATATACCACATGTTTTTATCCATTCACCTACTGAAAGACATCTTTATTACTTCCAAGTTTTGGCAATTTATGAATAAAGCTGCTATAAACATTCATATGCAGGTTTTTCTATAGGCATAAGTCTTCACAAGGATTGTGATTGCTGGATCATTTGGTAAGAGCATGTTTAGTTTTGTAAGAAACCTACATACTGTCTTCCAATATGGCTGTACCATTTTGCATTCCCACCAGCAAGGAATTAGAGTTCCGGTTGTTCCATATCCTCATCAGCATTTGGTGTTATCAATGTTCTGGATTTTGGCCATTTAGATGGGTGTGTAGTGGTATCTCATTGTTTTAATTTGCTGACGCCATATAGTCAGGAGTATCTTTAAGTTTTTATTTAAATTCCACTTAGTAGCTAGAACAAACAATCCTAAAATATGTATGGAACCACAAAAGACCATGAATAACCAAAGGAATTTTGAAAAAGAAAAACAGAGCTGGAGGCATCACAATTCCAGATTTAAAGTTATATTACAAGCTGAAGTGATCAACACAGTATGGTACTGTCACAAAAACAGACACATAGATCAATGGAACAGAATAGAAAACCAAGAAATGAACCCACAATTATATGGTCAATTTAATCTTCGACAAAGGAGGCAAGAATATGCAATGGAAAAAAGACACTCTCTTCAACAAATGGTGTTGGAAAAAAAAGCTACATGCAAAAGAATGAAACTGAACTATTTTCTTACACCATACACAAAAATAAATTCAAAATGGATTAAAGACCTAAATATGAGACCTGAAACCATAAAAATCCTAGAGGAGAACGTTGGCAATAACGTCTTTGAAATTGGCTGTAGCGACTTCCTTCTAGATATGTTCCCTGAGGCAAGAGAAACAAAAGCAAAAATAAACTATTGGGACTTCATCAAAATAACAAGCTTCTGGACAGCAAAGGAAAACAATCCTCAAAACTAAAAGGAGTATCTCTTATTATGGTTATTTGCCACCTGTATATCTTCTTTGGTGAGGTGTCTGTTTTAAAGTCTTTGCCCATTTTTAAGTTGGGTTGTTATTTTTCTTATTATTGAGTTTTAAGAGTTTTTGGCGTATTTTGGATAACACTCCTTTACAGATATGTCTTTTGCAAAAAAAAATATTTTTAAAAATAATCTTTGAAAATTTCTAGGTTGTGTCAGGACTCATGCATGAAAAGGGTTACATGGCCACATTACATGTGTCTCGGACTCTTGTCCCAATGATATTTTAGCCCAGTGATATTTAAAGTATCAGACTGAAATGATTCATATCTATGGTAATCCCTGAAAAGACACCTGGTTTGAAGTCATCTAACATTTTGTAGAAAAGCTATGCTCTCTTCAATAAGTAAATCATCACCCTCTGAAAATCAACAAATATCTTTACATTGGGAAGCAGTGAATTCTAAATGTCTGACCATGGGGTACCAACTGACTAGGCTATCCAAGTCCTTACTGTAAATTGGGCATTAGCAGATCCATCTGCCATATCACTGAAGATGCCTAGAGGCATTTCTTGTGCTTGTCCCTGAAAAATTTGAGCAGGCCCTAAATGGCACAAGGAAGTTGTCCATATTTTTAGCATGATAAGAGCTATCCTACAACTGACCCTCTTTATCCCCTCACTGAGAATTCCCTAAGCAGTGTTAACTGATAAGGAAAATATTTTAACTCTGGTTTACAGACAATATTGCACAATATGCAAGCACCAACCTAGAGTGGATCTTTTTAGCATTATTTTCTAAACACAAATGCCCTGAAGAAATTTGAAGAAAAGAAATCCTGCCTGTGGGAATAACTAAGCTGTATGTGTCATTTTAAGGGAAAGCAAGATAGCCCGCGGTAAGCACCTATACTTATTAATGGACAATGGCTAAATTACTGGTCATTTAATGGGGACCAGAATAGGGACTTGGGAGCAGTGTGACTAAAAGATTTTGGGGACAGAATGAATAAAGGATAAGTATAGAGCACTAGAAATGAACCCAGAGAATAAGAAAATTTGTACCCCTTGTGAGTGGTCTTAGAAGAGCCTCATTTCAGAGGATGTTTCCTCTAATCAAGAAAACAAGATAGTCTTTACTATATGTATCAGACATTCTTCTTTACTAGTTACGTCTCTGCTCAATCATAAATACAATGGCCAGTTGGCAAGTCAGGCCAGCTTTGCATGGGCTCTACAACACTGGCCTTTGCCAACACCAAGATGAAATGTCTAATGCTTCTGCTGACAACCCAATGTTAGCAATAGTAGATACTAAACGAGCTATGCTATCATGCCTCAAGAGGATTGCAAATTTACTAAATATATATATCATCATTGTATTTCATAAAATATTTCTTCTAACCAAGGGAATCACTTTTCAAAGAAAGAATAAATCAGGGATCCACATAGTACGCTTTCTTCCTACCACTTACCCAATCATCCAGACGCAGATATTGAACATTCCATTATGGTGCTAGGTGTGGACACAAGAGTTTTCAAGGATGGGGCATTGATTCAGGATGCTGTATGTGTTATCTAGCAGTTTTTCCTTCCATAGTCAAATCACAAAGGCTCTGGACTTCAGGGATGAAAGCATGAGGAGCAGCTATTATTAATCACATAATTATTTATTCACAAAATTCTTCCTTGTCATCTTTTACTTTAGGCTGTACTCATTTATAAGAGTTAGTATTTTTTTTAAAGAATTCTACCAGAGAACAAAGTAGCTGCACTGAATTGAAAGTTGAGATTCTCATCTAACATTTTTTGTGCTTTATGACTTCATGACACTGGGTGAAACAGTTAGAAAGGGAGTTTCTAGGGGTGCCTGGGTGGCTCAGTTGGTTAAGCATCTGCCTTAGGCTCAGATCATGATCTCAGAGTCCTGGGATCCAGCCCCACGTTGGACTCCCTGCTCAGCGGGGAGCCTGCTTCTCCCTCTCCCTCTGCCGCTCTACCCTCCCTGCCGCAACTTGTGCTCTCTCACTCTCTCTCAAATAAATAAAATCTTTAAAAAAAAAAAAAAAAGAAAAGAAAAGAAAAGAAAGGGAGTTTTTGTGTTGGCTTGCAGCAATTATCACTACTATGAAGATGAAACAGAGTTTCAGAGAGAAAATGGGAGAATAAAGGAATAGGGGAGCACTCTTTGTAACTTTACCTTGAAAGTCTATGTTCAGTATTGAAGGTAAATAAAGGTTCAGATCTCTGACTAATAAAGATTTGACTCACCATTATGAGCAAAGAACCCTCAAGAAACTGGGGTGCTGGACAAATGCTAACCAAATACCAAATAAATATTCCAGGAGGGTAATCATAAATTCCCAAAGAAGGCCACTTACAGAACACCACTGTCATAAACATTTTTAGAAGTAAGCACTGTAGCCTATCCTTGTATTTATTTCCTTGCTGGAATTTGCAAACATCTAGTTGTTTTAACTAGTTCTTTTATTTCCTTATTCATTTTACCTGAATCTAATAGATAATAGCTACCTATTTCTAAGTACATATTTAAAGATAAAGTAAAGGTGAAGAAAATTCATTTTAGTCCACAAATCTAAAAATACTGTCAGGGTTGGGGCGCCTGGGTGGCTCAGTCGTTAAGCATCTGCCTTCGGCTCAGGTCATGGTCCCAGGGTCCTGGGATCGAGCCCCGCGTCAGGCTCCCTGCTCCGCGGGAAGCCTGCTTCTCCCTCTCGCACTCCCCCTGCTTGTGTTCCCTCTCTCACTATGTCTCTCTCTGTCAAACAAATAAATAAAATCCTTAAAAAAAAAAAAAAAATACTGTCAGGGTTGTGGTAGAAATAGAGGCAGGATGGCTACTGCTCACAGGTGGTACACTTGGGATTTCCTCCCTTTGCAGAGTGGAGAACCACCTTTGTAAGCGGCATGCACAACGGCTATACTGTATACAGGAGACATGTTTAGAAGTAGTTACATGGGAAGATAACCTGTGGATGTTAAGTTGTTAAAAGCAAGGACATGTTGGTATTTGTTTTTTAGCTACCTAGTATGTAATCCTCCATCCTAACTGCACTCAATTTCCTATTACAGAATTACTCTGAATCCTTCAAAGTACTTCATATTAGTTCATTGTTTTCATGTATAACAAATTAGCCTTTACTTCATCTTTAAATATTTATTTGTCAATTTTCTTTGAATCTCCAGCACTTATCACAGTCTCTAGCATATGATAAATACTTACAAAATGTTTGTTGAACTATATCCAGTCATCCACATGATGAAATTTTGAACCTTTTTTACCTCTTAATTTATAATTTGGTATTCGGAGAATGTATTCTGTAATGGTTCTGAACTTTTTTGAATAATAGAATTTTTGTTGTGTCGTATAATATAAGACTTCCTCTGGAAATTCCATAAAAACTCGGTACTAGGTACTTGGTCTATAAATCAAAGTTTTTGCTTCTTCTTACATTATTGGAGTTGTAATTCTCGCTTCTAAGTTTTAAGCTCTTCTTGAATTAATCAGTATTTGGTTTATCTTTATTCTCTGAAGTTATTTGTTTTGTGGTTCGTTGTCTTATTTCTCTTATCACTTTTGACAAATAACAAGTTATACTTTTTCACCTAACTCTCTTAATACAGTAAGATTTCTCTCTTTCCTTAAATATTTGGCTATGCATTTATCATCATAGTGGACTCGCCACTGAATTATCCCGGCCTCTTTGTGCCTTGTATTGTCAACGTTTCCACCCCTTTAAGAAAATGTACTTTACATTTAAAAGTAAGGCTCACTTCTGTTTTGCAGAATGGCAATCCAAATTTCACCCTAACATAATTTTCTTACTAAATTTGTTCCTGCCCCTTCACAACATGATTTATGTAATAAAGAAAATGGGAAATGTTTCAAAGATAGGAGCTAAATGGAAAAGTTAAAAAAAAAAAGTAAATAAATGCTAATCCCATTTGTATAAAATTACCAATGCCTTTTCTTCTTTATCCTGTACACTCTTTTTCTTACTTATTTATATCCTATTCCTATTTATACCCGATTCCTCACCTTCAGTCATTTTCAAGTTGCACAGATTTATTAGATAGACAAATCAGAACATTTTGTTCCTGCCAGTCCTTACTTTATTTTTTGCTTGTTACATTGAAGTACTTCTTTCCCTATATCTTCGACCTTTTTCCTTTAGACAACCAAGTCCCATTCCCACAACTCTAACTTATGGATATACAGAAGTAGAGATATTTTTTAAAAACCCTACTTCACAGGATAATGCTGACGAATCATCTTCCAAAGGCCAACTGATCACCTAGAAAGATCCCAAAGTGTGGCGTCGATTTGATGCATCCCCATAGTCTGTCTGGTTCTCCAACTAACATCCAATTTTAAAAAAAAAAAAATTAAAAGGGTGAATCAAGGGTCTATGACATAGGTCAAACAATGGATGTGATTTATTTTTAAGACTGCAGAGTGATTTAGAACAGTACCTAGTAGACACTCTCAGCTTGATGAAAATGTTGTAAGAATCATAAAAATATTGTCACAAAGCCTTTGACAAATCCAGCTCTGAGCAAGTCTAGAAAAACAGGCATATTTTAAAATTAACTTTGAGTCTGGCTTTTGTTGAATGCGCTTAGAGTCCTAGGAAACTGCAAAGTTTTCAAAAGATACGTTGTACTACAGAATATGTTGCAGCTTATACCAAAATTAGTTGAGATTTTTCAAATTGCAAGATATTTTTTAAGCTCCCAAATTTCTATAGGTAGAAAGCTGCTTAGCTGTGAAAAGAGGCCATCTCTTATGGAAAAGGAAAGACATTACATAAACTGAAATCAAGACTCTAGATGGTGAAGTCAAGAGCCATGGAGAACAAAGGCATAGCGAGTCAGCTGCAGGGAGTAGTGGAAAACAATGGGACTGAGGAACCATTTCCACAGAGCAGAACTGGGCACTAATCAAGGAGCATTTCTTCTCCATGATCAGGGCAGCAATGTTTGTCTAGTAGAATTTCAGTATTGCAACAGAGCAGTGACTGTGTATGCCTCTCATGTGGCCCTTTGACAATGAGAGTCTCCCCACTGCATGTAGGATAGGGTGCGAAAGGGGCAGATAACTTGTCTGTTTAGTTGATAGATCTCCAAAACATACAGAGCTTTATCTGGACATAATATAGGTCATACAATTCTGGACTCTGTACCTGACTTCATAATTAGATGAGTCTTTTAGGAGTCATTGAGTACAGAGAAGTACATTTCACATGTGAGAGGAACGTAAAGAACCATGGCAGGTGGGCAGACTCTAATAGGTTGTAAAAAATGGCCATAAATCATTCCCTTCCCTAAATCATGCCTCTTTGCAATTTGCAATGCCATTTTTTAGCTATTTCTGTCAAAAGATGGTAACTATTTCTTCATCCCTTAAACTGGACTGGCCTTTTTATCTCCTTTGGCAAGTGAAATAGAATGTAGGGAAAGCAACACTGTGTCAGTTCTGAAGCCAGGCCTCAAGATACTTTGCTTTTGTGTACACTTTTGGACCTCTGCTGAGTTACCATGCGAACAACCCTAGTTGAGTGTGTTGCATGAGTGACACATTATTCACAAACCCCTATTTTAGTGTAGCTAACTTCTGGCCAGTCCCCAGAAGCAGAGCTACTTATCTGACAAGCCAACTGCAGATATATCAGTGATCAGTGATCCCAGACATGACCAGAATTGCCCAGCAGAGTCCAGCCTAAATAACTGACTCATAGACCTGTAATTGTGATAAGTGGTTATTGTGAGATGCCACTAAGTTACTCTTTTAGGGTTCCTGGACCCAATTCCAACATCATACAGAAAACAAAACTTAAAGATTATAGATGAGGAGAATATATTTTCTCTATATATTAGTTATAAATGGCTAAAATACTTAGATAAATTTAATAAGAAATATGAAAGTTTACTAGGTGAAAAACTTTTAAAAAATTCAAGTAATAACCTGAACAAATGGAAAGCCAACTATTGTTTTTGGAAAGGATGACTCACTAAAGATGTCAGCTCCTCCTAAGTAATTCATTGATTTAATACCATCTCAATAAAAATGCCAATATCTGAGGCTAGACAAGTTGCTTCTGAAGTTTATAAGGAAAATAAGTTTACATGGAAAACTCAACCTCCAAGTATATCTACAAAAATTCAAAGATAGAAGAGCAATAAAGGGATATTATAAGATAACTAATACAATGTAAATCCTCTATAATTAAAAGAACATAATAGTAGCACATACATATACAGATGGGCAAATGGAATAGACTAGACATTCAAATGCAGATCAATGTTTATATGGCATTTTAATACATGATAAAGGAGGCATCTCACATAAGTTAAGAATATAGTAGTTTTTAAAATATGTAAAGTTTGGAAAATTAGGGAGCACTTGGACAAAGGTAAGAATGAATCCACATCTGACACCATTCCCTAGAGTAATTTCCAAATATATCTGAGATATAAAAGCAAAGCACGATTCTATTTATATGAGATATTTAAAATAGCCAAATTCATAGAATCAAAGAAGTGGAAGAGTGGTTGTCTGGGACTAGAGGGAGGGGTAAATGGAAAGTTATAATCAAAGATGGCATAAGTTTCAGTTAAGCAAGACGAATAAGCTCTAGAGATGTGTGTGCTATACAATAATTTTAAGCTATAGTTAAAAATACTGTATTGTACATTTCAAATTTTTTTCATTTTTTTTATTATGTTATGTTAATCACCATACATTACATCATTAGTTTTTGATGTAGTGTTCCATGATTCATTGTTTGCGTATAACACCCAGTGCTCCATGCAGAACGTGCCCTCTTTAATACCCATCACCAGGCTAACCCATCCCCCCACCACCCTCCTCTCTAGAACCCTCAGTTTGTTTCTCAGACCTCAGTTTGTGTTCTTGCCATAGTAAAATATAATTTTTTAAAAATGTAAAGCAAAATAAAATAATTTATAACCTGGGTAGGTGAAGGCATTTTAATATTTTGTTAAAATCCAGAAGCAATAAAAGAACAGATGGCTAATTTAAACAGTTAAAACAAAGTTTTTTTCATAAGGAAAAAAAAGACATAAGCAAAGTCAAAAGAAAACTGAGAGAAAAGTATTCCAGCCAATATAACATAAAAAGTAGATGAAAAGGTTATATCACCTAATGTATAATGAGATTTTTAAAAAGAAAAACAAAAATGAAACCTAGCCCCAAATCAACAATTCTGTGCAAAAAGCCAATCTCCAGACATTCAAAATAGTGAAGATACAGTTCACAAAGTAAGATTTATAGTCATTATCATGTAAAAACACATTCAACTTTGTTCATAGTAAAATGCGCAGAATAAAATTAGACTCAGGTACAATTTTTCTTGAAATTTTCAAAAAATTTAAAGCTACACAACACACTTTCAGCAAGGCTGTGAGCAAAGCAGTAGTCTAATTCATCCTGTTAGAGTGCAGAATTGGACTACACCAAAATTAATTTGGCAATCAATACAAAATTACCCTTTCCCACTCCTAAAAGCTCATCCTAAGTATATACTCCACACTATGAAATCACATATGCACAAGGTTACTGCAATGATGTTATACATAAAAGTAAACTTTGGAAAAGTATTAATGCTCATCCACAGAAGCCTGGGTACAAGCACTATGACTGGTATCACACAATGAAGAATTATGCAGCTGTGAAAATTGGAAAGAGCCATATCATCTGATAGGGAGTGATTTCCAGAGTACATTGTTAAATTAATAAAAATTACTTAAATGTAAGAGAAAGCCCAATTATATCTCTGTATTTTGGTTCAGTGAGACATCCCCTATATCTTTAAATAAATTTCCCTACTAAGTTTAAATTATTTCACATGAGCTTTGGTACTTGCAATCAAAAGAATTGTCAATTAACATATGAAGAAAATTCTCAGTGTATAGAATGACAGACCCATTCACATTTCTCATTCTTCAAGGTAAGGTGAAATCAAAAATAGAACTTTAAGAAATCACCTACTCAATCTGATAACAGTTCCAACATCCTCAAAGGCATTCAGTGTTGAAGGAAGCAATTTTCTTCTTTTTTAATCTCATTTTCTCTTATTTTCCTTATCACTTCCCTTGTGCACTCTCTGTCCACCTTGCCAAGTACCAACATTTACATTAATGTCTGAGTTTCAAGTGACGGGAGCAAGGTAAATAAAACGTTAGGTTCTTCAGCAAGCCTCTCTGTATATTAATATTGAAAGAAGTAGCTAAGACTTACTCAGAAACAAACAAGAATTTTCTAAAATGTAAGGCTTCCTGAAATTACATTGGAAAAGAAAAAAAAATAAAATATGTCCTGTGATTATTAAAAAAAAAATGGACCATATTTTGCTGATGGAAAATTGAATATTTTTGAAGAATTATAATGCTACCTATCTCAAAATGATTATGGCAATGATGGTTTACATTGACTTTGGGTCTACCACCTCCAGGCCAAAAGCAAGGGTGAGATGGGAGAGGTGATTATAGGATCCTGACCCTATAATGTCTAATGAGACATTAATGAGGCAGTTCAAATCTCTAGGTTAAAAACAATTTGGGTTATATCACTTCCTAAGTTGGTAGAGAGAAAACAACTATAGAGTTGTTAAGGAAATTAACTCCTTTTATGTGACTACACTTAGTCAAGGTTACACTCAGCACACTTTTAGTAAATTCCCTAAGTTTTCCCGCTCCACAAACCTAGTCTGTTTCTCCAGTATAGTATTTGCATTTCTCAAAAATCATCAGGGGAAATTTTAAATTCATGAATTTTGGAAAGAAACTTAGCTTCCATGTATTCCTAAGAATCTGATTTTGATTGAACTTTATGTCCCCTTAGAGTTTTAGATCTTTTAGAAAATATCTAGGGAATACTACTTGGTAACATTTTACTTCTTTTACAGCATTCACACTTCTGTTTATACAAACTATATATACAAAGAAACTTCCTTAGGAAATAGTTTGGCAGGTTTCTTGGCTCTTTCCCATTTTGGGGGCAATAGTAGAAAAAAGGTTTCCTAAAGAATGCAAGACAGTCAAAGGACTTTCAGTGGAAAATGAACACCTCCAACATATTTTGCAAATGTGAATTATTGGCAAGCATAGTTACCATTTTAGAATTCACACCTGTTTGGTGTTCTCTGAAAGTTTAAAACAAGAAAAAAAAAGAGAAAGTAAAATTCTCATTGTGGACAAAAAAAATGAATGAGAAAAGAATGAAGTTTTAGGTGTAAAAAGATTTGTCTTTCTACATTTTCATAATTTAATCTCAGATATTCTAAAAATGTAAGATTTTTTTAAATGTTATTTTTTATGACATTTAATTGACTTGAGAGTGTTTGAGTGTAAGCATTTCTATCTTCTCTGATTAAAATATTTTAGTTTGTCATATTATTATTCCTAAGCAGCAAATACTACTTACATATTTCTGTGAAAAATGTCAATTTTCTATATTAACCAAATTAAATTCATCAAAATTTGGTTTTAAATATATAATTCTTTTTAGTACTGAAAGGTTCAAGATATTAAGGGAGGATTTGTACTTAACCTTTTAAAAAAATCTTATTTTTCTGACTTGAAAAGTAATATCTGTATTTTATTTTTAATGAGCAGTCTATCCTGTGTTTATAATTTTATCATCTCTTAAAAACTGAAAGTAAATATATTTGATACAGTTTCTGCAGTGACTGATGTAAATGGATTCAGAAGGGGTTATCATAAATTTAAACCTGTATTGATGGAGAGTTCTGCAGTTGTACCAGGTTTCTTAACATTCCCCAGTATCTAACTTATGATAAGGAATCAAATCTAATTTCACAGTTCAGTAAGAAAAATTTGGCTACCCTAGAGAAAAAAGTAAACACTTTAATTAGCCTGAATCCCATTGTATCCTTGGTTCTCAATGGTACCGAGCAATGCAAGGTATTATCCATGCTCCTGGTTTCATTTGTAATGAATATGAGGTGGGGAAGGAACTACTCTGAGGGTCAGGAGATAATTTTATGGTCTCATCATCAACTGAAATTTCCTCACTTTGCTGAGGCCTATGTAGTTTCTATGGAAAGTACTTAATAGCTCCAGGCAACACAATCCCAGTTGTTCTGTAGAGAACCAACTAGTTTCACATTGAGCATTGTAAATTATAAACCAACACAAACTTTGAGCTATATAAATAAATCTCTTGGTTTTCTGGCTGTCATTGAAAGAAAAGTGACATTGAAAGGAATCTAAAACATGTTGATGCCACTTCCTTGGCATTTCAAAATAATATCTAGTCACAGAAAAATTATTTTAAATCTTTACTAACTGTCTAAATTCTGTGCCAAGGTTCCTGATGATTTCTGAAGATAGTTCTCAGGATTATGCATGTAAGTTGCTAAATCTTTGTTATTATAGAAATGCTATTGAACCTGGGAAAGTCTTAGTGAGGTAGGCACTTTCCAGAAATACTGTAAATGCAGGAAAGGGTAAGAGACTCCCCTGATGACTTATTGAGTACAGCGTATATAAATTAATCATTGTTTTTGCCTCTGACATGATAAAGTTGTTTGGCACAAATGAGGGCAGATATGAAATTGATGGGCAATTTCTTTAGAGTTACAATTGAGATGGGATGAGCTGCCAAGATGCCTTTTAAGAAGCAATCTCACAAATGTTCTCTTGGGCAGAAAATCTTGTCAGAAAATGTTAAACTCAGTCTTTGCTACTTATTTAAAACACGCATATCTAGATTACACATTCAACTGAAATCAGCCAAGAAATGTCACATTTCTATCCCTAATTATCCAAAACAGAATCAATTCAAATAATATGAGAAGAACCCTGGAATGGGAATTAGGAGTTTGAGTGTTATCTCAGCTAGATCTTTTTCACTCACTGTGTGATCTTTGCCAGGACCCCAAACCTGTCTGGGCTCCACTCTGTCATCTATGAAAGAGAGGAATTGGTTTAAGTCAATGGTTTTCTACCTCACAGTTTGTTATGGGTTGAATTGTATCCCCCCAAATTCATATATTGAAGTCCTAATCCACATTACCTCAGAATGTGATCTTATTTGGAAATAAGTCCCTTGCAGATACAATTAGTTTATTAGGATGAGACCATTACTGGAGTAAGGTGGGTCCCTTGATCCAATATAACTGGTTTAAATTTGGAATGACACAGAAAAGCGGGAACACTACTTAATAAGGAGGTGAGAAGAGGCATGTCAGTAAAATGCCAAATTTTATTTTGATAAATTAAGATCATATTTTACTAAAAGCATGACTTAACTACTCTTTAGTACAAATTAAAAAGTGTTTTGGGGATCATGCTTATTTTAACTACTAAATAATCACAAGTCATAGTATGTAAAGAAGTTTTTTGATGGGAGAAATAGCCTAGCATATTTAGACAAAGATAGATCTCTACTGTGGTGGGCTGAATCACGGCTTCCAAAAATATCCAGGTTCTAAACCTTGGAACTTGTGAATGTTACCTTACATGGAAATAGGGACTTTGAAGATATGATTAAATTAAGGATCTTGTGAAGTTTATCCTGGATTATCTGGTTGGGCCTGAAATGTAACCATAAGTGTCTATAAAAGAATGAAGAGGGAGTTTGATTGTGAGGTGTAGGAGATGACTAGACAGGAGATGGGTATGGAGTGAGGAAGAGGTCATGAGCCCCAGCATGCAGAGGTCCTCCAGAAGCTAGAGAAAGAAAGGAAACAGATTCTCTCTTCAGAGCCTCCAGAAGAAACCTGCCCTACTGACACCTTGACTTTATCCCAGTGGAAATGACTTCAGATTTCTGATTTCCCAAACTACAAAAGAATAAATTTCTGTTGTTTTAAGCCACTAAAAGTGACAACAGCAAGAGGAAAGTGTTACATATAGCATTTTTCACACTCTTCTCTCTGAAATAAGGATCCCTTTCCCAAACTATATAATTCCTTCTCAGTCTAGGGCAATATAGGCAACCTTTAGCCAGTTGACTCCAATTCTTTCTAACCCAATGGACTGCTTAAAAATGAATGATTCATTAATAAAGAGTGCAGCTTTTCCTCTCTGCTGTACTGTGAAGGAGGCTGTTTTCCACCTATTTAACCCAAAGTAATGAGAGTAGACACATACTGTTTATGTCATGAATTACCAGGAGCACCATGAATAAGAGATATGGGTGTCACTGATACACTCAATATATAGTGACAAGCTACTACTACTAAAACTGTCATTTAGGTGAAGTGGTTTTGTGAGGCCTTTCAAATAATACTACTTATATTATATGTTGTACAAACAGAAGATTTAAAATAATTCTGAGCCATTGGAAATATATTCATTGAAATAATAGTATTCATTCCATTTTCCAACCTAAAAATTCCATGCATTTTAGAAAGTTCAATGAATTTGGAATCAATGAAAAATACTGGCTATCCAGCTGGTGATTGTCATTAATCAGAGTCAAAGTAGTTAAAGGAATATATTTCCAAAAAATGAAAAGCTATTTTCTGGCTTGGCTCTCTCACTCTTAATGAAATGGCCATTGTAGCAGATAATTCCCCTGAGAAAGGGTAAAATGAGATCAATCTTCTTTGATGAATTCAAGGTCATGCTATAATATTGGAGTATTTTTAAAAATAGAGGGAGCACTTTTATTCTGTTATTATAATATCAACACATTATGCCAAGAAAAATGACAAAATATGAAAAGAAAAAAAAAAGATCAAATAGATAAAAGTCCATGACAAGGAGAACATTTAGAAAACAGGAAGAGGAAAAAAAGACACATTACAAACAGGGAAAAACACAGAATGACTGCAAACTTCTTGTTGGGAACAAAGCAAGCAGAAGTCAATGAAAAAACATTTTTAAAGTGATAAGAAACTATGCCAGCACAAACTCAACAAACCTTCTCTAAAGGGTCCATTAATCTTCCAAAAATCTTTCGAAGGCAAAATAAAGAAAATGTGTCTTTAGCAGACCCGTACTATAAGAAACGTTAAAAGAAGTTCAAGTGGGAAGCAAAGGATAGTAAATGCAAACTGGTTCTATACAAGGAATGAAGAGTTCTGATAAATGCATGAAAAACAGAAGACAATTGTTTCTTCAATTTCCTTAAAAGATAGTTAACTGTTTAAAGGAAAAATAACAATATAACATATGTTTTGTAACATATATAGAGGTAGAAAGTATGATGATCATACAAAAGATGGAAGAGGGTACTGAAAGAATATTGCTAAAATTTTGTCACAGTATCCTCCAAATAATATTATCCTTTAAATAATACATGGAATATTGCAGAATAATATTATTTAGAGGATACTGGATAATTCAAAAGTATTTATCGTAAGCACAAGAATTGCTAAATCACTAAATGTACACCTTAAATTTACACATTGTTATGTCAAATATTTTTCAATTAAAAAAGTCACTAAAATGAAAACAAATTATAGTACTAATAGTCCCATACTGAAGGCAATATTGAATATTAAAAATAATACTCAAAAGAGGACAAGAAAAGGAAAAGAACAAGGAATAGATGGAATATATAGAAAATGAATAGCAAGACAGTAGACTTCAACCCCAATATATTGATAATAACATTAAATAAAAATGGTCTAAATACTGCAAATAAAAATGTCTATCAGACTGCATTTTTTAAAAAGCAAGACCACTATCTGCTATTATAGGAAACATCCTTTGAATTAAAAAAATATATGAGTTAAAATTAAAAGAGTATGAAATAATATATGATACAAACCCTGATCGTGAGAAAGCTGGGATGGCTTCAAAAATACCACGCTAACTATATCTCAGAGAAAGGAATATTACTAAGGAGAAAGAAATATATTACAATGTTAAAACATTTATTATTCATAAATTAATAACTGTAAATGTGTATGCCCTCAATAATTATGTATCAAAGTACATGAGCAAAACTAACAGAACTGAAGAATAAATAAAGCTGCAATTGTTACTGAAAATCCCAAAACTCTTCTCCCAAGAATTTTAAAAGCACTTATATACAAATTTAGTCGGAGAATACCAGATCTGAATATCACTATCAACAAAATTGACCTAGTTAATATTTGTAGATCACAACACTCAACTACAGGAGAATATACATTCTTTCAGGTGAACATGTAACATTCACTAGGATATATCATATACCAGTTCGTGAAACAAATCTCAATAAAGTTGGACAAAAATGGCATTACATTATAATTATAATTTATAATAAAAAGGCAGCTAGAAAACCCCCAAATATTTGGAGGTAGGACAAGCACTTACAAGAAAGCCCATGGATCAAAGAAGAAATTGCTAGGGATATTAGAAAGTATGTTGAAATAGAATGATACTCAAACACAAAATACTAAAATGTGTGAGATACAATGAACACAGTGCTTAAAGGGATATTTATTACTCAAAATATTTATATTGAGAATCATAAAGGACTAAATCAATGAAGAACAAATAAAACTTTAGCTAGTAGAATATAGTTAAAAGTGAAGTCATATAGTTAAAAGTAGAAATCATTAAAATAGAAAGCAGACAAAAGAGAAAACCAATGAAACTATAACCTCTTTTTTGAAAAGTTCAAAAATATTTATATACATCTACCTATGGTAAACAAAATAAAGTAGAAAAGATTTAAATGACCATATAAAAATTAAAGAGGAAACATCACTATAAATTATAAAGATGACAAAAGAGTAATTAGAGAATATTGAGACAATTTCACAGTAAAATGAGATATTTAAAAAATCAAAAGAATAAAAGTAAAATATAAGTAATAAAGAACATTGTGAAACAAGGAAAACAATAGCAAGATGACATGCTTAAAGCAAACATATCAGAAATTTCATTAAATAAATATGGCCTAATTAATTGAGATTTAAAAACCTATATGAAATATAAACATTTTTTGAAAGATTATATTACTAAGACTCATTCAAAAATAAATGCAAATCTCAACTGCCTGTAAATATGTTAACGACAGTCACAACGAATAAACCTAGACATAAAGTTAACCCCAAACTCAGAGTGCCTGGGTGGCTCAGTTGGTTAAGCATCTGCCTTTGGCTCAGGTCAGGGTCTCAGGGTCTGGGATCAAGCCCGTGACTGGCTCCCTGCTCAGCGGGGAGTCTGCTTTTCCCTCTGCCCTGCTCACTGCTCCTGTTCTCTTTTTCTCTCTCTCAAATAAATAGGTGAAATCTTAAAAAAAAAAAAAAAAAAATTAACCCCAAACTCAGATATCTTTACTATAACACTCTATCAAACATCTAAGGAAGAGATAAACCAATCCTACCAAAAAATCTTTCAGAAAAAAGAGAACATTCTCTAACTTGCTTTTTTAGGCCAACATTATCCTAACACCAAAAACAGACAAAAACAGTATAAGAAGAGAAAATTATAAACTACCCTATGAATATTGACTCAAATATCCTTAGCAAAATAATAGTAAATTGAATCCAGCCAAATGGAATTGATCCATGAAATGAAAGGTCATTTTGACATTAGAAAACCAAATCAATTTAATTTACCACATTAACAGAAAAAAGGAGAAGAATCACTATAATTTCCATTGATGTAGAGAAAACATTTATCAAAATTATAAACCCATTTATGATAAAGTCTTAGAAAACTAAGAAAAATAAAAGACATCTACCAAGAAAAAATAGCCAACATTTACTTAATGATAAAATAGTGAAAGCTTTCCCTTTGTGACTGAGAACATGGCAATTCTATTGGTTATCCATTTGAAAAAAAAATTATCTTTATCTCATGTCAGACCCTATGCCCCCCCAAAACAAAAACAAAAGCAAAAAACCCTCTAAGCCATATTTTAAAACACTAAGTTAAAACTATAAAAACTTTATTGGAAAACATAGGATATTATTTTGCAAAATCTGGTTAGGCAAATATTCTTAAATAGTATGTAAATCATAAAAGATGAAAACCTCATTAAATTAAATATCAAAATTTAAACTTCTGCTCTTTAAAAGTCACTATTAAAGAAACTGAAAGGCTACCATTTACAATACTTATTTCGGCTGAAAAATTAGTATCCAAGAATATATATATATATATATATATATATATATATATATATATATAAAATCTTCCATAACTCAAAATCTTCCATAGCTCAAAAATAAGGAAGCAAACAACCCAATTAAAAATGTTCAAAAAGACAACCAAGGGATATTATGAGGGCTATTTTTACATGTGTAAAATATTTTCATGTGTGAATATATTTTTATAGTGATACAACTGTTTTAGATATTGATTCTGGAATTAGTTATATAATCCCATGCCTTTGTCAAAATTCTTTGAACTTGGGGCACCTGGGTGGCTCAGGTGGTTAAGCTGCTGCCTTCAGCTCAGGTCATAATCTCAGGGGTCCTGGGATCTGAGCATGTCAGGCTCCCTGCTCAGCTCAGCAGGGAGTCTGCTTCTCTCTCTTTCTCTCTCTCTCCCTCTCTCTCCTCTACCCCTCCCCCCTCCTCATGCACTATCAAATAAATAAATAAAATCTTTAAAAAAATTCATTGAACTTATAACAGAGCAAGTAAACTTTACTGTATTTAAATTGATCAAAACATTTGAATAGTTACTTCCAAAAAAGAGCTATGTAAGCCAGT
The DNA here is from genome assembly GCF_964656455.1 of Halichoerus grypus. NCBI lineage: Eukaryota > Metazoa > Chordata > Mammalia > Carnivora > Phocidae > Halichoerus > Halichoerus grypus. The sequence goes on along the minus strand of NC_135721.1, from coordinate 62,474,179 downwards.
AACAAAAAGATGTTCAACATCATTACAATTAGGAAAATGCTAATTAAAACTACTATACACCCACTATAATGGCTAAAATTTAAAAGACTAAAACATCTAGTGTTGTCAAGAATGGTGTGGCACAACTAGAATTTTCATTCTCTGATGTTCAAAATATAAAATGGTACAACCACCTTTAGAAAACAGGTGGTTTAACACAGAATTACATATACACTTACCACACAACACAGTAGTTCAGCTCATAGGTATTTACTCAAAAGAAATGAAAATCTACGTTTATGGAAACTCCTCTACATAAATAATATATATTTCTATGGGTTAGTGAAGGGGTAAACAAATTGTAGTATATCCATACAATGGTATACAAGTCAGCAATTAAAAATAACAGTATATAACTTACATATGCATACCCACTAAAATATTATTCTAAGAGAAGCCAGAAGCAAAAGAGTCCATAAAAAACATTTCATTTGTATGAAATGGAAAAAACTACTTTGTAGTGATACAAAGCAGGTTGGAGATTGGTAGGAGGCCAGTGGTAGAGGAGCAGGGTAGGAAGTGGAGCTTGGGGGCCAGTGGCAGCAAAAGGGCACAGGAAAACTTTCTGAGGTGATAAAAATATTCTATGTCCTTATTGGGGTGGTAGTTATAGGGGTGTCACTTCTGTCAAAACTCATTAAACAACAAATATTGTATGCATATTATATATCTTAATAATAATGATTAAAATAGCACTTTGGTGGGTTTTTTTGCACGCTTTATATGTTTAGATAAAATATCTGTAAAAATATACAAAAGATGCAAAAAACCAAAATGATACTTTAACCAATATTACTGAGGTATATAAAACACCTTGCTATCACAGGAAATGATATTTAATTCTTTACATTCGATAACATTGAACATTCACTTCTAAGGTTGTTCATTTAAATTTCAGTATTTCCTTAATGGAAACTTTGAACAACTTCATGTCTTACCTACTAATTTTTTCTTTCTCTCTGCTTCTCTGGCAAAGGGAACTCTGGAGGATGTTTAATCAAAGTACCTACTGCAGTCGTTCCAGTGAATAGCTACCCCCCATCAAAGTGTGACTGAGTTTGAGCCTTTAAACCTTTCACTAGATGAAATACCACAAACAAGTTCTGTCATAAAAAAATTTCATATTCACTGGATGAAATGGGATATGGAGACTTTTTCATGTGTGAATACTATTGTCTTTAAAAAAATCCAGCGACAAAGACCTCTAAAGTACCCAGGAAATCCTGTTGGATAACCTTGTTTTGAGCAGGAGACACTGAGCTCTTTTAAGCTGTTTTCATTGATATGTTCTTTCTCCACCTTTACCGTATTGAGTAGAAGGCCTCCTGAAACTGGATAATGACAGTCAGTGCTTCCTGACAACTGAACAGCAGAGAGATAAAAGGGGAATGGCAACGGGATAGGGTGATGGCAGTTGGGCATTTACTTGTCAAAGAGTATCTGCGATAGGTTTTTATAAGATTTCAACTTGCTGTAGGCATCATGCTTGTACAGGCACTAGGACGTATTTGTTCAATGCTAGTTTTGCTTTTAGAAAGTATTCTTACATTGTAATAAATACATCATAGATTCAGTGACTAGAGAGCAATAAAGGGAAGTCAGGACTGTTTTGGGGCACTGGGTTTATGGGTGATTTTTTTAAAAGGATTTTATTTATTTATTTTAGAGAGAGAGAAAGAGAGCATGAGCAGGGGAAGGAGCAGAGGCAGAGGGACAAGCAGACTCCACGCTGAGCACAGAGCCTGGGGCGGGGCTCGATTCCAGGACCCTGAGATCATGACCTGAGACGAAATTAAGAGTCTGACGCTTAACCACCTGCGCCATCCAGGTGCCCCTATGGGTGATTTATATCATGAATATAAATTCAGATGTTAACACCTATCTGAGAAAAAAAATAAGCAACCAAACAAATAAGCATAGTTGCCTCAAAGAACAAAAATTAGGCTGGCCTTGCTTCTGGGGAAACGTGGACATTTTTAAACCCATCTAAATTCATTCACCTCCTATTCTGTTTGAAAAACATGTATGGAATTTTAAAGACAGGCAGAATCTTGAATCAGTGCTAGATGCCACTGAACAGAAACATCAAAACTTTGGGGAATTTTTTGCTACATGCAGTGCAGATGCAATGAGATTAAATAATTTATAAAAAAATATTTGTCAAAAAGATTTTGTCAAGGAGTGACCCAGCCTTTTGAAAAAAAAGTTGAAGCGTATTTTACACAAGACAGACACTGAGGATTGGAGGGATGAGTGCTAAAGATGGAGAAGGGTTGAGAAAGCGACAGATAACTTGCTGTAATTTGGCAGAATTAAAAGGGAGTAGTGATCGGTCATAGGAGCTCAGAAAACTGTAAATATTGCAGGTTGGTGATGAGGATACCATTTCAAAATGAGCAGGTTCTTGTAGTCTCTGATGCAATAGGAAGTCCCACAGAGCAGTAAGCCCTTTGCAGTGCCATTTTATGGAGTGGTAGCTTTGGGGTTGAGTTTCCCTGGGGCTGGTTAGTGTCATTCTTCGCAGACACAATGCTTAGCAACTTAAAGAAGGCCCAAGAAGTGCTGGACCACAGAACTACTTTCTGCTTGTACAAGCACAGCATGTTTTTGATACTGAGTCCTGTCTTATAATCCATTTTTATGCACATGACAAGCCCCATTTCTTTGGCAGCAAAAAGAAGCAAGACAAGCAATTAAGGGACTATGATGTCATCATTCCTATCATATTAAAAAAGCATAACCCTGAAAGAGAGCTCTACTTTTGTCACAGTACTGGAATTTCCTCCCAGGTAACCAGAGCTCCTAGATGAAAAAGTGTAGTAAACCTGATGCATGTAACATTTAGTGTATTTACACTGACTCAACAAGCTACCTGGAAATACAGAAGTACGCATTAGTGTGAAGTCCAAGAATAACAATGCTGTATATTCTTTCAGGTTTTAATTTACCTCCCATGACTATTCTGTCTGTGTAAACCTGAAATCCTTTCCAAGGTAAAGCTACTTAAAAGCATCTCTACTGCTGAACTAACAAGAAACACAAACCATGCAGGAAAATGTTGACAAATCTAATCCATTAAAACTTGAAACTCCAGTAATAAAAAAGATTTCATAAAAAAGATTAAAAGAAAATCAGAGAAGGATTTGTATATAGAATTTTTTATTTTTTAATTTTTTATAATTAAAGTTATAAATAAAATGGAATTAATTACCATGATAATCCATTTTGTAACAATTCTCCCATTCCTTTTAAGATTTTATTCAAATTCCAGTTAGTTAACAGATAGTGTAATATTGGTCTCAGTAGTAGAATTTAGTGATTCATCCCTTACATATAACACCCAGTGCTCATCACAAGTGCCCTCCTTAATACCCATCACCTATTTAGCCCATCCCCCAACCACCTCCCTCCATCAACCCTCAATTTGTTCTCTATAGTTAAGTCTCTTATGGTTTGCTTCCCTCTCTTTTTTTTTCTCCTTCCCATATGTTCATCTGTTTTGATTCTTAAATTCCACATATGACTGAACTCATACAGTATTTATCTTTCTCTGACTTTTTTTGCTTAGCATAATACACTCTAGCTCTATCCACATCATTGCAAATGGCAAGATTTCATTCTTCTTGATGGCTGAGTAATATTCTCTTGTATATATATATATATATATATATACACACACAAGACAGCATATATATAAAATGCTGCATGTGTCCCTTCAAATCTGTATTTTTGTATCCTTTGGGTACATACCTAGTAGTGCAATTTCTACTCTATTCTAGTTCTATTTCTAACTTTTTGGGGAACCTCCATACTGTTTCCCAGACTGCTTGCACTAGTTTGCATTCCCACCAACAGTGCCAGAGGGTTCCCCTTTCTCTGCATCCTTGCCAATAGCTGTTGCTTCCTGTGTTGTTAATTTTAGCCATTCTGACACTGTGAGGTGGTATCTCATTGTGGTTTTGATATGCATTTCCCTGATGATCAGTGATGTTGAGCACTTTTTCATGTGTCTGTTGGCCATCTGTATGTCTTCTTTGGAAGAACATCTATTCATGTCTTCTCCCCATTGAAATGTATACAGATTTTTAACTCTTCCAAACCATGACCAAGAGGGCCTAATATTCCCCTCAGTTCATAAACTTATGACAGGTTTCTTCCTGACTGTAGGCCCTTTTCTTAGAATATTACTTTAGAAAATTTGCCATTGTAAATTCTTTCTCAGCCTCTTTGAGATATAAATCTTCCCCACCCTCTTCCAGTTCTAGAACCAAGGGATGTCTTTCTCAAAGACAGAGAGGCATCCTTTTGAAATGTAATCATCCAAGGAAAGAGCACCTTCTCTATTTCCCAGTCCCAATGGGAAGGTAGGAACCTAACTTCCCTAAGCACCAGTTAGTAAACACTGATGGCCTAAGTACATTGACCAACCCCACCCATAATGTCCTCTAGTATTTTTCCACTAGCTCATCCCAGGGCTTAAAAATTTCTCTATTTTGTTTCATTGGGGTTAAGTTTAATCTCTTTCCCCTAATGCAATACTCATGAACAAAAGTCTTCCTTGCTAGCTTAACTTGTCAAGTGAAATTTCTCTTTTATAAACCAATATAAAAAAGAATAAATGTGCACTAGGAAATGGTCAAATGACTTCTTCCAGAGAGAGTGTGAATTGCTAATAAGCATATGAAATGATGCTCAGTTTCACTAGAGAAATGCAAATTAAAATATCAGTGGCATAGAATTTAACAACCATCAGATTAGCAAAATTTGAAAAGCCTAAGGGTATAAATAACAGACACAGTTGATTTTAGGGTAAACAGATATAATTACTTTAAGAGTAATTTTACAACATTAAATTGAGGTGAAAAAGCCCGAATTCGGAGGCCCGGCAATTCCACCATAGGTATAGACACTACAGAAATTTCCCACAAGTGAAATGTGGACAAGAAACATACAAGGAAATTTGTTGAGGTATTCTTGATAATAGCCAAAAGTAGAAAAAAAAAAAACCTAAATTCCCATTAAAAGAATAATGGACTTCATATATTCATATGAATATTATACTGTTTGAATATTATACTGTAGTTAAAATCAACTACATTTACTAATATGAAGAGTTTGTAAATCGTTAGAATTGAAAAAAATTAAGGATTGTCATACAATGATTAATATATGAATTTTTAAAACCTGCCAAACAATATATTCATAAATATACACATATAATGTAAAACACTAAAAAGCATTCCTGAAAATTACAAACAATAAACTTATTACAATAGTTATTTAACAATGATGAAGCAGAGCAGGAAATAAGAGATTTTAATGATCCTACATAAATAAATGAAGACAATCAATGACCTTGCTATAGAAAGGAAGTCAGTTGCCATCAGTTTCCTTTAGCAAAGACTCAAAGGAAGACAGGAGTGGAAAGATTTACAGTTATAAAAACAGGAAGAGAGAGAGAGAGACAGAGGAAGAAAGTTTCAGGAATGCTCTGATTGGAAACTGTTGGCGTGGGGAAGCTGGAGGCAGGCTAACTAAAGTCAGCATCCATGTCATTGGTTAGGGGAGCATATTTGGCTTTTTCCAGGTGGTCCTAAATCTAACATGGGGGCAAAACTTAGGGAAACGTCAGTTACTCATCAAGTCTTGGCCACTTGGGATCACTAGTTACAAGGTTATTGTTTGGCTTCCTGAACTGACATTACACATAGTGGTTTGGCTTTGTGGGCTAGCTACTGAAGGTTGTGGGTCAGAGTTCTGTTTTCATATATGGTCTGACCACTGCCCATTTGTCTATTCAGTCTACCAGTCTGCAAAGTTTACTCATTAAGGAATACTCACACTATTCACTTAAGACAACATGTAATTCAATAGATACTTCGAGTGACGAGAAGCATGACTTTATATGAATAGAATAAAATCTAAATTAAGATATAACAATAGGCATTTTGGTACTTTTTGGCATTTGCTAAAGGTTATCACTTACCTGCATGTATATATAAGCACGACTTCTAAGCTAAAAGTATACATGTGTTTCCAAAATTCTGATTCTTAAAACATACAGCTCAAGATATTTTTGACACTCATAATGCACACTGCTATATGACTGAACATAAAGTTTTATTAATATATATTTTCATCACTGAGCATTGTAATTCAGGTGGGAAAATGCAAGTAATGTATTATATTTCTCAAACATTGTTTTCTTTTTTCCTTTTACCTTCAATATTTCAATTTATGGGGCAAAAATCTATGATAGCAGATATGAATCGCTGTTTGACAAATGATCATTTATCCCTCAGCTACTACTGTATAGGTGTTGATATATAGTAGTAACTTGTTAGAAGAGAAACAGAAAATTCTGGTGTACTAAATGCTATTTTTTAGGGGCCAAAGCTGTCTATTTGTAAAACAGGATGTCCCTTGAAATAAGTCCTATTATTATCAAGCTGAAAAACAAGTATGACTTCAAATCTGATAAAGTATTATAGCCCATTTTGATTTCTTTCTTGATTTCATTTTGATATTTCAAACTTTTCTTACAGCAGAAATGGCAGGAGTTGTTATCAAGGAAATCAGCAGTTTATAGAGGAACTGACTGATTTGAGGAGGGGGTCATAAGGATTTACTAATGATCTGGCTTTTTTTTTTTTTTCTTAGAATATATGTTAGAGGTTTGGAATGATTAAAAATGTAACTGTGAATGATTGTTATTAGCTTTTGTGAAATTTGTGTTGGTCCCATTTTTTGGGGAGATAGTGCCCTGGTCACCCAAATGGTATTAACAGAGATTGAAAATTAGCTCCTTCCACCTCTCAGCTTCAAAATCAGGTCAGGTTGTTCTGTAAATGAAAACCCAACTGAACTGCTTCTCTTATCCTCTTCTTTGACTAAATCAGGATTCTAGACTTCAAAGCTTGAAATGTAGTCTTTTTTCAGGAGCAATACAATCAGTGCAGATAAAAGTAAAACTCACAGATCAGCCTCTTCAAACTTTGAAACTAAGATGAAAAGACCCATTTTAAATCCCATGGACAATGAAATGTCATACTAATCACAAAATTGACCCATAGGTATGATTTTCTTTGACAAGTTTATTTTAAGAGCAGTGGGCTTAATCATGCAATCTTTAAAATGAAATAAATTAAATGAGTTTTACTTTAATAAAGGCTGTAGATAGTTTGTACAGGTCCATTAAGAACATGCAAAACATCTCCACGAATATGTGTCTTTTCTGTGTCATAGTTGCCCAGTTAAAATCTTCTAAAATCTGTTTTAAAGGAAAATTTACAACACTGTGCACCATTGCTGAGTGCCTGCCTTGTAAATTGACCACATTTCTGTTTTGTCCCTCATGTAGAAAAAAAGAAAAGAAAAGAAAGAGAAAGAGAGAGAGAGAGAGAGAGAGAGAGATCTTTTTAATTATTATGTTGAGCATCTTCTTTTAAATCTCAGAAAAATATGATGAGTAATACTTTAAAAAATGCCCAAGTCCTCAAGAATCTCAAGTTCAGTATGGATGACAAACTCATAAATTCACAGTTAATAAACTATATACAACAGTGTTTTAAGTGCTATCCTGGAGTTTACGATACTGCAGATAAGAAAACAACCAAGTCTCTAGGAGAACTATAAGGCATTGCAGGGAAAGCAACTTTTAGTACGAATTTGGAACTATGAAAAAGAACATAATAGACAAAGAAAATGGGAAAAAGAACCACTAGGCAGAGGTAAAAGAATGGTCCAAAAAGCATGAAAGGATTTGAAAAAGTTCAGCTTGGCGGAGGCATGAAAACTATCATTGAAGATAGAGCGTGAGGAACTTTTCGTCACATGACAAAGAATCTGAACATTGGCTTGTAGGCAATGAGTAGCCAATACACGTGACCACATTTTGAATTTATTGTTTTTTTCTTTTTTTTAAAGATAATTCACAGTGGTGCCATGAGCTATGAGTGCAGGATGAGCTATGAGAAGAAGAAATCAGGGGCAGGAAGTTGGTATTGAGGCTGCTTTAGTGATGAATAATCTAATCAAAAGCCTCTAGATAGGAAGCGAAGAATCCAGCCTCCATTACTGAGGTAGCAATTAATGGATGACTAGTCATGAATCTGAGAGAAAAAGTTGGAGATTAAGATTTTAGCTTAGGTAAAGATAGTGGTACAAATTAATCCAAATGGGGGATATTATAGGAGGAGCAGATTGAGATCTCTGGCTGGGACAGAGAATGAAAGTAGAAATACATGAGATCATTGTACCCCTGGTGATTCTGAATTCCTAAAGGGTGCTCACTAGAGAGTTAGACATACAGGTCTAGGTCTTGACCCATAAACCCATAAATTCAGTAGCTGATATTCTTTCAGCTGAGGAGTTCACCCAGAAACAGTATTAACAAATGAGAAAAGAGAAGGTCAAGAATAAAACTCTAAGGAGCTACAGCATTTGAAAGCATGTGGAGGAAAAGGAGGTGAAGAGGAACACTAAGAAAAAGTCATACAATTAGAAGTTGTCACTGCTGATGATAGTGTTCTAAAAGCCAAAAGAGATCATTTCTAAAAGTTTAGTCAACTCTGTCAAATGACAGCAAATGTATCACAATGTTGCCACAATGGTACTTTTATGGATGCTTTGTTAATTTTTTGTTATTTTGTCAAACAACCAGGTGACGATCATGTACTAAATAAAAATCCCCTTACTGTCATCATCTCCTTTTTCTTTTATCTTGTACATACACAAAAATGAATGTTGCCTTTAACAACATTTTTGTTTCTTTTCTTTTCTTTTTTAATTTAGCTCTGTGTCAGTTATAGATTGCATTTGACCGAGAGTAATAGAACACCAAGACATTGTGACATAAACATTCAAGGATTTAATTTCTCATGTTAAAAAAAAAATGAGTGTAGCCCTCTCCAATCTGCTACATTAGCTTTATGGCATCTTGGATCTGGCTCTTTCTTCTAACAGCCTATTTCACTGACTGATCATGTGGCTTCCATTCTCAAGGTCAAGATGGCTCCTAAAGTTCTGGTTAACACATCTGAGTTGCCAATCTAATGAAAAAGAACAAACAGAAGGATAAAAATGATGCTTCTCTCAATTGAGCCAGATTCTTTGAAAGAACCTTCCTAGAATTCTTTCACAACACTTATGTTTACTTGATCACATCTTGCTTCATTGGAGATTGGAAATGTAGCCTTTATTTCTAGCAGCAATGGATCAAGGTAAAATTTGGAGTCTGGTAAAGAAAATGGATACTTGGCACATTACTAGCTGTCGTTCCTTCAAGCTTCTTCTTTTTCTTCTTCTTTTTTTTAATTTTATTTTAAGTAGGCTCCATGCCCACCATAGGGCTTGAACTCATGAGCCTGAGATTAAGAGTCACATGCTCTACTGATTGAGCCTGCCTGGTGCCCCTCAAGCTTCTAATATATGGAAGAGTTTGGCTAGTTTGTAAAGATAAAAAATATTTAAATGTAGTCCCTTCCTTTCACCAAGTAACTAATAGTCAATAGAAAAATGTGTGTAAAAACAAATATAGAAACTATTTTTGCAACTAAGAAGACAATGCACAAAGTGCAATGGGATATAGTTGAAAAAGGGACCCCTGGTGGAATGCAGATTTTCCAGGTGGCTACGGCTGGCACAGGACACAAGAGGATGGAAGAGTGATAGGCAGGAAAAATGTGATGAAGCACCAAAAACAGGATTGTAAGAATAATGCTGGACCTTAGAAATTGACATAGAAACTTAAAATCCACATAAAAAGCTTAGAAAGTTGACTTAGGGAAATTTAGGCACTTGCGTACATGGAAGCTTCTAGGTCCTGAGTATCAGCTATTGAGGAATTTTTCATGAAAACTATTCCCCAAAACTGCAAGACAAATTGTTTAGTAAAGCCCTGAGTAGCACCCATATTTGACATTAATTTGCTAGAAGTCCTTATGCTTCTCTAAAGAATAAATTGCTATAGGCATTGTACCAAATAGGAAGAGAAAGAAGTCTGCTGTTTTAGAAATCTTCAAGTATTCAACTTAGATTAATTTATTGTTTGACAAGAATTGTGAAGTTAATTAAACAAGGAGGCCATTAGATTGAAGTGGCTATAATGCTGCCGAGGTCTGTGTAAGCAAGTTCAAATCTAAACCTGGAGATCCTTCAAGGTTACCGAATCAAAATGCTAAGTTCAAACAACTACAAACAGCCAATGAGGCTGTAAGCTATAGCCCATCAAATAGCTTCTCCCCCCCCCCCCCCTTTCTTTTCTTCTGCACTTTCTCTATTTAAGTCTTTCACCTGGTTCCTGTCCTCGGAACACTCCTAACCACTTCTGGTCTAATACTGCCTAATTCAAGTCAATTTTTACTCAAAAAAAACCCTTAAAATTTTTAATATGCCTCACTTTATCTTTTAACATCGTGAAATACAAAATGTATTTTTTTTTAAAGATTTTATTTATTTGACAGAGACAGACACAGGGAGAGAGGGAACACAAGCAGGAGTGGGAGAGGGAGAAGCAGGCTTCCCGCTGAGCAGGGAGCCCAATGTGGGGCTTGATCCCAGGACCCTGGGACCATGACCTGAGCCTTAGGCAGATGCTTAACGACTGAGCCACCCAGGCGCCCCACAAAATGTATTTTAAATATATATTGAACTTTATTCCAAATGAAGATATTAAGGCGATGTCTAGAGAAATTTAAAACACTTGCTTGAAATGATTTATGTTTAATCCGATTACTTTTTGTAAAATGTGCGATTTGGTTTTCTGAATTTTATTTATAGAGCCTTCTGCCCTGATAATTGTCATTAAGTATTTTAATGGAATTATTGATTTTCTGATGTTATTTCATGATTTACATATTCGTATCAGATAATAATACCACCATTTACATTTACTAACTCGCTTAACCTTACCACAACACTGTAATACAGACCATTATGATTAAAATTTTGCAGACACACAAACGTAAACAGTGTATGTTCTAGCCTTTTCTTTTGGGGAATAGGGAGATATAACTTTCTAAATGTGGTAATTATTAGCTATTCATAAACTGTGCCACCTACCACAACGCAGCAGGATAGTCTACAGGAAGGTGAACTTCCTTTTTTCCATGAAAATTTTATTTATAAAACCAATTTCAACCATTCTTTGAAAATCCAAGGAAACAAAGAGTTACATAAGGATGAAATCAGCACAGTCTTTTAAACCTCCATTCTGGGAATTAAAATAGTCCTCATCAAAACTGGCGCATGGAGCCCTAACTCCTCTCTCCTATGCGCCTTTTCTTAGAACACTTTGCCTGCACTGAACACACCTCTTCATTGAGACAGATGGAGTCCCGCAGCCCTGTGCTTACAGAATGCCCCACATTTCGTATCATGGCTGTTTTTGTCAATAACAGAGGAGCAGTCTCCAAAAACCTGACGCAAACTCCGGAGAATAAAGATGCACATGATTCTCGCACAACTGAACTGAGCGACTACTCGAGGCATTTCAAGTGAAGGAGAACGGAAAAACAAAGCCATAAGACTTTTAAAAAATAACACTTTTTTTAGCAAGGCATTTTGGGAATAGCTCTCAGTCTCAAGGGGGCTATGGTAGCCTTATCTGCAGCTGCCAATTCTACTTTGGTCTCTTCCTTCCTGATTCCCTTACAAATCCAGAGAGCTCCAGTACTTCAAAAGGAAATCGTCTTGGTGAGGTGTGATATGGCAGCAGAGTCAACAATAGGTTTCGACCCTCCCACTGTTGGGACCATTAAAACTTCAAAATCAAAACTGCTTCAAATAAACATATCCATGTCCAAGATAATAATTTTTCAAGTACATTGGAACGTTGCTGAAATAAACAATTTAGCTTCAGTCAGGGTATGGCAAGGAAGAGAAAAATCTCTTACACCCTATCCACGATTGTTAGTTAATTAAGAAACTTAAGGCAGTTAGGTGTAGAAAATGACTTTAGACTTCGAGCAGGAATTTTGGAGTCAGACAGGTGTGCAAATGAACTGGCACGTGGACCGTTTTGAGCTAAAGGCAATCGAGACCTTTTTGGCTAAAGAGAAACTTTTACCCCTCCCTTAACAACCTAGAAGAATCTAAATTGGGGATCTTTCCCAGAATAAGAGTTACTACCGGAGATAAATTTCATCTGAGTAGACCATCTGTATGGCAGGGCAAACATCTAATTACCAAAAATGTGGTCTTATTGCCCTGTGAAGGGCCCTCCTCTCCCTTGAAGCCCCAGGCCCACATCTCATTCCTTAGCTCAGGATGGCATATATACCTCGTTTTACCTTTCTGTCTTTGAACCTCTCATATGTGCAGGGTTCCTGTGCATACGAGATTAAATTAGATTTTCTTCTATTAATCTGTCTCATGTTGGTTTAATTCTTTGAGGGTAGGGGAAAATTTTCTTCCCCAACAATACACACATAGTCAATTTAAAATATTTTGATTTTGTGTGCTCACTAGGCCTTGAAAAATCACAAAAGCATTAGACAATTGCTTTTAAGATAGTCTAATTTATTACGAATTTATAACAGCATTTTCCTTAGGTTTAAATGAATAGAATATTAAATTAAATGTGATTGCCTTTAATAACCTGAAGGGGAGTATATATTTCATTCTACTGCTCTTTTAAATTATATTTTTATATTTTATGTCTTTCACATCATATAAATATGCATCAATTTTACACAAATCTATAAATTGTCCAGATTTGCATTCAACCCTCTCAGAAATAATAAAATGTGTAGTTTATCAGAAGTGGGTAATTGGCATTTAGACTGTAAAAAGTAAGTAGCAAAACTATAAATCTACTGCCCAAATGAAGGCATCTTTTGAAATAGCTTTTGTCTTGCATTATTATTTTCAATTTATTAAGAAAGATACTCGAAAACCAAGAATGGATTTACTCCATAAATATATTATTATTTGAATAGCAGATTTTGAGTGATATATTATTTTAAAAATCCTGTCCTTGGATACTATTTGATAATTGTTGTCAGTCTTTTCAATACTTTTGTTTTTCTTTTCCTCGGGTAGTGCCAAATGTGCCTGCAGATTTTAACAATAATGACAACAGTGAAAACCATGGCATCTATGCCGTAAGTCCCCAGAGCCTCCAGAATTAGATTTTTCGTGCCCTAGACGGAGGGAGCAATGGGAAGTAATGTGTGAAAGGGATCACAGCATATGCGCTCTCTTTGGAAACCTTCTGCTGATTTGGTGAAGTTCTAAACTGAGCTAAATTGTCTCGACTCAGCTGTGTGGAAGGATGGCAGAGGCGGGAGGACAGTAGCACCAAAGAAACCATGAACAAGCACTCTGATCTCAGCGGGAGGAGGTCCCCACATGGAAGCGTAATTCTGGAAGAAATCAGTTTTAGGACATCTTTGAAATCCTGCTGAAGAGCCTGCGTGTGACCCCTTGATTTCCCTCTGCCCAAGACAGTCAAAAGACAATAAACCCTCACAGCCAGAATGGAAGATAATGAAATCCAGAACAGGAGTTCTGTAAAATCTCATTTAACCTACCGAGGAGATCTTGGTTTCTAGTCAACGTCCACATCTAGGACAAATCAGTGAGCGGAAGAGAAAAAAAAAAAAAGAAACCAACAATCACAATTTTGTGGTGTAGATGCTTATTACAAATGTCAACAGTTGGAGACTATTTCTGTAGCACACTTCTCTCATCTCTTACCAAGTTATTCTCCATGCACCCCTGGCCACCCTGCTGATCCCTCTGGACCCCCCAATGTTGGGGACTGAGTGGAAGATTCCTTGTAGTTCATTTTTTATTCCATAAACAAAATTTTAGTTAGGATCAATTAGCTAAGTGATTTTTGATGTTTTCTGTTTTTTGGGGCTTTTTGTTGTTGTTGTCACTGTTGTTTGGTTTGGTTTTGGTCTGTTATGCTCTCTCCATCCCCTTCTTTAAGGAAAAAATAAAAATTCAGACAAAGAAGCATATGGAAAAGAGTCAGAAAATGCAGATAGATACATGAGAAAAGAGCTCTCAACTCCCAGGTGCACCTGGGAAACTGGACAGCTGATAATCCTAAACTAAATCGTCTAGACACAGAAGTAAGAGATTTCTGGGAAATGAAATTAGTGTTTTTGAAAATGCTACCCTTCTAGGTAAGCTTCCAGTGTGGCATTACCCTCACAAGAAGAGGACAAGGAACGGTGTCAAGGGTGCCAGCACTCAACGTCCTCTGCAGAAGAGACCTGGGTCAAGGGCTGCACCCCCTAGGGTGCCGCTGAGGACATCCCCAGAGCCACCAGACTTATAAAGCAGTTACCTCATTCAGGTACCTCACACAGAAACATTACCTTCAGTCTGGAGCAAAGATATGGTGTTCCTTATAACCTCTTTAAAGGGGTTTAATTTAACCATTAATTCCATGCTACATATGCGGGGACTCCTTAAAAACCCATCGAGCAGCTGCACTTGTGTCTGGAAGGTACAAATTCCACCACTTTCTCCCTTGTTTTATTAAGTGACACTCTATTTTCTTTTCTTTTTTTTTTTTTTTTAAGATTTTATTTGTTTATCTGAGAGAGAGAGAGAGCACAAGCAGGGGTAATGGCAGAGGGAGAGGGAGAAGCACGCTCCCTGCTGAGCAGGGAGCCTGACATCGGGCTGGATCCCAGGACCCCAAGATCATGACCTGAGCCAGAGGCAGATGCTTAACCGACTGAGCCACCTAGGCGCCCCAGTGAAACTCTGTTTTCTTAGTTCATTTTTTCCTTTCTAAGACTCTCTGACCCACCATTCCTGCCTTTCTATTTGCCATATATCTTATTTCCTGTTTTACATGTGACCTTTTTGATGAATGTCTGTTTAGTTCCATTACCTAGATTTTTCTTTCAAAATCTTACCAAGCTAAGACTTGTATTGTTTGCCCTCTTTCTCCATCAATTCTTGAGAGGGAAGTGAAAATACTAACCAAGATGGAAGAATTTCTATTTCTCCCTTTAGTTCCATCAGTTTTTTTTTTTTTTTTTTAAAGATTTTATTTATTTATTTGACAGAGAGAGATATAGCGAGAGCAGGAACACAAGCAGGGGGAGTGGAAGAGGGAGAAGCAGGCTTCCCGCCGAGCAGGGAGCCCGATGTGGGACTCGATCCCAGGACCCTGGGATCATGACCTGAGCCGAAGGCAGACGCTTAACGACTGAGCCACCCAGGCGCCCCAGTTCCATCAGTTTCTATGTCATGTATTTTGAATTCTGTAATGAAGCACATACACAGATATGATTATTAGGTTTTCCTGATGAAATGTCTATGTTATCATTACAATATTTCCTTCTTTATTCAATAGCTATCTTTGTCCAAAAGCCTGTTTTATCAGATATTAATATAGCCAACCTTTCTTTTTTTCTTTTTTTAAGATTTTATTTGTTTATTTATTTGAGAGAGAGAGAGAGTAAGAGCAAGTGGGGCGGGGAGGAGCAGAGTGAGGGGGAGAAGAAGACTCCCCACTGAGCAGGGAGCCCGATGCAGGGCTTGATCCCAGGACCTCAGGGTCATGACCTGAGCCTAAGGCAGCCGCTTAACCAACTGAGCCACCCAGGCGCCCCCCAACCTGACTTTCTTAGGCTTATTGTTGGCATGGTATATTTTTTTCCATTCATTGACTTTTAATTTGTCTCATTCTTTTTATTTGCTATTCATCTCTTTTAGGCAGCAAATAGCTGTTTCATGCTTTTACCAATTCTAATAATCTCTGCCTCTTAACTGAAGTGTATAGTCCAATTATTTATGTGGTTGGATTTAAATCTACTATTTTATTATTTGTTTTATATTCTATGTTTCTCTGTTCCTCTGTTTCCCCTTTTGTGCCTCTATTCATGATATTCGAATGTTTTAAAATTGCATTTTAATTAGTCTTTAAAGTTTTTAGCTAAACCTTTTTGTATTGCATTTTCTACAGTTGCTTTAGGGAGTACGTGTACGTCCTTAACTTTTCAGTCTAATTAGAGTTAATATTCAATCACTTTATTTAATACATAAAAACACTGCAAATTTATAGGTCCATTAACCATTCTCTGTTGTCCTTTATGCCATACGTTTCAAATGCATTACATTAGCATATATTATAAACCTCACAAGAACTATGGTGAGGGAGGAAAAATAATTTTCCTTTACCCTTCTAGGTTAAAGGTGGCTGAGACCCACCGCCCCCCCCCCCACCACCTTGTAATAAGAAAGGTAGATTAACAGGAGAAAAACAAACAATTTCAATAACATGTATACCTCCTGTGTACTAGAAAACTCAGTAAGTCCCCAAAAGGGCTCAAACCATCACCTCAAGTAACATCTCCAGCTAGAGACCAAAGAAGATGTTGGCAGGGCAGTTGGGGTAGGCTATCAGGAAAAGCTAACAAACTAGGCTAAGGCTGTTTACGCAGATTTAACTCATTGCCTATCCCTTGATATGGATTTCTAGCATTTTAGTCCTTCTCTTCCTGAAAGAGACACCCTTACAAATGGAATTCCCCTTATAAATGTAAGCATCTGCTCTCCTTTGGTGTCATAATTTTTGCTTTAAACAGTCATATGTACTTTAAAGAAATTAAGAGAGAAATTACTTTATATTTACCATAATATATTTATTTAATTATCTGGTGTTTTTTATTCATGCTTGAAAATCTAAGTTTTCCTGTAGTATTGATGTAGAAATGTTGGGGTTTGGAGCCAGTGGCCAAAAAAAAAAAATTCTTGAGATGTGTCTTTAGTGCAAAAAGGTGGTTTTATTAAAGCACCGGGACAGGACCCGTGGACAGAAAGCTGCACTGAGGTTTTGATGGGTAACTGATTATATACTTCCAAGTGGGAGGGGGTTAGGAACAGCACAAGCCTCCAAGGTATTTTGGAAACAAGGTTTCCAGGACCCTGAGGGGGCTAGTTATTGTTAGGAAAAGGTCATTTATCACTGTTTAGTAAAAACTCAGTCCGTGAGACCCTTCAGATGTTTATCGGTGGGCCAAATGCTTAGTGGATGATTGCTAACATGTATCTTGGGGGGTAGAGATAAAGGAAGTTTCCAAAGGAATTTTTGTATATTAAAGTAGACTCACAGTTTGGGGGGCGGGGGGAGTGGGAGTCAGGATAATGTTAAGCTAAGATTGCCTTTTCCAAAGTGTCAACATCAAGGCAGCAGAGTTCCTAGAGGAAGGTCACTCTACTTGTTTCAAGGACTTGTCAATGGGCTGTAGGCAGTAAGGAAATTTAATTTTTTCTTTTGCCTTTGTTTCCCACGTCAGTATCATTTTTCCTTCAACAGAAAAAAAAAAAATCTATGTCTTGGCATGTAGGTCTGCTGATAATATATTCTCATAGGTTAATTTTATCTGAAATTATTTATGTTTTGCCTAATAATTGGAAGATATTTTGATGCATATTGAAATTTAGTTGACTTTTTTTTCTCATGCTTTCAAAGTCTCCTGGTGCTTTAAAATCCATGTTCTTTTGCTTCCATAATTTCTGATGTGATGTTTCTGCTTATTTGAATTTTTGTACCCTATACTTCAGATATCATTTTTATCTAGATGCTTTCATAATTTTTTCCTATATTTATTTTTAAAGTTATAATTTGACAATGATGTATGTGAGCACTATTTCCTTAGAATTTATCCTGTTTGAGGGCACCATCACTGAATTTCTTGAATCTGTAAATTTTTTTTAAAGGCTTTATTTATTTGAGAGAAAGAGAGTGAGAGCGCACAAGCAGGGGGAGCAGCAGAAGGAAAGGGAGAAGCAGGGTCCCCACCGAGCAGGGAGCCCCATGTGGGGCTCGATCGGGATCACGACCTGAGCCAAAGGCAGATGCTTAACAAACTGAACCACCCAGGTGCCTCTGAATTTGTAAATTTTTAAAATTTATATATTTTACCTAATTTGGTAAGTTTTAAGTTATTAGTTCTTCAAATATTTCTTTTTCTTTCCTCTGCTTCTGGAATAACAATTACTTATATGTTAAAATTCTCCCATAAGTCACTGAGTCTCTGTCCATTTTTTAAAATCACTTTTTCCCTTCTTTAAACTGGATGATTTTTATTGATGCAATTTCAAGTTCAATTTCTATTAATGTAGTTGATTCTCTTTTGTTATTCAGAGATTATAGGACTATAAATCTGTGGGTTTTTTTGTTAATAGCTCTATTGAGATATAATTTACATATCATACAATTCACCCATTTAAAGTGTACAATAAATGGCTTTTAGCTTATCCACAGAGTTGTGCAACTGTTACCTCATCAGTTTTAGAACATTTCCTCACTCCCGAAAAAACCTCTCAAATTGTTAGCAGAAAGAGTTAGGAGGTCCCCAGTAAAAGAAAGAGAGGTCATTTTAGGCACCCAGCTATTGGCTCTACTCGCCCTAATACACTTCTTGCAGAACTTCCTAGGAGGTGTCAGAATTACAAAGAAATGCAAAAACATCAGATCAGTAGCTAAGGATTTTAAGGGAATGCAAAAACTCCATCTTTATAAGGCCTGGAAATAGCCTACCCACTCCCAGTGCTATTTGAAAAGTAAGCAAGGCTCTGCATTCCTGACCTGAGATAAGGAGCCCAAGACCCCATCCAGTTTACACTGAATCTTGGAGCATGCCCATGGCCCCTTCTCCCCTTCTGAGTTACATGTCTTCATTATAATGTTAAAGGGTCCATGCTGAACGACTTGGGGCTTGATCTCGGGGTCCTGAGATCTTGACCTGAGCCGAAATCAAGAGTGGGACACTCAACTGACTGAGTTACCCAGGTGCCACTGGGCATGTTTTCTAAGTATACCTGCACAGCCTTATGCCTGCCTTTGCCTGCTATGATGAAGTTCACCTTTTGGAATATTCATCCTAACTCTAAATAAAAGGAACCCACTCATCCCTCCCTAGAGTCACAGAATAGAATATAGTTGACCCTTCTATTTTCCCCAAGTCCTCAATCCAGGCTTAGAAGACATAAATTTTCCTTTGTTATTCCGTTCTGATATGAGATGTAGATATTCTACTTTGTTCAGAAAACAAGCCTACAAAAACATTTGACTTTTTTTCCCTCAGCCTTAGCAGAAAAGGGACATAAAGTTTCAAAACATAAATAACAATTTTGCCAAAACACAGTCCACTGTTCAGGGAATGACATATCTAAGGAAGGAAAAGCACTCTCTCTTGGACCATACACAGACACACACACACACACACGAAGTGTTAGCCTTAACTCAAAAAATGTACTTTCTTACCCCCCACAATCTCCTGGAAAGGTTGAAATGACCAATGACACCCTAAAATTAAAATTAACAAAACTTTCAGAAATCCTCGAGCTCCATTGGCCAAGGGTACTCTCCTATTACCTGTGGTGGTCATTTGGGCCACTGCCACAGGGACATATAAATTATCTACCTATGAATTGGGAACCGAAAGCCCATGCCATTAGGGAATTTACCTCTGATACAAGGCTTTGCTATACTGCACGCAGACATGGCAAAATACTGAAAGACACTCGTGTACTATATCCATGTACTATACACCATTAAGGCAGCCTTCCCACAATATCTTCCTAAAGAGACTCTTCATAATTGTCAACCAAGACATTTTATCTGTTGGAGGAGAGATTAGAGAAAAGATGCTTTTGAACTTTGTCAGGAGAGACTTTATCAGGTATTGTGAAGAACAAATTCCAAACAAACTCTAGGGAGTCGAACCTTGGGTTTGCATTTCAAAACAAAGAAGAAATTTAGAATTTTACACAAACTGTAAGACTACACCAATACGGAAACTCAAATTGAAAATTCTCAGAGATCCCCTAGAAGCAGCTGATCTTTGAAAGCAGACAGTTGATCTAAGACCTTTAGAATAAGTGAATAACTTCAAATAATAAACAGCTTCTGCCCAAGATGTAGGACCAACATTCATAGCTAACTCCCGTTTTGCCTTTGATATGCTTTCTTATAATCATTCTCATTTTCTATAGAGCCCTGGTTGTCATCCACCCATAGTAACCCTTTTCCTCTTTTCTTCCATTCTTACTGTAATTATCAATCTAGAACATCCTCATCCATCACAAGACCTCAGTGATATATAAAAACCTCTGGGCAATGCTGGACTCATCAAATGGGACCATAAAGAATTATAGCCAATAGCATTTCTACTTTTATTTACATGGACAAATGATGGTAAACAAATCAACCTATTGCTTTGCTAGTGGCTCTGTGTCCCAGAAAAAGAACCAACTATTAAAATCTATTGGTCACACCATAAGGAATTTTAAATTTGAATTCAACGATCTTCATAGAACAATGGGCAAATATTTCCAACCTAAAAAAAGACTAATAGAGGTCTATATATGTAACCTAGTTTATGTAAGGCCTTGGCTCTGATCTTACATTGTAAACAATTCTTTTTCCCCTAAATCTCCATGTGCTCCTACTAGATACTGTTTCCTTTGAGGCCATGTCATCTGTCCTATTTACCTCATAATAATACCTCATGCACATTAGCAATAATATTCTAAGACTTGTCCATACAATAAGACCCTAGTTTTATAAATCACAAAGTCTAGAAATACCAACTCAGAAGCAAGCTCCACAATGAGGCCACCTTGATTATTCAGGCAGTCTACCTGGGGGAATTACTGACCTATTTTTTATGTGAGGAATCAGAACAGTCTTCCCATCAGAAGCATGCTTTCAAACTGAAAAGTGTAAGAAATGTATCACTAACTCAGGGAGAAGTTATTAATGAAACCACCTCTGCCCTACCTGGAAAAATGATCAGTCTCAACTCATTGGCACAAGTAGTGATGGACAATCACATTGCTCTAGATTTTTTTGTTGGCCAGTCATGGTGGCTTCTGTGTCATTGTAATATTTCTTGTTGTACTTAGATCAACAGAAAAGACAAGGTAGAAGAGGCTATGAATCATCTTAAGGAAAATCTACTTAGTTCTCTAGGGTCTGTCTTCTGGGCCTATGGGATTTGTTTTCTTCCCTCAGTTTGAGCAGTTGAGGCTTCTGATTCTGAGGCATCTTATAAGGACTATTAATTTGTTTCTTTTTTCATATTGTTGATGATGCCAGTCCAGTGGATTCTGTAGAGCCTTACATGTGTCTTCACAGCTGCCTTCTCCTCAGATGATCATTAGGATAACACAACAACAAAAAGGTCAAGATCGTACAACAGAGCTGACTTTGGAGATTGCTGAACAACCTCTGAGCAGTAAAGATCTCTATCACCGGCCTTGCCTAAATTGCTCAACTTCTCCCAAACTAAAGGATGACCAAAAGGGGTATTGAGAGACTGAATATACAAAAGGAGAATTTCCAGATCATATATGAAAATAGAGCTCTGACCCACAACTTCTGTGCAAACAGTGTAGGAAGCCAAAGCATACATCTGCAGCAATTGGCTCATATTGGTCAGGGTTTGGTCAAAAACTGCCAGCTACCCTCATTTTTGGCCCTGCCTCTACTTCGGGACCAATCAGAAAAGCTGATTCAAACCAATCATATCAGATGGCTTTCTTGTTTCTATATAGAATACTTCCAGCTTCCTCAAGGTAGCAATCTTCAGAGCACACCTGAATCCTTCCCTTTTTTCACTCTAATAAGTTTTCCAATTCTCCTTCCCAACCTTTGAGCCTCTGTGAGACACAAGTGATAATGGCTGACTCCCTTGCTATAGCTAAGCTCTGAACAAATAGCCTCAGCTTGTCCTCACTTAAGTGGACTTCATTTATTTGCATAATGCCTTTATCCCAAATTTCAAAGTTTAAACTGGATGAAAATTGTTTTTGGCATTGTAAACCTGTGTCTGGAAAAAGATACAAAAAGCAAGAGTTAAACCTTTGAATGGACTTCTTAGGGAAATTTATTGCATAAAACTTAAAGTATTTTATCTGTTAGAATTGTATAGTTTTCTTTTTTTTTTTTTTTTTTTTTTAAGATTTTATTTGTCAGAGAGAGAGCGAGCATGAGCAGGGGAGCAGCAGGCAGAGGGAGAAGCAGGCTCCTAGATGAGTGAAGAGCCTGACGCGGGACTCGATCCCAGGATCCTGGGATCATGACCTGAGCCAAAGGCAGGTTTCACAATTCCAAACATCACATTATATTACAAAGCTGTAGTGATCAAAACAGTATAGTACTATACTGTATAAAGTAAAAGGCAACCTGTGGAATGGAAGAAGATATTTGCAAATGACATATCTGATAACGAGTTAGTATCCAAAATATATAAACAACTTGTATAACTCAACACCTCCAAAACAAATAATCCAATTAAAAAATGGGCAGAAGACATGAACAGACATTTCTCCAAAGAAGACATGCAGATGGCCAACAGGCACATGAAAAAATGCTCAACATCACTCATCATTGGGGAATTGCAAACCAAAACCACAATGAGATATCACCTCAGACCAGTCAGAATGGCTAAAATAAAAAACAAGAAACAACAAATCTTGACAAGGATGTGGAGAAAAAGGAACCCTCTTGCACTGTTGGTGGGAATGCAAACTGGTGCAGCCACTCTGGAAAACAGTATGGAGGTTCCTCAAAAGTTAAAAATGATTCAGCAATCGCTCTATGGTATTTCCACAAAGAATACAAAAACACTAATTCAAAGGGATACATGCACCCCAATATTTATTACAGCAACCAAAATATGGAAGCTGTCCAAGTGTCCATTGATTGATGAATGGATAAAGAAGATGTGGTATATATTTACAATGGAATATTATTCAGCCATAAAAAGGAATGAAATCTTGCCATTTGCAGTGACATGGATAGTTTGAGAGTATTATGCTAAGTGAAATAAGTCAGTTAGAGAAAGGCAAATACCAATGATTTCACTCATATGTGGAATTTAAGAAACAAAACAAGTGAGCAAAGGAAGAAAAGAGAGAGAGAGAAACTAAGAAACAGACTCTTAACTCTAGAGAACAAACTGATGGTTAGCAGAGGGTAGGGGTGTGGGGGATGGTGAAATAGGTGATGGGGATTAAGGAGGGCACTTGTGATGAGCACCAGGTGACGCATGGAATTGCTGAATCACTATCTTGTATATGCAAAACTAATATAACATGGTATGTTAAATATATTGGAATTAAAATAAAAAAGATTGGTACTTGAATTCTATCCTTAATAAGAGTTTCTAGGTGGAAAAAGAACAGAGAATATGACAGATGCACAGATTAGATTGTGTACACTTATGGGGGTAGGAGAAACAGCAGTGCTTCCAGTGAGAAGCTCCCATGTCAGTGTGGCCATACAAATAACATGGCGGGAGGTAGGGAACACCCACTGTAGGAAAATATGTTGAGTCCAACTTATAAAGGACCTCACATATGGAGTTAATTCTTCATCTTAAAGGAAATATTGAATCATTAATGTTTTTGAAGTGGGAGTACAACACAATCCCATTTCTATGTTAGAATGGTACTGCTAAAATTGGGTCCTGATTAGTAATACAGAATCTCAGAGACTTCCGTTTATATCTGCAGTAGGCAGAACAATGGTCCCCCAAAGATGTGTATGTTCTAATCCCTGGAACCTGTGAATATGTTAGGTTGCATGGCAAGAGGTAATTAAGATTGCTAATTAGCTAATCTGAAAATAAGGAGATTATTCTGAATTACTAGATGGGCCTGATGTAATTACAAGGGTCCTTTAAATATGGAAGAGAGAAGCGGAAGAGTTAGTGTCAGAATGAATGCAGTGTCAGAAAGACTTGACTGGCCACTGCTGTCTTTGAAAATACAAAGGGGCCCTGAGTCAAGGGATGAGGCCAGTCTCTAAAGGCTTGAAAAAGCAATAAAATGGATTCTACCTCAAGCCTTCAGAAAACCTCAGCCATGGAGCCCAATGAGACCTATTTTGGACTTATAACCTCCAAAACTTTAAGATAACACATACGGTGTTGTTTTAAGTCACTAAGTTTGCGGTAATTTGTTACATTAGCAATAGGAAATTAATACAATATATGATCCCATGTACTAGATACATGTAACCTTTGGTAAGTCACTCAACTTTCTATCTATCCAATTGTAATAAGAGATAATATTATCCCATTTGTCTTTGAGGAAAATTGAAATAATGTACATAAAGTGCTTGGCCTATGGTTAAATAACTATTAGTAGGAATAGAAGTTACTACTTCTATGTAGCATTACAACTGTAGCATTATCTTCATCTTCATCTGCATTGGAAGTTCTATGAATTAGCTAAGTTACATTAGGCAAAAGAAGACAAATTCTGAATTATTTCAAAAATCATACTAGACAGAAGTAGGTTCTCAACAAAGGTAGTGGTGGTAGGGTTGGTGAGGAGAGGATGATCCGAGAAGTATCTAAGGGAAGAGTCAGACTTTTTGGAAATGGATGTAAAATGCAGAAGGAAGACTTCTGTTTGGATGATTGAACATATTTCACAAACAAAAATATGGTTTAATAAATCATGCCATGCTCTGATACATGAGTGCCTGTGTGGCTCAGGCTGAGAGCCATATGAGAGGCTGTTTCAAATGCACAGCCCTTTCCCACTTTCTTACAGTATTAAAGACAGTAAGTATCTCTGTGCTGAGCTTGCAAGAAAAACTGATCCAGTATCAGATATGCCCTGCTGTCCATTGTACCTGCTCTGGAAGATCTTCAGTAGCATCTTAAAATCTTCTTAATAACTCCATTAACACCTTTTTCTCCCTGGCAGCCTGACTCCCCACATCTATAATAAAATGCTTGCCTGCAGGGTGATCACACTGTCTCTGCTTGTTGTAGGTGCCTGAATGTTCTAGCCTAATAACTATCTTCTCCAAATAGCTCCCTTTTTAACCTAGGCTTCCAACAGCAGAGTTTCTTTGTTGCTATGGATTCTGGACATATAACATTTTGTCAACTTTTGAACCTAACTCTCTCCATCCTACCAACAGTTATTCAAGTAGATTATTTTCCTTCACCTTATTTCCTTATTAATAGACAAACACTTATATACTGAGAACATACTTATCTGGCATCCTGCTGAAATTAGTCCTTGGACTTCTGCTGATTTTAATCTTTACAAATGATCTAGAGAAAGGAAATGACTGTGAACTAGCTGGAATTACTAATGAGCCAAAATTGCAGGGGAGGAGAGAAGTAGAGGAAGCTACAACCAAACACAGGCAGGGTTCAATATGCCCCATAGCTAAGTGGGTATGTGGTAAACGGAATATAATAGAGAACCTTGTGAAGAGCCCCGTACATCGGGCCAAAACGATTAAGAAATAAGTAATGCCATTCAGTTGAAATGCATGAAGTTTGGGGCATAATTATGGATCAGTCACTCCAAAAGGGTATGAACTGTGTGAAGCTTCAATTAGACCAGAAAAAGGGATAAAACTCACTAATATGGCACACTTGGGAAGAGATTTGCATTTCAATTTATTTTAACTTTCATAAAAAAAAAGAGAGGAAATGAAATAAGATATCAGGATTTGCTGTCAGAGATTTATCTAATAGACTGGAATGTGTGTGTGTGTGTGTGTGTGTGTTTGGAGTTTAATGTACAATTTAATAAATTCTGATACATGTTTACACCCATGTAACTAGCACCTCAATCACCAGATGCATCGTTCCATCAACCTAAAAAGTGTTCTTGATTCCCCTTAAAAGCAATCTCCCTTTCCCCATAGGCAACCACAGTTCTTATTTCTATCTCCATAGATTTATATGGAATGTTCCAGAATTTCATATATATGGAATCATACAGTTTGCACTCAGTATTTGGCCACTTTCACTGAGCATAAGGCTTCTAAGATTCATGCATACTGTTGGGTTTATCAGTATTTCCTATTACAATTTGTTTATCCATTCTCCAATTGATGGACACTCTGTTTCCAGTTGGGAGTTCTTTTTTTTTTTTCCTTTAAAGCTTCTTTGAATTTTCTTACATATTTCTTTTTGGACATGCTTCAGTTTATTTTAGAATTGGGTCATAGGTTAGGTATATATTTAACACTTTAAAAAATAGCCAAAAAGGTTGGCAAAGTAGTTGGACTAATTTATATTCCTACCAGCAAAGACGGAGTTGTAATTAATCCATGTCCTTGCCAACATTTTGTGTTGCAAGTTTTTACATTTTAACTATTCTACTTGATGTGAAATTATTTCTCATTTTAAAATTTAATTTGTAGTAGTAGTCTATGAAGACTAGACATGTTAAGCACCTTTTTGCATGCTTTGGGACCACAAGTCTTATGTTAGTTATAATTGAGTTGTTTGTGTTTTCATTATTTATTAAAAGGGAGAAATATATATATATGTAGTACTTTGTCAAGTCTAAATATTGCAAATATTTCTCTAGTCTATAACTTGCATTTTCATATCCTTAACAAAATGTCTTCAGATAGAAGGTTTTATAGACAAACAAACTGGGAGTTTTTGTTTATAGACAAACAAATTGAGGAAAATTGAAATAATGCACATAAAGTGCTTGGCCTATGGTTAAATAACTATTAGTAGGAATAGAAGTAGTAGCAACCGTAGCATCATCTTCATCTTCATTAGCAGTTCTATGAATTAGCTAAGTTACAGTAGGCAAAAGAAGACAAAACTCTCCAACGTTAATATTGTTTTCAAATTCTTTTACAAAACTTTCTGATTTTCCTTTCTTTTCTCTTTTCTCTTTCATATAAATTCCAGAAACAACTTATCAATTTCTATTTTTAAAAAGCCTGTTTGGATTTTTATTAAGATTGTGTTGAATCTATAAATCAACTTCTGGAGACTGCCATCTCCAATTCACAAACACAGCGTATCTCTCTATTTAGTTAAGGCTTCTTTAATTTCTCTAGTAATAATTTGTGTAGTTTTCCATGGAGAAATTCTTCTAATACATCACCTTTGTTCTGGAGTTCTTGTTTTCCTGGAAAGACAAGTTTGCATCACAATTTGAGACCTCCTCTTGCCAGATATTGGCTCTCCTGTTTTCATTTTCTAGGTATATTAATATACCTTTTGCTCTTCTAACTCCATCTCAGTGTCGGTATCTTGGAAAATTAACAGATACAGTTGTTCAAATCTCCCAGTATCTTTGTGTATTTGTGTAATTTTCTGTTTATCTATGTCTGTTTTTCTTAATGCATTTTGAATCTCAGTAAGGCCATACACATATGTGGTTATTGTTTCCTAAAGAATTGAAAATGTGTCCCTTTTTATCTCTGGAAAGACACATTTGGAGGCCCATTTTCCTGTTATTAACATAGACATAGCAGTTGTCTTTTATGTGCAGTGCATGTGGTATATCTTTTTCTATCCCTTTATTATTCAGTCTGTCTTTGGTTTTATATTAAAATATGTGCTTTTCAGACAGGATGGAGTTGGGTGTCTCTTATCTAGTCTGATAATCTCTGCTTTTTAATTGGAATGTTTGGCATATTTACACTTTAGTTACTTACTGATATATGTAGTCTATTGGCCTATCATTTTGCTATTTATTTCTCTTTGTCTCTCTGATTTTTGTTCCTATTTTCCTCTTTCCCTCACTTCTTTTGGGATGATTGAGTATTTGCATTCATTTAGTATTTCATGTTATTTCATCAATTTATTTCTTAGCTACACTCATTCATTGCTGTATTTTTTAGTGGTTGGTCTAGACATTACAATATTAATTCTTAACTCGTCACAGCCTTTTTATAGTTAATATTGTATCACAATATATAAAATCTAAAAATCTTAAATCAATATAACTCCATTTACTCCTCAGTTTTTGTGCTGTTTTGGTACATACTTTGCAGCAGAAAGCTAGTTGTCTTTTAAACATTTTTAGAAGATATTGAAAATCTTGTATATCATTTCTTATAGAGCAGATCTGCTGTAGTAGTTTTTACCTTTCATTTATCTAAAAGTGTCTTTATTTGGGCTTTCAATTTTGTAAGGTATTTTCACTGGTTATAAATTCTTCATTGACAGGTTTTTATCCCTTTCATCCCTTTTAAAGATAACCATTCCATTGTCTTCCAGCCCCTATTGTTACCAATGAGAAGCCAGTCATCATTTTACCCTGTTGAGTGATGTGTCTTTTTACTGTGGTAGGGTTCAATTTCTCTCTCTCCCTCTCTCTCTGGCTTTCAGCAATTTGCCTATGATATGTTGAAGTGTTATGTTCTTATTTACACTGCTTAGGGTTTGTGGGGTACCTTGGATTCTTATATTTATATTTTTTACCAAATTTGAGAACGTTTTAGACATTCTTTTATTTATTCAAATATTTCTTTGGGCTCATTTTTTTCCTCTCCTTTTTTATGGATTCCAAGTATAGGTATGTTTCCTAATATCATCCCAGGAGCTACAGAGGCTCTGTTTATTTTTTCCTTCCTTTTTATTTTTGCACATTGCACAAGTTTTTCATCTGTTTTTAAGTTCACTGACCCTTTCTTTTGTCCATTTTATTAATTTTATTTAATGTACTGGACTTTTCATTTCTGCCATCTCTTTTATAATGTTCTTATCTCTCTCCTTTGACATTCTATGGGCCTTTTTACGTTGAAGTCTTTCTCTCTTCTTTAACTCCAGGAAGTTTATTTTGCATTTCTCAAAATATTTCTTCCTATGAATTTAAAAAAATTTTTTTCATGTTCTGGGAATATTTTTATCTTTTCACTTAGATTTTTCAATATTCCTTTACTTCCTTGTTTCCTTCTGGAACAATTCCTCAATCTAGTCTTATTATTACAAATACAAGTGTATGTATCTCTCTATTCCCAAATCTACTCTGTTATCATTCCCACTATTCAATTTTCATTCCAATAGTTCCACCTGATCCCATTTTTGTTTCACATTGTCAATCTTTTTCTATCTCCTGTAACATAATTGTTTTGCCTGTTTATTATACTTATTTTTAATTCTTGATCTATATATTCTGATGTTTCTGCTTCCAACATAACCCCTTTCTTCAAACTATTAGAGAGATTCAGGATCTGAGAAAAGAAAGACTTCTTAGATTGAACTTCACCAACCCTAGCTGTTGGGGCAGAGTGAGGGATGCTCAGTCCTCAATGTTTACCCAAACTCTGTACCCCAGCAAGATTTTTCCAACAGTATTGGCTATTGAGCAAATTTCTGCAATCAAGTGGAAGAGGAAGAATGTCTTATGGCATATTGGAGAAAAAAGATAACTGAACATAAGCAGCTTTCCTGCAGTTTATGTTCTCCTTATCTTCTGATCAACCTTCTACACATGACTGGAGCATTCAGCCCCTAGTTTTTGTTGTTGTTGTTGTTGTTGTTTTATTATGTTATGTTAGTCACCATAGAGTACATCATTAGTTTTTGCTGAAGTGTTCCATGATTCATTGTTTGCGTATAACACCCAGTGCTCCATGCAATATGTGCCCTCTTTAATACCCATCACAGGCCTAACCCATCCCCCTATCCCTCTCCCCTCCAAAACCCTCAGTTTGTTTCTTGGAGTCCATAGTCTTTCATGGTTCATCTCCGCCTCTGATTTCCCCCCTTCATTTTTCCCTTCCTTCTCCTAATGTCCTCCATGCTATTCCTGATGTTCCACAAATAAGTGAAACCATATGATAATTGACTTTCTCTGCTTGACTTATTTCACTTAGCATAATCTCCTCCAGTCCCATCCATGTTGATGCAAAAGTTGGGTATTCATCCTTTCTGATGGCTGAGTAATATTCCATTGTATATACATCTTCTTTATCCATTCGTCTATTGAAGGGCATCTCAGCTCTTTCCACAGTTTGGCTATTGTGGACATTGCTGCTATGAACATTGGGGTGCATATGGCCCTTCTTTTCACTACATCTGTATCTTTGGTATAAATACCCAGTAGTGCAATTGCCGTCAACCCCTACTTTGAAAGAGATTTCTCTCCCTAGAAAAACTTCTGTTGGTGGTGATGTTGTTTTCTGGGTTCTGTTACCTTTTATAATTTCTCTAGGGTTGATTTTGGGGGAAAAAATAGCCATTTATTCTAATTTTTATTCCTGGTCAAGTATCAGATCACCATCTTCTCATATCTTTACCTTACAACTAGCACATTTCCTGGAATATAATAGATATGTAAGTGCTTTTGAGTAAGTCCAGTCATATCCTCTTTTCACCTTGCATCTCAGGGGATTTGGCTTCTTGAGGGTTTTCTTTTTTCTGACTGTTCTACTCTCCCTAAGTCAATCCAAGCCACCCTCAATTTTAACACATAGTTTCTAAGCTAGGTTCCATAAATTTTACACATGTTATACCTGCCTCAATGATTTTATAACACAAGATTTACTATGGTTATTCCCTTGGGTTTATATAGAACAGACTATTTTAGCTAGAGAAAATATGATTTTAATCAATTAGGTCAGTTGATTGCTTATGCTGAGTCCCACAACAGAGTAAAATTGATATTTATTGTTAATTGTTGAAAACTGCATTTAGTACCAGGCAATAAATGCAGGTTTTGTGTGCTTGCGCATATGTGTATGTGGAGGAGGCAGTTGAGGAAAACAAGACTCACATGTCTGACGTTCTTTGAAATTAACTTATGAAAAGAAAGTTGCCCTTAATGTATTCAGTTTAGAGGGTCAGAAACTATTTTAATTTCTTAATTGTGAAATATCCATAAAAAGACCATAAGCACTATAACCCACATAAAGACATACAAAATTATGTTCTTTAGATACTCCCTATATTATTCTTCCAGATCTCATCCCCTTACCTACCCACTGTGGGTTAAGCAGTATCTTAACTTCAATGTCTATTAGTTCCTTACTTTATTTTATAGTTTTCCACCTGTATATGCACCCTAAGCAATATTTTGTTTAATTTGAAATGTTTAAAAAATTTAAGTTAATGAAACCATATTGTAGATATTCTTGTATGAGTAACATCTTTAGCTTAACATATTTTTTAAAGTAATCTCTATACCCAATGTGGGGCTTGAATAACATATTTTTCTAATTCATATTAATGCAATAGTTGTAGTTTTTTTCATTTTATTGAAATAGATTATTTTCTTACATGAATATATTATTTACTTATCTACTCTGCTATTTATGGACATTTAGTTATTGGACTTAGGCTAATATGTACAATACTACTACAATCATTCCTCTATGTGTCTTCTATACAAACACAAGAATTTTTCTAGGGAGAACTCCTAGGTCGTAAGTTATCTGCATGCTCCAATTTACTAGAAAGTGCCAACACAGAAACAATTATTTTGTGATTTGCTGTATCACCTCCTAATTTCCCAAGCCAACTCCTCTGTCTTTATTCTTAGTCTAGAGGGCCCAAATAAATCATTAAACAGAGCTCATTCCTTATCATTCTTTATCACTTATGCTATCCCCAAATCAAAATTCTATTAGGGAGGAGTACTGCATAATTAGACATGATTCAAAAAAATCAATGCATGGTTAATTTGATCATTTTGGTATTCTTTTACAACTATGCCTCACTGCCCAATTTATCCAACTATAGCAATTGATTCTGATAACATACACAGCTAAATTAGATTCCCAAATATGTCTCAATGCTTCAGTCATATTTCTCTTCCATGGACATGTAGACATCTGGTCTCTACAAAGCAGAACAGAATGAATTTTTTACATTTATAAAAGACTATAATTTTGTTTATGGGTTTTCACACTGAAGGAAGATCTCCACCAGCAAAGAGATTTTTCACATTGACATCTATCATTTGCAGGGATAGATTATGGAAGAGAAGAACTTATCTTCACAGATTCTTTCAGAGATCTGTGAATTTGGCTTTTTGTCTCTTCTTATATGACATGCCCAAATTATGTTTCTCTAAGTATTATTTGTATATATTAACAGTATGCTAACTTCATCATAAAACTCATTTAATTTGAAAGTTTACTGTCAGATTAATAATATCTTCAAGAGGGAGTGCAAAAAATGATGTGCACACATATTCACTACCTCAAGATTTCATTTTTTATCCACAAAATTACATATTACGTTTTTCTTCAGTAATGCAATTAAAGCTCCAGTGTAGGCCTTGCTCACATTCAGAGTCTAAAGATCCTATGTTTGGCCATTAGCAGATGTCTCATTTGTCAAAATATGTGCATACATATGGATTCTTATTACAGAGGTCAGCAAAATACTGCCTGTGGACCAAATCTGATGTACCATCTGTTTTTGTAAATAAAGTTTTATAGGAAAACAGCCACGCCCATTCATTAATACTATCTATGGCTGCTTTTGCATATTAATGCAGAGTTGAGAGTTAAGAAAGAAGCCATATAGCACACAAACCTAAAATACTTACTATCTGGTCCTTTACAGAAAAAGTTTGATGATGCCTGCTCTAGTACATCAAGATTGACAGTATAATTTAAAAGAATACAGGAAGAAAAAAAATAGTTTCTGAATTTCCTTCTTAATCTTGTTTCCTTTCATTGTTCCTTTCACTTTTTTTCTTAATCTAATTATGTGCTTCTTGATGTTAAATTGCCCTTTTAAAAACTTAGTGGGATTTTGACTGATAGATGTTTGAAATCTGATTAATAATTAGTTTCACCATTGTAGTAGTCATTTGAGCTATTCACCAAATACTGATTCTTTCCCTTCTGGGCACATAGTAGGATTCTACTTCTTCACTGACTTGAAATAAAGTATAGTAATGTAACTTAAGTTGTCCAAGAAAATATGAATAAAAATAAGATAAATGTTTTTTTCTGGGCAAAAGCACAGAATTTCCAACTTAATTTTTTCCCACTTTTGGGGGCACCCCACATGACCATGAGGATCAGAGTCCCTTTTGCTGATATGTAAAGATAACAAGTGAAAAATAAACTTTATTGTTTTAAGCCCCTGAGATTTGAGGTCTACTCATTACCGGAAGTGTAACTGAACCTATCTTGATTGGTATGTAACTGGTTCAAGAGGTGGGATGTTGCCATTATGACAAAAGGTGGTTGGCAAAACAACAGTTTTTAGAGAGTGAGAGGACAGTAATCACTGATAAGCAGTTACAAAAGACTTGATACAATTCTCACCTATAATAACTTGAGAGACAGATAATGTTCCAATGAGCTTATAGCTTTCGGTATTCCTGGAAAACAGCATGCTAATATTATAAATTAGTGATTATAGGATTCTTTTGACAAAATGATAACAGATACATGTAAATTCAGATAACAAATGGTCAGTTATCAAACAGTACTGAAAGAGAATATAAAAATATCCAAAATTTAGGGACATACCAGTGTCAAAATTACAAAATGATTATTAGAAATTATGTAAGTTTTGGGGTGCCTGGGTGGCTGTCGTTAAGCATCTGCCTTCGACTCAGGTCATGATCCCAGGGTCCTGGGATGGAGCCCCCGCGTCGGGCTCCCTGCTCTGCGGGAGGCCTGCTTCTCCCTCTCCCACTCCCCCTGCTTGTGTTCCCTTTCTCTCTGTGTCTCTCTCTTCAAATAAATAAAATCTTAAAAAAAAAAAAGAAATTATGTAAGTTTTAAACATTTAAAAAATATTTGTAGTGTGAATAGTCCCACTCTATATTTTTTAGGACTTTTTTTTTTTAAAGATTTTATTTATTTATTTGAGAGACAGAGAGTATAAGCAGGGGAGTGGCAGAGAGAGAGGGAGAAGCAGGCTCCCCACTGAGCAGGGAGCCCGATGCGGGGCTCAATCCCAGGACCCTGGGATCATGACCTGAGCCAATGGCAGACACTTAACCAACTGAGCCACCCGGGCTCCCCAATTTTATAGGACTTTTTGACATTATTTCTATTTCAACATTAAAGTCTGTACACTCACATTTATTCTTCTCTTTCCCTGAAATTTCATTTAAAGGATAATAAAGGGGGGCACCCGGGTGGCTCAAGCAGTTGACCGTCCAACTCTTGATTTTGGCTCAGGTCCTGAGATTGAACCCCACCTCAGGTGTGCTGAGTGTGGAGGCTGCTTAAAGATTCTCTCTCTCCTTCTCCCTCTGCCTCTCCCTGCTCATGCTCTCTCTCTTTCTCTCAAAATAAATAAATAAATAAGGACAAAAATAAAACATAAACCTACAAAAATAGAGGCAATCTGAAGAGAGCTTTCAGTGGATACTTCAATACATTTCTTGAAGGTAGAAAGGAAACAAAAGAAAGGAAACTGAAATTATCTCCAGGTTGAGAAGAAGGGTTGCCAGGTAAAATACAGGATGTCTAGATAAGTTTAATTGCAGATAAAAAACAAGTTTTATTAGTATAAATATGTCCCATGCAATACTGGATATTCTGTATTTTTAAAAATTTTCTTTATTTATTTATTTTTACTTTTTTGTCAATCTGACAATCCTAGCCACAAGAAAGCTACTATTAGAGAAATTTGTAAAGATAGACAATTCATAAATCCCAACAAGATGGCACTGAAAAAGTAAATAAATAATCACAGAATAACAAAGTCATTTTGAAAATGTAATTGGACTTGGAAATAAATTGAATAAAAGGCAAATGAATATAAAAAAGAAACTCTTCCAGAACATGACAAAGAAATTATAAATATGAGGAAGAAAATGAAGGTCTAGTGCAGGGATTGGCAAACTATGGTGCATAAGTCAAATCTGGTTTACCGTTATTTCCTGTTTGCCTGTGCACCCTGCTCAAGAATGTTAGCACTGTAAGTCCCAGAAACCAAGTCGGGGCATCTCCTTCTGTCCCATTCCTGCTTCACTGCCAGCTCCTGCCTGCTTCCTCACTGGCAGGCACAGCAATGCTCAAGCTTTGGACTGGTCACCCCCTGCATGTGGGCATTTCTGTAGTTGGCAATTACCAGGCACACAAGGTGGAATACCAGTCAGGTATACAGACTCAGAAAATTTCCTCATTTCCAGCCAAGTGTCCAAACTGAGACCACTGGGCTCTCCTGAGAGAGAGAATGGCACACCTTGATCAGGTGTCACTGAGGCAGTGAATGAAACTGATGAGGGTGCCTTCCTGCCCCACCCCTCACCTGCCTCATCCACCACATTCCTCTCCTTCTGGATGGTGGTTCTTTGTTCTTCATCCCCAAAGTGTCTCTAGCATATAGCAACTGGCTGCAAAGCATGCCTATTACTTCATGGGGTCCATCACAGGAAAATGGGAGTGGGCGGTGCAGGATTTTCTCTCTTATTCTGTAAGCACCACACAATATCCTTGATCTTGCCACTCCCTAATAAAATTCACAATCTGGCACTTTACCTAAAATGTTTGCCAACCCCTGATTTATTGATCAAGCAAGAGAGTAAAAAATGTGACTGAAAATAGTTTCATGAAGAATGAGAAAGCAGAAAAAGATGGAATAATCATAGAAATAATAGAAGAAAATCTCAAAACTGAAAAAGGGAACACATCTTCAGTTTGAAAGGACTCTCCAACCGTATAGAAAAATGAGCGGGGGGAAAATCCACATTATAAGGAGAAAAGCCTATGTGGTTCCTAAGTAAGGGAAAATGGAAGGGGAAAAACAAGAATCAACTGCCATCAGAATTTTTATTAGCAACATCTGATGTTGAAGCTATAAGCTTGAATGCTTCCCAGTTGCTGAATTAAATTATTGTCATCCTAAAGTTTCGACTCATCTTCATATTCATTAAAAATCACAACCAAGTACAATGACAAAATGGTAATATTTTCAGACACGCAAGGACACCTCTTTTATATTAATAAATTACTTAGGGATGCAAGCCAAAGAAGGCATAATAGAAAAGAAGCAGAGTTTACAACTTAGAACAGTATGGCGGGAGTTATCCAGAGATCATAATTCTGCCACAGGCTTAGGCTCTATGAGCCTAGAATTGGTAGAGGACTGAGGATTCAAAAAGAGAGATCTCTGCGTAGGAAAAATACTATTCTATAGAAAAATTAGTGCAGTTGAGAGATTGGGAAAAAAATGAGACTATGGTAGAATATAATAAGGGAATATAAAAGAAGAAGAATTTATTTCAACTTGACTCTTGGCTCATTTTACTTGGAGTAAGAGTATTTAAGATGTAGATAAATCAATGTAATTCCAGCACACTGCTTCCATGGCAAGGAAAAATATAGTATCCATATACTTGACACTGTTTATTTCTTTTGTAACTTTCATAATCACCCATTAGTAAATCATAGAAGAATGAATTATAGCTATAAAAAAATAAATAGTTCTTTATATTATAAACCTCTCTGTGGAGAGATTAATGAAATGAGTTGAATATAGACCAGATGACTAGAAACAAAAAAAACTAAAATAGAATTAGGAAGACATAGGAGTTTCACTCAAATTTCTCAAAGAAACAAAAGGTTGTTTCATTCCTCACATCTGAGCGGTTCAGAGAAGCGATATGGGGGGATGTGTTTAAGGCTACTTCATCAGTATCTATAAACTTTGTCAATACTTTAGAGACAATAACCTCCTGCTTTTGAGTGCAGCAACTTGAAAAGGAGAATCTTCTTATTAAAGCTACTCAAGATGAACTTTTGGAAAGACATCTTATTATGACAACAGCAACAAGAGCTTTTACCAGTGGATTGATTGCTAAGTTTGAAGCATACAGTGATTTCTTTTTAAATTTCATTTTGCCCTCACAATGGCCTTAAAAAGTAAGTACTCTGGTTTTAATTTTATATGTGATGAAACTAAAGCTCTGAGAACTATGCCTTGCCCAAGATGACACAGTTTATAAGTAACAGAGTCAACATGCAAATCTAGGTTTGTGTGATTCCTGAGAGACTGAATACACAAATGGAAAATGGCTAGACCATATGTGCCAATATGGTGCTGACCCTACCTGTAGCAGTAGTCCCAGCATGATCAGAATTTGGTCAATGACTGCCAGCTTCCCTATTCTCCCCACTCCCATCTGTGTCCAACTTTGACCAACCAGAGAAAGCCAAATATGCTCCCAAGCCAATCACATAGGCCATCCCACTTTTACTTAGTCCACCTTCAGCTTCCCTTTGCCAACAGCCTCCAATCAGAGCATTCCCGAAACCTTCCTTTTTTTACTATAAAGCTTCCCCACTTCCCTGCCTGACTTTGAGTCTCTGCCAAATACAAGTGATGGTAGCTGAATCCTTTGCTATAGCAAGAGATGAATAAATATCCTCTGTTTGTTCTCATATGGGTTTTATTTATTTCCATATACCAAATGCTGTCATTGCAGCCACTATACAGGAAGGTTTAGAATTCCAATGCAGTAATTAATTGTTAGTTTTCTTAAAACTAGATTTTGGAAGGCAAAGTTTTCTAGGCAAAAAGAAAAAAGGAAAACATTTAGAAGAGTTCCACCACCTTAGATAACTTGGGGTGGCAAATTGTGGTAAAATAAAACTGCAAATCATTGCTCTAATCCTTAAATTGACTTGTGTGCTGTATTTATAGGTGGATGAAAAGATCCAGAGCCAATGGCCTTTTATATTGTATTTCTTGGTTCCATTCTACAGCTGGTATTGTTACATATTAAATGAACCAGCAGTGCCCAGATTTAGCTGCAGATAGTATGTTAAAGCAAAGTGTTTTCTGGCTCTCTAATGGCTCTCCCTCTGTCAATGGAATGAAACACAGCAGGGACTAAAAGCAAGCACCTAAATATTTCTAATAAAAACAAGGTGTATGGGCAAATACATAAATTTAGGGAAAATGTTTAAAATAGTATGAATGCATGAGGTATGACTCTGGCAGAGTGGGAGAGAGTCTATCTCCACCCTTTCCCAGTACTTTGGCTTCAGAGTAGGCAACTGTAAGCCACTCAGCGTTTGATCTATTTCCAGGGGCCAGTGTTTATTTCTCAACAGATGTTTCTGGGAAAATCAGTTTCTCCAGAGCTTATGAAGTGTCCTCCAAAAAGTCGGGGGTAGTCTCTTTTCAAATGAAATGTGAGCAGCTGGGTTTAACACAACATTGTACAAGCTTTTAATATACAGGAGGATGTGACCTGAAGATGTTTCTGAATATTTTCACAGTTCATTTCATGGGACGAGTTCAAAGGAACATAACTGAGCTGATACGTTCTTCCTTGGCAGCCATCTTAAAGCCTTACTGCATTTCTATATTCCATTGCAATGAAGATATGCAGAACGCCAACTCTGAGAAAGCTCTAAGGAGTTGTACTTTTGAATTTTTGAACTAAGGTAGGTGAAATGAGGATGGTTCTTGCATCACAATGTAAAAACAGTGATTAAAGGCTTGCAGACATGGAACCAGCGTGCTAGGTTTGAAATGCTGGATTTGCTGCTTTGTGACTTGAGGCAAATTCTTACTCACTCCATTCCTTAGTTTGCTCTTCTACTGAGTTATTGGGAGGATTAAATACGTTAGTATAAGTAAAATGCTAACTAAGAATGTTACCTAGCTCA
Source organism: Halichoerus grypus (assembly GCF_964656455.1). Lineage (NCBI taxonomy): Eukaryota > Metazoa > Chordata > Mammalia > Carnivora > Phocidae > Halichoerus > Halichoerus grypus. Next base: position 62,435,829 of record NC_135721.1, on the reverse strand, counting down.
TAATTTTCATTATCATCAGCATAATTATTAATTATCATTTTCTGAGAAATTTGAGCGGGAAACCAAGGATTATTCTAGCCTCACTCTTTTTTTTTTTTAAATTTTATTATGTTATGTTAATCACCATACATTACATCATTAGTTTTTGATGTAGTGTTCCATGATTCATTGTTTGCATATAACACCCAGTGCTCCATTCAGTACATGCCGTCTTTAATACCCATCACCAGTCTAACCCATTCCCCCACCCCCTCCCCTCTAGAACCCTCAGTTTGTTTCTCAGAGTCCATAGTCTCTCATGGTTCGTCTCCCCCTCCGATTTAGCCTCACTCTTTCTTCTGTTTATTGTAAACACATTTAGTTTTTGATGATATGAGAAGCTTGGGGTCAGAAATGAAAAAAAAATCAATTGTTCGATTGGGGAAGGGTATCAAAGAAGGCGGGGGTTCATAGGCAAGTCATACGCTTTGGTCCCTTAGCACTCTTACCCCCAGTGAGGAGACAGGTTAAATTCTCTCCAAAATGAATACCCGTGTGTTATACCTCTCTCCTCAGGATGTCCCTTACTTCTGTAGAACTATGCTGAAAATTGGAGCAAGGTGCAAATTGCTCTCTGCCTCTTCCTTCAGAGTTCAGGGATAGCTCTGAAACCATCTGAAACATACAGACCCTCTACTAAGTCTAGGAGGTTAATTTCCCTACTGCTGTGTTTGCAACTAGGTCCCTCCCTCAACTAAACAGTGACTCACACTTCTATTGATTATGTCTTGATTTATAGATGTCTAATGAAATGATATTTTAAGTCAGCAAAACATTTAAAATATCATATTCTAATTGTTTTCCCAAAGGTCTTCCTTCACATTGCTACTGCATCAGGATGAATATCATTTCCAAATATTGAGAGTTCTTTGGTCTAGCACTCTACTGAAATCAGCACTAACTTCATAATCTGACTTATTCAGTTTCAATTTTAGCTATAGGATTAGAACTAATGAGCAACTTTCGGATTACATTTTTGAGATATTGTACTATAAAAATTCTCATCCTCCTAACATATTGTAAGCTATTTTTGTGGCTGCCTGGACTTTAAATACTTTCTTCACTGGAAGCTAATCCATTCAGCTATTAGCTTCTTGCTCTGTCAAGGTACAGAAACTAATAAACCTTGAAGGATTTAAAAAGCTACAGATTCTGAAGTTCTTTCATCAAGTTTGTTTGGCAGGTTAAATTACTTATTCTTATTAAAATCAGAGAGTAGTTCATCCCAATAGTGAAAGGTCACCTTCAGTGTCTCTGTAAATAATTATGTGATTCTAAAATCATGTAGTTGGAATTCCTGTTTTTAATCATTCTGCTCACTTCTAAGGACATATCAAGGCAATAAAATAATTTCAAAGGTGATATTTTTAACATCTCCAGTTTAATCATTGTTCATGGTACGAAGAAGGTCAGTAACCATATTCAAAACCATTTTTATTTATTTTTTATTTTTTTATTTTATTTTTTTAAAGATTTTATTTATTTATTTGAGAGAGAGAGAGAATGAGAGACAGCACGAGAGGGAAGAGGGTCAGAGGGAGAAGCAGACCCCCTGCTGAGCAGGGAGCCCGATGTGGGACTCGATCCCGGAACTTCAGGATCATGACCTGAGCTGAAGGCAGTCGCTTAACCAACTGAGCCACCCAGGCGCCCTCAAAACCATTTTTAAAGCAGTCTCACTTAATTTACTTAACTGTTACCCATTTTTTATCCTTTCTTTCTGGTCAATTCTATTTTCTAAAGAAGATGTTTCATACATACTTCTGTGTAAAACTTCAAAATGTTTCATAAATACTTCTGTGTAAAAATGTGCATTTGCTTAAATTTTAACAGTGTAGTTAGCCTTCACTGAAGAGTCAGCTAAGAATATCCAGCTTCCTCACCTTGGTCTCTGTGTTTTATATTTCCTTTTTATATCTCCTAAGTCTAATAAACATTTGAAAAAGAATAAGTCATGCTTCTTTATATCACAACCATGATACTATCAAGTTCATAACTTCATCCATGACTATAATTTTTTTTTCTTTTTGTTTCTTCGGCTTACGGCCTAAAATCCAAAACAATAATACGACACACAAAAGCACCTAACACATTGCAGGAGAGTAAAAATTTAGAAAATAGTATGTATTTGCAAACTACAAATACAAATAATTCTCTATAATTATATTTACATTATTCAAGCAAAATTTAGTTATTTGAACCACTTTAGTACTCATTAGAAATTACTCTGAAGGTAGATAAAATAAATAAAATGGGATGTTATACATACCATGTTTAGTTCTTTGTAAAATAGGATGGGAAAAGAGATAGGATAAACAAGCAAATTTATGTTTGTATATTCCCAGTTTCCCTTAATGTACAGAGGCTGATCTTCATTACTAGAAAAAAAGCAAGAATATTCTGTACTATAAAAACCAGAATCCATGTTCTACTGAGAACCACAATGGATATGATTCTTGCCTTCACCTTCAAAGATCAACCTAAGCATATTTGTCTTCTTATGTCTCCTTTTGAATTTTTCTCTTTTTTTACTATTCCCTTTCTTCTAACTCCTACTAAATCAAGTGGGAGTTATTCTGCCAAGTCAGGCAGATTTCTCTAGGTCTCAACGTTCACTTGTTTATTTTTCCTCTCACCCCATGGGCATTCTCATCATAAGCTAATACATTTACCTAAAGTTATTCCATGTTGCACTTTTCTTCATTATAAAAGGGTATGAGCTCACATGAAAAGTCTTTAAAATAAGAGGCTGTAAAATTAATGAGTATATTATTAAGTTAATTTTAGAATGTAGTATAATGATCTTAGGAATTCAAGACTTATGAGAGACATTTGCCCTCAGGTCTACAAAAAGCTTGAAAAACTACGTCTAGAAGGATAGACTATTTATTTGGCTTATAGTTAACAAATAATTTCACATTATACCTTTACAGAATGAGAAAAGTGCACAAAAACTTATGTTCCCAACACCTTTATAGGACTGAAAAAATCAATCTATAACCTTGTATATTAATTGAGCATACTCTGAAATGTGGGGTAGTAGCATAAATATAGAAAAGATTCCTGAAATTTTTATTTGCCAGCTATTTAAACTTCCTTACAGTGAGTTTATTACTACTGAATTAACTTGCATGTTTGAGATTCAAACTATACTGTACTATAGAATAGACAGTTAAAAAACAAAACCTTTGTATATAACTCAAGCTCAAATGTATTGATTATAGTAAGCCCTTAAATAACAAATACAATCATAGTGGTATAATATTATTTTAGCACTTCATTCATGATTGTAAAGTTTACGTTCAGAAGTACTGAGACAAAATCTTGCAGGATCCTATACAAACTTTGATGAAACTAGTTACAAATCAGTCAATATCACAGCAGCTTATGTTGATAACAGTTCAAATGAAGCCTAGGATCTCAGACTCAGCATACTATAGAAAAGCACTAGAAAACATGTGTTGAATAAAAACAAGTAATTCACATTCTCCTCCTAAATGAGAACCCTTGTTCATGCATACCTGAGTGTCATCATCTCTGATCACCCATGCCGCAATTTAAAATAATGACTTGGTGTCACTGCTAGGTCTACAAGGGCTAATCCAGTTTTAAGTGATGATGTAATGAGTGATCTAGAATAAATGTCAATCTCATTTTTTCCAGCATTTGCTTTGTCAAGAAAGTAGAGAAAATAAGGCATCTCTCTCTGAAATTCTGAGGCCAAAAAGAAGGCCAAGGTGAATCAACAATAAATATATCATTTTTGTAGTCACCTCAGAAAATATTGGCTAAGCAAGTATAAAAGCCTCATGAAAGCTTAAAATAGGGTATAGTACATGGAAAACCATCTTATACCAACAGACCAAGACTAGAGATCTCTGAGCAGGTAGAAAAGCTACTTTGTGTTACTATGCCCTAGTGACATACTGTGAAACACTGGGACTGAGATTCAACTATATTCAAGACCACACTGAGAACCTATTACAAAGCCTTCATTCGTTTCTCTTTGTGTTTCAAATTTTACCTCAGAAAGAAAAAAAAAAAATTGATGATAAGCTACCAGAAATAAAGATAACAAAAGACTAAAATCTAAGTAGTTGATTGACTGATAAGGCTCATCTGCCTGTTACTTTTTTATTTCTTCTATTAGGAATTAAATGGTCCCTGTATCATGATTTCTGTAAACTGAAACTATATACAGATTTAAGTAGAAGATTAAAATTATATGGACTGGAGAGGTGGACATTTGGAATAAGAAGAGACATATTTGCTACATTCTAAGATATATTTTAATGCTTATTTATTTGCTTATTCACTCAATGAATATTTATTGAACACCTGTTATATGTCTCTTTTAAGTTCTGAAGCTACAGCAGTGAATCAAACACACAAAAGTAGCTGTCCTCTTGGAGCTTACATTCTGGTTGGGGACTATATCCAACTGTACTTAAATCCAATCTTGGATGTTTGCTAGGCATATCAAACTTGACAAATCCAAATAATTCTCAATCTTCTTCACCTTCAAATATACTTCTCCCCCAGTCTTTCCTAGCTCATCAAGTGTCATCTCCATTTACCCTCTTGCTTATGCCAAAAATGTGAGAGTTATTCTTGTTTTCCCTCATTCCCTCACTCTTCCCATACAATCTATCATCAAATGCTGTTGGCTCTACCTTCCAAATCTTTTCAACACCTGCTACAACACTGGTCCACCGTTTTTCAGCCATACTGACATAATAAATTTTCTAACTTTCCTGCTTCAGAAGCAGGAAAGGGGGAGGGGAGAGAGAGAGAGAATATAAAATAAAACAAATAAAAAAAACTATTTCTAGTTGGTCACTCAAGAGAGTTGGGAATTAAGTTGCAGTTGATAGGGATAAATGTAGATTCTAAATATATATATATATATATATATTTATATATATATACACACACATAATTTATATATATAGTTTAATAAGTTTGAGTTTGTAATTGTACAATATATTAGTAATTATAAAATACAATTAAATTGAAATGCAATCACTAAATATAAAATTTAGAAAGTGATTTTCCTATCCATGTTCATTGGAAAATTCTTAAAACAATGACAATCTGGTAGCAAAGAACATTCTCATTGCCCACATTGTGGTCTTGATATATAATTTTCATATAAAACAAGACTCCTTGTTTTATATATATAAGACTCCTTGAAAATAATGGAGGAACCATACAAAGTCTGCATGGAAACATTTTAGCTTAGATAGCAAAAAATATCTCAAATATACTGAGGGTCATGGCAAAGGACTCAGTAGTAATTGAAGAGTCTTACACTCACTGAAGAGAAGAAAATTTAAGCATTGAAAGTAAGAGCATTTGAACACCTAAAATATATTTAAATATATGAGTTCATCATGGTACTAAAAAAATAATAATTACTCATTATTATCTTCAAATGCTGGTAAATGGACTCATTATATTGTGAAATAAATGTAAAAAATTAGGCATGTACCCAATTGTTTTCTACAATAACTGTTCTTTTGGATAATCACACAGCAGAGAGAAGTTTACTTTTAAGGGAGAACTGCAGATAATAAAATAATGCAATAGATAGAATTATAATATTATTTTATATACTCGAATTAGTTAATCTAGATACTGATCAACAACTGCTAACATCAGAACACAAGATAAACACACATTATGCACCTCATTTGAGACAAACAACACTATCTATGAAACAGTATTGCTAAAAAAAAAAAGGAAAATTAATAAATGTGAATCTTATCATGCCTCGAGTTCTAATCTATAGAAAAATACACAAGAACATTGGCTCACAAACTCTCTAATTTCCCAGGTGAAATGTGAGAGGCCAAGGAGAGACCAAAGAAAGAAGTGAACCATTTCAGTTTGGTAGGTGGCAGGTTTAATAAGCAAGAAAACTTACTTACGAGGTTTGTCTTGGGTGGCCACCGGATGAGTAGATCTCCTCACCTGTCCACCAAAATCTTAAAAGTTGTGCAGAGGCCTTACTGGACTCAGTCATGTATACCCTCCAGATGGTCTCAATAACACATTGCTTTCTCTCAAGGCTAAGCCCTTGAAAATGGTTGCCACTGTTGAAATGGAGGGTGGAGCTACTTTCCAAGGATAGAGGAAAGGGCAGGGAGCCTCTGATTGCCCAGGTCCAGCTCGAAGGTCAACTGGCAGTCATGTTCTCTCCATGACCTCTTCTGAAAAAGAGAGAAGAACATGTTAAAAGACACATGAGGGATGCAATCAGCAAAGACTAAACTGTAGGAAACTACTGGACAAAGGATCTTATTTCTAAATCAATAAATAAGTTGCAAGTAATTTAAAAAGAGAGATGAGAGAATACTTACATACTAAAAGGGAATTAAGAGATATCTGAACTAATTGCAATGTTTAGTACTTAGTTGATTCCTAATTTAAAAAAAAAACTGTAAAAACAATTGTGGCATTTGTGAGAAAATTGGGAAAATTTGAAAAATGATTAATCTTTTCCAATATTAGGGATTTATTGTTAAATTTTTAGAATAATAATGAAAACATGGGTATCTTTAAAAAAGGGCTATTTCAGAGAAACATACTGAAGTGTTTACAGATGAAACAATACAACATCTTAGGTTTGCTCAGAAATGACTTAAAAAGAGGAAATAGGTAGGAGTATAAATAACACAAGATGGACCAGGTGTTGATAACTGTTGTTGATGGGTAATGGTGAAGGACTTTATTATGCTTTTCTTTCTATTTCTAGATATAGTTGAGTTTTTCTACAATAAATTAAAAATAAATATAAAAATACATCAACATGATATAAAATATTTAAGTAAAGTTTCTGAGACAAGAAAATCCAACTGTGTTCCGTTAGTGTCATGTCATTTGCAAATGTTTTGAATCATTTTAAATCAGACAAAATGTTATACTGGAGGATTCATGCTTTTAGCATATATTTTGTTGGTCTGTTTTTGCAGGGGCAGAATTTTACTTTTGGGGGGCAAAAACTGCTATGTGTCAGTACTTTTAATGTTGTGTACATCAAATTATAGTAAAAAGACAAATATGAACAAGATGCAATCCTTCTATTTTCATGAATGGTGCAACTGCATTATAGTAAACCAAGTTTATATTCTGCCATCACATGGGGTTCTCCCATTCCTTTATTTTGTTATGGATCATTAAAAATATCTTTTAAAAAACCAGTAGTTTCATCATTACTACTCAAAATATCCAGTGAAAGATTTGAGCCAGGACAAAATGGAAGATACTGAATACACTGCAGTGCCTTGAATTCCATTTGTAACTTGTAATTTTCGTAGAGCACATAGACCCTGGGTGTGTCTTAATGTGGATAAATTCATTTCATTTTTGTTGAGCTGTATTTTTGTCAGCTAGGGCTGCCATAACAAAACAGCCACCACAGACCGGGTGGCTTAAACAACAGAAATTTATTTTTCCACACTGTGAAAGCAGGAAGTCCAAAATCAAAATACTGGCAGGGTGGGTTTCTCCCAAGGTCTCTGTCCTTGGCTCACAGACAGCTGCCTTCTCTCTGTGTCCTCACATGCCCTTTGCACATGCAAGTCTCTGCTGTTTCTTCTGCTTCTTATGGGGACATTGATGAAATTATGGTCTCACCCTTATGACCTCATTTCACCTTTTTACCTCATTAAAGGCCCTATCTCCAAATGCTGTCACATTGGGAGTTAGAGCTTCCATTTATGAATTTGGGGGGTACAATTCAGTACCTAACAAGCTGCAAAGTGTTTTTTTTTTTCCTGATAATTCAAGAGAATGACTAGGGAAAATTAATTTTTCACATAAGAAAAGTCTTTCCAAAGAAAATCATGACTTTCAAAAGGTCCACTTGTTGAAAGTTTAGTAACTGGAATACTGTCCTTTAGCTGGGATCCAAGTCCTCTGATACCTATCTCAGCCTGTTCCAAACACAACCCCTCAGCCCTCAGACATCAGCTACCACTCATTTCTAATTCTAGAGGTTGACCCCCCACATCTGCTGGCAAATGTTTTAAAATGTGTACAGATTTGTGGCCCCAAAATTTAAAAGTTACAGATGGCAAATACACATATGAAAAGATGCTTCACATGATATGTCATTAGAGAAATGCAAATTAAAACAACAATGAGATACCGCTACACACCTGTCAGAGTGGCTAAACTCTAGAGCAGGCAACACCAAATGCGGATGAAGTGTGAAGCATCAGGAATACTCATTCATTTCTTGTGGGAATGCAAAATGATAGAATCATTTTGAAAGACAGTTTGGAGGTTTCCTACAAAACTAAACATAGCCTGTTACCATATGATCCAGCAATCGCGCTCCTTGGTATTTACCCAAAGAACTGAAAATGTATATCCACACCAAAACCTGCACATGGGTGTCTACAGCAGCTTTGTTTATAATTGCCAAAACATGGAAGCAATTAAGATGTCCATCAGTAGGCGAATGGATAAACTGTGGTGCATCCAGGTAATGGAGTATTATTTAGTGATAGTAAGAAATGAGCTATCAAGCTATTAAAAGACATAAAGGTAACTTAAATGCATATTCCTCAGTGAAAGAGGCCAGTCAGAAAAGGTTAATTACTGTATGATTCCAACTATATGACATTCAGGAAAGACAAAACTATGAAACAGTAAAAATATCAGTAGTTGCCATAGCTTAGGGGAAAGAGAGGGATGAATAGGCAAAGTGTAGAGAATTCTTAAGGCATTGAAAATACTGTGTATGATACCATAATAATGGATACATGTCATTATATACTTGTCAAAACCCATAGAATATAAAACACCAAGAATTAATCTTAATCTAAACCAAGGAACTTAGGGTAATTATAATATGTTAATGTGGATTCATCAGTTATAAGAAATGTACCATGCTACTGAAGGATGTTGATAATGGGGTAAGCTAAGCTTGTGTGGGGACAGGCTATATGGGAAATCTCATATCTTCTGCTCAATTTTGCTATGAACCTAAAACTGTTCTGAAAAATAAAATCTGTTTTAAAAATAACAGGAATAAAATTTTTAAAAAGTAAAAAATGATTTGAATCTTATCTTTCATATACTGTGTGATTTTAAGCAAGCTAATTAATATCTTTGTCCAGGGGTGCCTGGGTAGCTCAGTTGGTTAAGCATCTGCCTTCAGCTCAGGTCATGATTTTGGGATCCTGGGATCGATCCCTACAAGCCCTGAGTCAGTCTCCTTGCTTCTCCTTCTCCTTCTACCCCTCCCCCTCTGTTCATGCTCTCTCTCTTACTCTTTCTCTATCTCAAATAAATAAATAAAATTAAAAAAAAATCTTTGTAGTCCAGTATACTTATCTATAAAATGCAGTAATAAAGGCAACTGCCTCTCAGAATTATTGCAGATAATTAAAAATGAAAAAAAGAAAGATTTTACAAAATACTTTCAAATACTGACTTGTACTAAATTGAATGAGAGGTTTTCAGCTCAGACACAAATGAAAAACAAATACTGCAGATAGGACACCATTAATTCCTATATGCTGCTTCTCTAAGGGGAATCATAGAAATGCTTATTTCAATTAATTATTTTATAGATTCCCCAGATTTATGTTTGTAAGTTTGCTCAATTTAAGAAAAAAATAATCACTGCTTTGATGAGATAATATATACTCATGGTACAAACTTAACTAAATCATATATGGTGAAAAGAAATTCCTCCTTCTCCCTCCTTCATCTAAGTTCCATCCCTAGTAGTAACTACTGTTACCAGTTCTGTGTATGTTTATGAAATGTTTTATGCATCTACAAACAATGAATGAGAGTGCTTGATTCTGGGAGTATTATTAGTCATATTAAAAAAAATCAATATTGTACAGACACTAACCAGTCAGAATAGATTTGGCCTTAGACTGTGCTAAGGGTCCTGGAATCTCCTGGTTATGATACTGGCCCAAGGTCAGTAGGTTGGTAAGTGAGTGATGTCAGGATAGAAACTAAGCAGTCATTGCCCAAACTTTGCACTAGGCGTGTATTGGTTAAAGGGACAGCAAAAAGGGAAGTGGTGTATGTTGAGAGGTAATAAAGGTGTATGGTATCCATTTCACAGCTTTTCCTGAACAAAATTTTTTTGTATTGCAGATATCATACTTAATGTACTATAAGGTACGTACATATAGTAATTAAGGAGCTGCCCAGAACCACAAGCTAGGATTTTTCTCATATCTATGTAATCATAATTCTGAAGTCAAAGGTTTTTAATTTGACTAATCAGCCTTATTATTGCTGATTCCCTGAGTAAAGATTTCATTTATTCTCTTACCTAAAATTAATATTTTCTAAGCTCTAAGAATTTTTACTTTAATTTTCTTTGTTCTGTATAACCAGTCTTCCTCCCTTGCCCCCTCCCTACAATCCTAAGAACTGTCATTTTCTAGGATTTCAGGATGAGACTTGCTATACAATCACATTTTTTACTTTTTTTAACTTTAGAAATGTGACAGTCAATGAGAATTTTGGACAGTTTTTCTTTAATTTCGGTCATATACATGACTCATTCTGCCTTCTCAAGCCCTTTCAAGAACAGGCTCAGAAGTAAGGCTCTTTAGGTTTGATGTATTTCAAGTCTCATATAATGCAGTGTTCACTTTCAAGTGTACTCATTCAAAGTCTTTCTCTTTCTATACCTCAAAGTCAAGAGAGGTATTCCTATAAAAGAATTTCCCAAGCTACCACTGCTTACTCCATGTGAATGCTGTGAGGAGACTGTAGGGAGAAATGCCCAGAGGAGGCACCATCTGCACAGGCTAAAACAAAATAAAATGTCAAATAATACTTGTCTTCCTCTTTTCCTTTCACCCACTTATTATTAAGCACAGATACTGAAAAAGACTTAAGAGTCCATATGTGGTTCCAGAACTCTCCATTTATCAAATAACTTATGCTAATTGGTGTGTCCACAAGACAGTATGATAGAGTGGAAAGTGGGGTAGCTGGATGTGCTCCAACTTTTACTAACTAATGGATGATCCTAGGCATCCATTCTCTTAGCTCCAGATTCAACTTCCATAAAATCACATAATATCTATTTTAGGGCTATTTAGAAGATTAAGTGATATGTGTAAAATGTTATTTGAACCTTAAACCATTAAATGGAAGTTATATTTACTATCTCTGACAAATGTATGTTTTTTCATAAGAGAGTTTTGCCCCAGAACCTCATTCCCTGTTCACTACACTTAGGAATAAACCAAAGAGGTAAAGGATCTGTACTCTGAAAACCATAAAACACTCATGAAAAAAATTGAGGAAGACACAAAGAAATAGAAAAACATTCCATGCTCATGGATTAGAAGAACAAATATTGTAATTAAAATGTCTATGCTATCTAGAGCAATCTATACATTCAATGCAATCCCTATCAAAATACCATCAACATTTTTCCCAGAGCTGGAACAAATAATCATAAAATTTGTATGGAACCAGAAAGACCTTGACTAGCCAGGGGAATATTGAAAAAAAAACCAAAGCTGGTGGCATCACAATGCCAGACTTCAAGCTCTATTACAAAGCTGTAAGCATCAAGACAGTATGGCCCCGGCACAAAAACAGACACATAGATCAATGGAACAGAGTAGAGAGCCCAGAAATGGACCCTCAACTAATCTTCGACAAAGCAGGAAAGAATGTCCAATAGAAAAAAGACAGTCTCTTCAACAAATGGTGTTGGGAAAATAGGACAGCCACATGCAGAAGAATGAAACTGGACCATTTCCTTACACCACACACAAAAATAGACTCAAAATGGATGAGAGACCTAAATGTGAGACAGGAATCCATCAAAATCCTAGAGGACAACACAGACAGTCATCTCTTTGACCTCGGCCACAGCAACTTCTTGTTAGACACGTCTCCAAAGGCAAGGAAAACAAAGGCAAAAATGAGCCATTGAGACTTCATCAAGATAAAAAGCTTCTGCACAGCAAAGGAAATAGTCATGTATTGAATGGAGCACTGGGTGTTATACGCAAACAATGAATCATGGAACACTACATCAAAAACTAATCATGTAATGTATGGTGATTAACATAATAAAATAAAGTTAAAAAAAAAGAGAAATAGGCAGAGGACATGAACAGACATTTCTCCAAAGAAGACATCCAAATGGCCCACAGACACATGAAAAAATGCTCCACATCACTCGGCATCAGGGAAATACAACTCGAAACCACAATGAGATACCACCTCACACCAGTCAGAATGGCTAAAATTAACATCAGGAAACAACAAATGTTGGCAAGGATGCAGAGAAAGAGGGAACCCTCTTACACTGTTGGTGGAAATGCAAACTGGTGCAGCCACTCTGGAAACAGTATAAGGTTCCTCAGAAAGTTAAAAATAGAGCTACCCTACAACCTAGCAATTGCACTATTAGGTATATACCCCAAAGATACAAATGTAGTGATCCGAAGGGGTACGTGCACCCCAATGTTTATAGCAGCAATGTCCACAATAGCCAAACTATGGAAAGAGCCCAAATGTCCTTCCACAGATGAATGGATAAAGAAGATGTGGTGTATATATATATACAATGGAATATTACGCAGCCATCAAAAAATGAAATCTTGCCATTTGCAATGACGTGGATGGAACTAGAGGGTATTATACTAAGTGAAATAAGTCAATCAGAGAAAGACAATTGCCATATGATCTCACTCATGTAGAATTTAAGAAATAAAACAGATGATCATAATGGAAGGGAGGGAGAAATAAAATAGGATGTAATCAGAGAGGGACACAAACCATAAGGGACTCTTAACCATAGGAAATAAACTGAGGGTTGCTGGAGAGGAGGGGGGTGGGGAGATGGCGTAACACGGTGGTGGGCCTTAAGGAGGGCATGTGATGGAATGAGCATTGGGTGTTATATACAACTGATGAATCACTGAACTCTACCTCTGAAACTAATAATACACTATATGTAAATTAATTGAATTTAAATTTTAAAAAAGAAAAGGAACAAAAAAGAATATATACAAATATTTAAAACTGGTTTAAAATTTGGCATATGAATTATATTCCTGGCAAGGAAGAGAGAAAGGTAACACCGTGATAGAGTCAGACAAGGTCCAGGCACAGTGGTTCTGTGAACTTTAGTGGCATCTTCTTTAATACTAGAGATAGAATGATAAAATTGAAGAAACTTTTTCAGAAGGGAAATGTAGAACAAGAGATATAAAGTGGTATGTCTAAGGCAACAAAAATAATTATTGGTAAAACATTCTACAACCCCAAATCCAAGGCTCTCTGATAAGCTTTCTCTCCTCTCACCATAGATAGGTATTATCTCTAAAACACTAATGCCGGAGTCCCAGGTAATGGGCAATTCAGCAGTGGAGATATGTGGAAACAGGCAGCTCTGACCGGCCTAACTCACTTCATACCACGTAGGTAACTCTCAAGAGTAGTTCTGGGGCTTACCAAACTTCCAAGGCTCTCAGCTTGGAAATATATGCCTGACGACTTGTATCTATAAATAACATGAATCCAAGTAAGAGCTGATCCCCCCCTTTTTTTTTGCTTCCACCATTAACATTTTTTTATATATTTTTGTTGTTGTTAATTTCTACTTCGTTGGACATGAAAAGAATACCTTTCAATAAAGAAATTTAGGAAAATTATTGTCAGGCCTAAAGATAACATTCATTGACTGAATGCTAAACTGGACAGTTAATGAATAAGGAAATGAGACAGCATTGCAGGTTAAATAGTTCTTGTTTCTGTTCTAAAAACAAATAAAACTTCTTTAAGTTATAACTGATGGCTTGAAATTAAAGAAAAATATTTTTTTAAATAAATGTGCTTCTAGCCTGTATAACTTACTATTTTGTGAATCAAACATTTCTTCCCAAATTAAGGCATCTTGATATTCACATTTCAAAAGTTGAGGATTTTTAAAAATGTGAATAAATATAATTAAATATATCTTGTTTATAAATTTTGATTTTTTTCCCCTTAAATTAGTAACATCTGACAGCTTTACTAATCTTCAGTATAGACAAGCAAGACTATCTGCGATAGAGCATTTTTGTCACTGCTGTATTTATTCAATGTAATTTAGTCAATGTAATGCATACTGACAGTATGACAAAAGATACGTAAAAGAATTTTGACATTCATCTCCACATTGTGTAAACCCCGGAAGCTGAAACTTCCTAGCGAAGGTCTAATTCAGACAGGATGCCCAACAGTTACCAATTTCTGAGGAATGAAGCTCTTATTTTTATACACTGGACCACAGGAAAGTAATACCGAAAACTTGGCAACGCTAGAAGTTCTCATCTTGGCTTTTCCCAAACTGTGTGCTGTAGGTAAGTCCTTCAATATCTTGGGGCCTATAATGTACAAAATGAGGAAGTTGAAGACATCATGGGCCCCCAAGTTTCTACTTCAAAGTCCCTTTTAAAAATTTATTCAAAAACTATTTAATCTAATTTTAGACTTACAGAAGTGTTCAAGAATAGTACAAAGAGTTTCTTATATCTCTCATGCTGCTTCCTCTAATGTTAATATCTTGCATTACCATAGTAAAATTATCAAGAACAGAAAAGTAACACTGGTACAATATTAATGAAACCACAGACCTTGTTCAAATTTTACCAATTTCCCGTGTTATTTTTCTTTTCTAGGATTCTACACAGTGTCCCACATTACATTTAGTTGTTATTTGTACCTGTTATACCATCTATGGCAGTTCTCAGTCTTTCCTTGCCTTTCATGAAGATGACACATTTGAAGAGTATTGATCAGTAATTTTGTAGGAGGATGACCCTGAATTTGGGATCGGATGTTTCGTCATGTTTAGATTGAGATTATGCATTCTTTTCAAAAGTACCACAATAATATTGTACCCTTCTCAGGGCATCATATCAAGGGTTCATGATGTTGATATGTGTTATTCCTGGTGATGTTTACCTTGATCACTTGGTTAAGATGGTGTCTGTTGGGTTTCCCCACAGTAAAGTTATTCTTTCCTTTTGTACTTCATAAGTATCTTGGGGGACATGCTTGAGACTATGCAAATCTTTTCATCATCAAACTTTTCCCCTAATTTTCCCTAATTTTAGTATTCATCAATGGATCTCTGCAACAATTATTGCTGTAGTGACTGACTAATGAATATCCTTTATTTCTCTTATTCCTCCCCATACATATTGGTTAGAATTTTACGAAAGGGGGCGCCTGGGTGGCTCAGTCAGTTAAGCGGCTGCCTTCAGCTCAGGTCATGATGCTGGGGTCCTGGGATTGAGCCCCGCATCGGGCTCTCTGCTCAGCGGGGAGCCTGCTTCTCCCTCTGCCTGCCGCTCTGCCTACTTGTGCTCTCCCTCTATCTCTGTCAAATAAATAAAATCTTTAAAAAAAAAAAAAAAAAAGAATTTTACGAAAGGAAGACCTGTCATGTCTCCTCCATTTATTCATTAATCTGATTACTTATTTATATCAATAAGTTTCTATGAACATTTATTTTATTCTATGAGTTCTATTCCAACGCTCTTTATTTACTCTATTGAAAAGTTGTTCCAGCTTTGAACATTAGGGGCTCTTTCAGTCTGTTTCTTGTGTTCTTCTTCCTTCCCTCCCTCCCTCCCTCCCTCCCTCTCTTCCTCCTTTCCTTCCTTCCTTCCTTCCTTCCTTCCTTCCTTCCTTCCTTCCTTCCTTTTTAATTTTCTTACACTCTGGGACCAGAAGTTTCAGACTACTCATATTTTCCCGCCACAGTTCTGGAATCAAGCATTTCTTTAAGGAGCTCTAGTTCTTTTTTATTGGAGAATGGTGTTTATAAACAAAGATCTGGGAGCTAGATGTACTCATTGTTACCAGGATGTCATGGCTTCTAGGCCATGTCCACAGACAAAACTAGGAAATAGATGTTTATGTACTAACCCCATATGAGTTCAAGTGTGTGTACATCCCACAACTATTTTTCTATTTATCGATCAAAACCCATGAGTTTATACTGATGCCTCCAATTCAAATCTGACACTACCTGGCTCATTCTAGCCTTCTTCTTTTCCTTATTTGTAATTTCTTTTCCCAAAAGTGAGAAAGCTGGCTCTCATTGTATTCACACTGTATTTTCTGATTTGTTCAATTTTAGCATACACATAAAATAGTTTCAGAATTGCTAAATCATACTGCTATGAAAAACATTTTAAGGACTAGAGTTCATTTTTATCTTTAGCCTGACAGTATCCAATCATGACACTGTTTTCCACAGTTACTTATATCGGTTCTTGATTTCCCTACTCCATTTAGTTTAGATGTGTTACTCATTTGTAATACAGTTAACTTCATTTGTAATACAGCTAGGTTCATTTGTTAGTATTTATATTCCATTTTTGGTTCTTACCACGTCCTGATTAGTTTTAAATGTTTGTTTATTTTGGGCACATATGAATAGTAACAGGATCATTTTTTATTATTTCTTTTTCTTCATTTTTCATTATTCTTGCGAATGACTCCATTTATTTTCAATTGTTAACTAATAAGAAATTGTATTTATTTATTTATTTATTTATTTATTTATTTATTTATTTATTTAAAAGATTTTATTTATTTGACAGAGAGAGACACAGCGAGAGAGGGAACACAAGCAGGGGGAGTGGGAGAGGGAGAAGCAGGCTCCCTGCAGAGCAGGGAGCCCGATGTGGGACTCGATCCCAGGACCCTGGGATCATGACCTGAGCTGAAGGCAGTCGCTTAACTGACTGAGCCACCCAGGCACCCAAGAAATTGTATTTATTAAGTGGCAAGTTTCCCTGTCTATTTTCTGTACTAATTAAAGTCATAGAAAATTGCAAAAAGATATTCCAACATTATTCTGAGTTGATTTAACTTCTGACCAAAATAAAGGAAAAAATTATCAGTTATCTCATTTAGTGTTGAGAAGTGCATAATTTTAATTAAGTTTAAAAAAAATTGCAAATAGTTCCCCTTACTATTTTCATAGACGTAAAGGATGAAACCCTGGAATCGATTATTTAAAAGAATGCATCCCCATTTATGATACAATCCTAAGTCACAGAGTTTGGGAACATCAGTAGAAGAGGCCCAATTGCCTGTATCACACCTGACTGACAAAGCCACTCCCTGGGGAGAGATAAAGAAAGGGGGATAGATGTAAACAAGGAGCTGGAGAAACAGGTTATGGGATCATACTCAATCTTCCTATTTGTCAAAGGTCAAAGTCATTTAAATCAGACCCTGAAATCATAAACATTCTGTTTTTTTCTTCTGACCATAGTTTTAATTCTCAAATTCTAGTATGTGAAATGGAAATCATAACGATTTAAGTTAATGTAATTTTTTGTAGTTACACAAAATACTAAATTCTGAAAGTTAGAATTCCTCAGGTTTAGCAATCTAAAAAGATTTTAAAATGAAGTTGTTGAGTTTGATAAAAAAATTTTCTAAGAAAATGATGCATGTGTTATAGTAATTTTTAGCAAAATATGCCTCAAGTAATCTCATTTCAACCTCTTATTTTAGAAAAATATTTTGTGTACTTTCCAGTCTTTATTTGAATTGTACATATTAATATCCACAATTAATGTGGAAGTAATATAAAGAGAAATACATGATCTTGATTTATAGCTGGAGATCGGTAAGTCTCATTGCCATTTTGGTAGAATTGCACATGTACCTTGGCTCAGAATTTGTAATCTCCCACGTAGATTGTATTCTGATTAATACCGAATTAAGATATCTTTCTATAACTTGTTATTTGGTTAAATTCAAGTGAACCTGAGATGCTGGTTAAAGTTATAGGGTTGTGTTAAACCCAAGCCCTGGCATTTTTTATACCTCAACTGTGAGGATTGTGTTATATGGGAGAACATTAGAAGGAGTTGAACATACGTGCAAATAAGAGAATATTTCCACTGAAATTACAAGCCCCACAATTATTCTTGTTTTATTTGAGATTAGGTAATCTGACTTTTTCTGAAATAAGATTTGAAATAAGTAAAATGTCTCACTTTCTAATGTTATATTTTTGGTTTGGGGGGGAAACATTTGTAAAAAATGTAAAAAAATGTAAAAAAAAAAGTAAAAAAAAATTTTACTCCCATAAAAAATTGGGAGTACTCCATTAGGGAGTACTCATCCAATTGATCCAATAGTGGCATTTTATAGTGCCCTCAGTTGGTACACAAAACTAGCCATGATTATAGAAGATCTTCTGATAGTAAAATGTCATGATATTACTAATAAGAATGATGATAAATACACTCCTACAAAAGATGAGATACCTCAGTGTGAGGACTGTGTTATACGGGAGAACATTAGAAGGAGTTAAACGTAAGTGCAAATAAGAGAATATTTCCACCACAATCATTCTTTTTTTCTTCGAGATTAGGTAATCTGACTTTTTCTGAAATAGATTTTAAATAAGTAAAATGTCTCACTTTCTAATGTTACATTTTTGGTTCAGAGAGGGGGAAAATCATTTGTAAAGCTAAAAAAAACTAATGATTTTACTTTTTTGAATTATCATAATTTCTTAAATAATGTCTAAAATATCCATAGTTTGCTTATTGTTACTCATAATGAGATTATTAATTCAGAGAGTCATAATCCATGAATACAGTCTTGACAGTGGGATACATTTTTTTTCTCCTTTTATTGTTGTAAAGAAGTATCACATTCATCATTTTAAGTTTATCGACTAGGATTTTAGTGTTAGGAATTCAGATGTTAAAACCCTTTGGTACTAGCATTATATTTGGAATAATATCATATTCTCTATTTTCTCACCAAAAGAATGGGAACTCTAAACTTTTAATAACTAATGGAGTCTCTTACATTAACACAGCAACCTATAATTAATTTCTTTTTTTTTTTTAAAGATTTTACTTATTTATTTGACAGAGAGAGAGACAGCAAGAGAGGGAACACAAGCAGGGGGGAGTGGGAGAGGGAGAAGCAGACTCCCCGCCGAGGAGGGAGCCCGATGTGAGGCTCGATCCCAGGACCCTGGGATCATGATCTGAGCTGAAGGCAGACGCTTAATGACTGAGCCACGCACACGCCCCTATAATTAATTTCTAATATAAGAATGTGCCCTGTTTTAGGTCATACCTCATCTCCCATCCGCTGATAATCAGAAGTTCAGTGAATATTTTTTTTTTCCTTTTACAAATGAAGTTAAATAGTTCCCATAATGGATTTCTACCACTTTCTTGAGTGTGATGTTTAATTTGCTGTTGCAAATTCCTCACCCTTAGCCACATTCACACACTCATTTAATGTTTCCATAAAGTTTCTGAGATTTTTGTTCTGGAAACTATTACTCTGAAGTTGACTCACATCAATTATCTCATGTCTGATTTGAAATCTCAGCAATAAAATTGCTTTAAAAAAGGGGCTGCTTAAAAAAAAAAAAAGAATGAAAAAAGAAAAGGAGGAAGCTGCTTAGCCCACACTAGTCTTCTCAATACTATTCTTCAATAAAAGGAACTAGGTCTCCCTGGGAAGTGGTTGCTGTCAGAGCTGGGGCACAGAGATACACAATGTGACCCTGAAACATCTTGAGTTGCCAATAAGTAAGAACATACATAAAAGGAAATGGGGGCATATTGAAAGAACACAGGAGCTAACTCAAAGCTGCCAAATGCTAAAGTTGACATAAATTTAGCAACAAAATAATAATAATAATAATATTGGATTATAAGAAAGAGAATAAAATAAATATATGTGAATCCATATCGATATATGAATGAGTGAATAAAAAGTCACATAAATGCAGGAGAAGAATTGGCTCCTCATTTACAGGAAAATTCCAATTAAAAATGTAGCAGGGATAAACAAAATAGAAATTCATCATTAAACATATACCACAAAAATAGTTATGGCAGACATGAATCATCATCCATGGATGCTAAAATTAGTGGGTAAGAGTATGATGAGGAACAGGATATTTGGATAGCCTTAAAGTATCCTCACAAGAAACTTGTTAATTACAAAAAGAAGAATTATAACTTTCAAGTGAAAGAAACTGGCTGACACCACATTAGCCATATGATCAAAGTTAACATTACCAGCAAGAAGATATATTAACCTCATGTACTTCATGATATGGTGCAAAAAGAAAAGCAAATAATTCCTGTAATATTCTTGTCCAAAATGTATAACATCAATGCAATCATGAGAAAACATAGCACAAACCCAAATTGAATGTCATTCTACATATAACTGGCCTAGAGTCTTCAAAAGTGTCAAGGTTTTGAAAGACATAGGAAGACTGCAGAAATGAGGAACTATTCTAGAAGGAAAGTAAGGAAGTATGACAACCAAACAGAGCATCAGATTCAGGATTGGATTCTGAATCAGAAAAAGGGCAATGGTGGGAAAACTTTCAAAATTCAAATAAGATCAGTAAATTACTTAATAGTATTATATCAGTTAGTTTTCTCTTCTTGATAGTGTTACAAAGGTTTTTAAGATGTTAATATTAGGGAAAGCTAGGTGAAGAATATATGGGAAGTATTGCATGGAGCACTGGGTGTTATATGAAAACAATGAATCGTGGATCACTACATCAAAAACTAATGATGTATTGTATGATGACTAACATAACATAATAAAATTAAATTAAATTTTAAAAAAGAATATATGGGAAGTTTCTTTACTGTGTTTGCAGTTTTTCTGTAGGTCTACAATTATTTCAAAATAAAATGTCAAAAAGACAAAGGTCTGCTTATGCAGGTTCCCTCCCATACTTCTAGAGTTGAGACAAGATATCAAAAGATGCCTGAAGATAGTAAATCAGTTGAGATAATCCTTCCAAGCTTAAGTAATATGAGGAGAACCCCTTAAAAGAGAAAACAAAATCGGAAAATGTATTAATACATTCTTATGCTCTGTTTGTAAAATGCCATGTAGTTGACCCTTGAACAATTTGGGGACTAGGGTACCCGACAACCAATGCAGTTGAAAATCCATGTATAACTTTTGACTTCCCCAAAGCTTAACTACTAATAGCCTACGGTTGACTGGAAGCCTCCCCAGTAAACAGTTGATGAACACATACTTTGTAGGTTTATCAGTATTTTATACTGTTTTCTTGCAACAAAGTAAGCTACAGAAAAGACAATGTTATTAAGAAAATCATGAAGAAGAGAAAATATATGTATGGTGCAATACTATAAAAAATCCATGTGTAGGGGCACCTGGGTGGCTCAGTCGGTTGAGTGTCTGATTCTTGGTTTTGGCTTGGGTCATGATCTCGGGGTCGTGAGCTCAAGCCCTGTATCAGGTTCCCCGCTCAGCGTGGAGTCTGCTTGTTGCTCTCCCTCTGCCCTCCCCCTGCTCTTGCTCTCTCTCACTCTCTCTCTCAAATAAATAAAATCTTAAAAAAAAATCCACATGTAAACGCACCTACACAGTTCAAACCCATGTTGTTCAAGGGTCAAGTGTATAAGTATATACATATGAATACATAGATAATATAAACACAGATTAGATGATATAAATAGAGATATCAGGGATATTTCTGTTCTCTTTTCATGCAAAAGCAATGAAAAATAAAGAGGTATTCTTTAAAGATAAGCAGTCTTTTACAATCCATTGCCATCTTTTATTCAATTTAATAATTATTTAGTTTAGCACAACCCACAAGTAAGAAGAGACATGGTGCTTGTTGGGCCTTTTTGGATTTTGAAGGCAATACTTGCCATATTTGCGTGTCATGCTTTGGTCCATTTACCTGGGTACCCATTTTGAATAAGATTCAGAGTATAAACTACTCTGCAGCAGTTCCAAGCTCAGATGCAAGGTATTATATATATTATATTATTATGTTGATATATAATATAATATATATAATATAATATAATATATATTATATTTTCAGGCATTATAATTAAATGACAAAATGGTATTCAAAGTGTCTGCGACAAACTCAGGTGTTATATAGAATCTATGGAAAACTACAATATGAAAATCACAGCACAAGTTTTGGCATGAGGTCGTGCCTTCCCATGCTTAAAAACATTTCCTCTATTTGAAAAGCTACTGGGCCCTGGTAGAGACTTAACACTGACCATGAAACAGCAAATGTTTATGTGACCCACAGTACCTACTATGACTTGAGCTTTGTATGATCCATCAAATTATAAAATTAGGTATGCAGAGCAGCCTTATATTGAAAAATGAAAATAGTATATAGAAGCCTGAACAAGTCTAGAAGGCACTAGAAAGCTGTATGAGGAGATGGCTCAGACTCCTATGGTACCTGTTCTTACTGCTTTGCTGCCTCTACCTCCACCAACATTTATAGCCTTGTGGGAAGTTCTCTATAATCAGTTAACAGACGAAGTACTATGGACCTGTTCTTAGATGAATCTGTTAGTGCAATGGTGCCAGTTAGAAGCGGATTTACAGAATTACAGTCACTCCCAGGGCTAATCTTGATGAAATCTTCCCAGGATTTAGAATAATGTCAGTTGATACATCTGCTTATCTACTTCACATAGGAGAGAAATCCTGAAGCACAAAGCTACATCAATTTATGGACAGTGCCTAATAATTGGCAGCTCAGAATAGGAAAAACGACACCAGCAAACTTAGAACTAGGAATTTAAAGGGAGACGTAGATGGATAAACTATCAAAATTATCACAGACTGTGAAGATGTTTGTATCCAAATATATGCCTACTCAGATCACATGGAAATAAACATTTGTATTACTCCATCAGGTCATGATCCCAATCAATCTACTGTGGGAGAGTCTCCTAATAATTAAGCAGAAGAAATTTCCCATTCTTTGGATTTCACTTTCCTAACCATTCTCCTGCTCTCACAATGCACACAATAGGCCAATATCATGAACTTCCTATTCCAAGGCTGATTTGCCACCAGCACTGGAGAGTGCTCACCTGCCAATAGCAGAAGCCAATGTCCTGCCCCCTGTAAGCCATCTCCCTGATGAGACGAGGACACCACCACCATGTGGTGACAAGCTGATTTTCATCATGGTGGAGGCAGCAATTTTTCCTCTATGGGATAGAAATAGATTCTAGATAAGGATTGTCTTCCCTGCCTACGCCACCACAGGCTTTCAGAACGACTTACTCATCACCATACACACTCAGCATTTCTTCTGATTAAAACAAAACAAAAACAGAACAAACAAACAAACAAAAACCCTCATATTGTAATGAAGATAGTATGGCAATAGACTGCCTCTGGCAAAATTCCTAAGTTTACGGTGTATCCCATCATCCAGACACAGATAGCTTGATAGAACAGTATAACGGCTGCTGAAGACTCTGTTATAGTACCAATGGGGAGATAATACACTGAACCTAGAATGTTGTCTTTTGAGATAGACTACATGCCTTAAAACAGCAACCAATATGTGGTGCCATCTTTTTCAACATTAGAATGCATGTGTTCAAGAAAAGAGGGGCACAGGGTGAGAATGGCTCCCCTAACTTTTTCACCTAATAACCCACTTGAGGAATTTCTACTTCCTACCCTTGCAGCTGTTAACTCAGTAGATTTTAGGTTTTAATGCCCAAGAAAGAATGTTCCACTAAGAGGCACAATCAAATTCGGTAAGTTGGCAGCTAAAGCTACTTCTCATCCATTATAGTCTCTGACGCTGTGCTGCTGAAGAAAAATGACAGGTAATGGTGCTATATTGGACAAGGTGATTAGATTACTCCAAGCCAATTGAAGCAATAAGGTGTGTAGCTGGAACCAAAGGAATTCATGAAGATTCTTAATAGTTCTTTACCCAAAAGATCACCAAATACTCAGATTATGTGGAAATAAACATTTGGGTCATCCTTTCAAATAATGAAACTCATTCTGCAAGATGCTGAAAGCAATTGAATAAAAATTGGAATAGGTTGTGAAAGAAGAAAGACATAATTATCAACCCAAGCCTAATGGGTTCTAATCCATAGAAGTAGGCCTGTATCAGCTAGGCTTTATATTGCTTTTTCTCCATCAATTACTTGATATTAAGAACACTGATAAGGGTTAATAGTTTAAGTTTTAGGTGACGGTATTATGAAACTGAGACACATTATGGTTATATAATAACTGATAGGACTTGTATGACCTCTGAGTTCAGACAAAGCTTTCCATTTGGTTAGAAGGAAAAAGTGGGTATGTCAAAGGTATGATAGACTATGTTGGAATACTCTCCATTTGTCCTTACAAGTTTACTCTCCATCCTGCTCTGTGCCCCCAGGATGCTAATCCCTATGGGCCACATAAACTGGGCTAATCCCTATGGGCCACATACCTTGTCCTCTGACTTCTGACTGGTTTGGGGCAGTAAGAGGCAGAAGATCAGATGGAATCAGAAGGAATCAGAAGGAATCAAAATCAACTCTATCTTTACTGGGCAGTCAATAATCAATACCATAAACCACAGCTCCTGTTAGCTGTTTCCTGCAGCTACTGGCCTAATCAGTTTCTGATAATTTCTAGCTCTATTTGCATCTTTGGGTCTAGTGAAGGTAATGGCTTTCAATCAACTGTTTCTTGACTCAGGATTCTTCCTAATTCCACCCACATATTTATAAGAAGTTATTTTATTAAAATCTCCTCAGTCACTCATCTATGGATATCATCTGTTTTCTTAAAGAGAAACCCAACTGATTCTGTAATGTATGTTACAATATATCTTTAATTGGGTAATTTCTTAGTATTTTTACTGGTATTTGATGCACTTGTTAGTTAAAATATTCTTAATGTACTTGCATCAAACATCATTTTCCTTGTAATTTCAACTTTTGTTTTAATGCTTAGAAAGCCATTTTATCCTGATGTCATTTTTTTGAAAGATTTATTTATTCATTATGAGAGGGAGAGAGAGAGAGAACAGGCAGGAGGGACAGAGAGAGAGAGAGGGCGAGAGAATCTCAAGCAGACTCTATTCTGAGCACAGAGCCCCACATGGGGCCTGATCTCAAAACCATGAGATTACGACCTGAGACAAAATCAAGAGTGGGTTGCTTAACCAATTGTGACACCCAGCTGTCCCCACTTAATGTTGGTTAAATACTCATCTGCGGGGCACCTGGGTAGCTCAGGCGGTTAAACGTCTGCCTTCGGCTCAGGTCTTGATCCCAGAGTCCTGGGATTGAGCCCCATGTTGGGCTTCCTGTTCAGCGAGGAGCCTGCTTCTCCCTCTCCCTCTGCCCCACACCCTACTCATGTTCTTTCTCTCAGTCTCTCTCTCTCAAATAAATAAATAAAATCTTTAATAAATAAATAAATAAATATTCACCTGTATTCTTTTTAGTACAGTTATAGTTTTATTTCACAATAAATATTTCATCCAATTGAAAAAAACTATATAAAGTATAAATAGTAAGGTAGAAAACTGATTTTCTTTCTTTTATCTTCCAAATGGATCCAGTTACTTATCAAGTATTTCAGCAGTTACCATTTATCAAATTATTATGTTTTGGGATGTATTCCTTGTTTTTTCATGGGGTTATTGGAAGAATCAAGTACCCAATCAAGATTTAAGAAATCTTAAAGAAATAAAAAATATTACTCAAAAATGTTTAACTCATTAATTAGATAGGAGATTGGGCCCCCAAATACTATATGATCTATTTCCCTTTTTGAAGCAAGTGAATATCTAAATGATCCAACTCAAATAACTATCTATTTATTTAACTTAGCAATTTTGTTCAAATTTCACAAGGGTGGACCACTTGGGTTTTCATTTTGCATACCAGATTTATGATCTCTAGAAAAATCGAATACTGTTTTATGACCTAAAAAGATAAATATAAGTAGCACATGTTCATTGAAGGACTGAAGAAAATATATAGTCTGCAGATTAGGTTGGTTCAAAATTAAGCTTCAGTTAGAATATAAATCAGAAGCAAAATTATAAAGCAGAGTGGGATATAGAATGGAAACTGAAATATTTACTTACATTCCAAATGGTAGTTTTATCGTACATTCATCAACAAGATCTTACTCTGTACAGTAAGAAAAAGTCTAGGGAGGTGATGGCTGAACTTCTCAACACAATTTCTCTATGCAAAGAAGTATGTGTGAGGCAATCAAAACCTGGTAACCAATCCAGAGGGTGGTTGAGTAAATGTTAGGAATTACTAAAACTAAAATTACGTGAGTAGCGAAGTATAGATTGAGAAATAAGAAAATTGTCTGGGGTACATGTCAGTGATAGGTCTACACAACATAATAACTTCTTTTCTCTATTGGTTGACTGTTTTTTGGTTTTGACTTTTGTCTTCTTTTTTGGTATAAAGTGTAGCACTATAAGAAAACTTATTTATCTGTAGAATCTCACTTATTCACTAAAGAATACATTTTTTTCCAGCAAAATGTATTCAGACCCCAAATCCCTCATATTCCAAAAGATGGTTTCATAGAAGCTGCCACTATGCTGATTGTGTTTTATTCTTTAAGAAGACATCAGTATACTTAAAATTTATCCAGGTGGAGGTAGAATACATACAAAGAAATTTCACTTGTAGATCATAGGGGTGATTGAAATTTCATCAGCAAAATAAAATTTTGGGAAAATATTAATTTTAGAAAATGATCTGTGAATCCTTTTGTATTTGGAAAATAACAAATATGTTAGAATAAATTGATAACTCTTTTCTTTGGCAAATTTTATTCTTATAGTCTCAGGAAAAGTTGAAAACCTAAGGGAATAAAACTCTTTAATTTTTGTAAACATATGTACTAAGGTTTTGCTGGAATAATACTGTATAGCAAAAACCCTACTATGGTGGTTTACAATATTAGACATGGATTTCACATTCATATGTCTACTGGTTGGCTACCATTCCATTTATTTTGTCTGAGCTTAAATAGGCTGAACGACATTATGAGCTTTGGATTCAGTTCAGGTCTACTTCACATACAGTCATTCCAGGATCCAATCTAAAAGAGTAATGGATACATGGGGTGTGCTTGTCTACTGTCTCAGCTCAGAACTGGCACACTGTCACTGCTGTTCATACCCACTGGCCACAGCCAGTCACATGGCCAAATTCTAAGCCCATGAGGACAACTTCCATGGAAAGAAGGCAGTGAATATTTGATGAACCGTAATCTAAGCTACCACAATGTGGATGAGCTAGTTCAAATTCTCTACTAGAGGAAGAGAAAATGATAGATTCTGCATTAGTGACCAACATTCAATAAATCTGAGAGGAAATGACACCTTTGGATACTTTGTCTAATCAAGGACTTACACTACATTTGGGTACAGAAAACAGCATCATACTATATAGTAATCTCTTTGTTTGCCAAAAGGTCTTGGAAATTTAAAGTGAAATTTATGATAGCAGAATCAGAGTAAAAACAATGCACAATGTTCTTAATTAAGAGATGGTTTGGCAAACTTTTCATTGTCAAAATGCAAATGAATAAAATCGCAGAGGCTATCAATCTAAAACTTTTTCATCAAATTATTTTCCTAAAAATGTCATCTACATTATGATATTTGTTAATTCAAATGTACTTAACTGCATAACTTCTCTAGCTTATAAATGCAGTAATGTAGCATATTTTTATTTCTCATTATAGATCAAATGTTTGGCCCTTCTGCATGGTCCAGGTACAATCCTTTTTTTCCCGGCATTAGGACAATGTGGTTTAATATGATTCAAGGTAAAATGGTGATTCCAAATATAGAAAAACAATGTTAAAGTTATTTACTAACTTCTATATTTGTAATTCTTTAAATTTTAATCTCCTCCAAAAAATCATTAAAATATCATTTTCTATTTGGTAAAATGTGAATCCACTTTCTATACCGTGCTACTTGATTTTATTAATTGATACAGTCTCGTTGAATGGATTTTATACTTGGATTTTATATTCCACCTTCAATAGCCAGCTAATATGCTACTTTCTCCCTGAAGCTTTTTCCAGATACAATGACCTACATTGATCTCACCTGCCTCCGACATCTTTTGTTTTTGTAAATGCTGTTACTGTTCTCTGATGCTTATGTGCATATATGTTATTCTCTCTATGAAGTAGAAAGGCTTTGATTATCTTATTCCCAACTTACTGGCAAAAACAATAACAATTATTTATTATTCTTATGTCATCATTCTGGGGTGACTGGCCTTAGCTAGGCAGTTGACCCATGGGGTCTGTTATGCAGTTGCAAGCTGACAGCCCCTGGGCACTGAAGTCATCTCAAAGGCCACCTCAGTCAAGTGTCTGGTGGTTGATGCTTGCTATGAGCTAGGATCTTACTGGGAGTTCTCAGCCAGAACTCCTACACATGGGCTCTTCATGTGGCTGGGACTTTGACACAGCATGGCAGCTGGATTCGAAGGGTGGATGTCTCATGAGAGAGAAAGGCAGATGGAAACTGTGTTACATTTCTGAACGAGTCTCAGAAGTCACACACTGAGATCTCATTTTAAAATGACATTCTAACCTCATCTGCCTGCACTAGACTCCTCATACCCACTCCATGTCCCACTATCAAAAAGGGCTAGGCAAAAAAAGATTTTTTTAAAATTTAATAGACAAATGAAGCCAGTGTTTTGATTCCTGTTAATTATAGTTGCCTAAGGCTTATATTACTCTTTCAATGTCTGTAATTTTCCATAGTTAACTTTTTAATTAATAAATATATATTATAAAATGAAACTTAATTGGGTATTTTACTTCACCTAGATTTAATAATTTAGAAAAGGAAGTTGGAAAAAGCAAGCTTAAATCCCATTATGAAGCAGATACCAGACACATAATTAACAACGTTGTATAGAGTTTGTCAGGATATAACAGAAAGCTGTACTCTGAATTATGCCTGGGAATAAAATTTAATATTCAGAATAACCAAATTCACCAGGAAAAACTAAGGACTTATTTTTGTTTTATTGCAGTTCAACTTGTTAATTGGTTTTCAAATATAAGTAGACTTATTTCGGTTTAGATCACTTATGGATATAATATACTTTCCATCATGTTTGAAGTCTTCACTTGCAGTCGTGTACATGTTCACATCCCTAGGATCCTGGTTAAGAGAGTGAGTGGAGACTGAAGTTCAGTGTGTGCTCTGTTTGCCAAGTCATATACTTTGGCACCAGGCTGTACAGAATACATTTGGGAGGCGCTCTCTGAAATTGGCACAAAAATGATGCCATATGGCTAGTAGAGTCCCTGATGATGAGACATGATGTTACAGGAATTTCCTTCAAAGAAAACTGTGTAATAGAAAAGTTACTACTATCTTGGTATAACAAACAGATGTAGTTTGAATCTTAGCTCTGCCACTTAAGGTACTGTGACTTTGAGAAAGTGATGCACCTTCAGTTTCCTCACATAGAAAATGGAAATATCCATTCCTATCTTGCAGAGTTGATATGACAAATGGAGCTAATAATCCATGAGAAGCATGAAACACAGTGTCTAATAGAGAAGGAATTAATTAAATAGTATCCATAATATATTCTAAGAAGAGTGTTGCCATAAACTTTTAATCCTTGGTTCTGTGTTGGTTTTTTGATAGATACAGAGCTCTGCAATTCTATTTTGGGTATGTAGTTATATAACTCACTGGTTAAAGCCACTGAAGGAAGAATAAAGGAAAGCAGTATAATTCAATTCAGGAAAAACACTCCTAAACGAAATACTCCTAAGCATTTGTGTAAGAATTGGTCCGTTTCGGTTTTCAAAATTTTCACATTTTCAAAATTAGTTTCCTAATTTTCTATGTAGTTCTCAAAATCTAGCCTGGCACAGAAAGAATTGTCTTTGTAAAATCACATCCTGTGATATCTTCCTGTAGGCAAGAGCCTTCACCCGCTGGAAGGATCCAGTTAGGTCCTGGCTCTACCCCACCTCTTGTAGAGCCACATCCTGCTACAAATGCAACAGTCATCAGAACTGATAAAACTCAGGGTTAAAAATAAAGATGAACTTAAATAACAGCACATATAAGATGTATGCTTCCATTATATACAGGTAAAAAAAAAAAAAAACGGACAAACCCAAATATGTGTTTAGAACATAAATCTGACTGAATCATTGCCTCTTTAAATGGTGTACCTCTAATGATCCCTATTGTCTTAAATCTTAAATAATTAATTAGAACTGTTTCACAGTGGAAAATGACATGGCTACCTGTTTCTTAATAAACATGAAATGATTTAAAATATTCCTAAGGCAAATTACAAATATGTTTCGTAGATGACTACAATTTTAATAGCTGCACAATGCAATCCACAGCATTTAAAGTCCTTACCAAAGTCTACAAGTCTCTCCTAGCTCCTCTTGTATGATTGTTTCCCTTGCTCATTATGCTCTAATCATGCCAATATTTCAGGTCTTCAAAAATGTGTAGCCTTAGGACATTTGTACAAACTGGTTCTTCTAATGCTCTTCCTCCTACAGTTTGCCCATATCATGCCTCAGCTTAAATTTCCATTCATGAAGACACCTTTCCTGACTATCCACTAGATTAACTATCTCATAACTCTCATTGCAAATATAAATCACTTATTTATTCTTCTGATTACCTGAGTTTTTCTATGACTCTTTCCACTAGACTATAAAGCCGTATTTGTTACCTTCATTTGTGCCAACCAAATAGGAGGTTCCAAACTGTTTATTAAATGAATAAATAAATAAGAAGATACAATGCTCTGAAGAGTTTGAATATTTCCAAATTAATACAAATGAGGGTCTGGAGAAAATCTTTACAAATAACATGCATTCATATGGAAAAAACACGAAACAGAGTTAAAAAATAATGAAGCATGATCTCAAAAGAAAACAATAAACACCATGCAACCAATTATGTATATATATGGCTTCCCATTACATCATTGTTTAAAATAATAAAAATAAAAATTTACTTAAATGGCTAATATAATCTGTAAAATATTTAAGGCAAAGAATCATGCTGTGCCATTAAGAATAGATGTAGATTTAGGTTTATTACCAAAGAGAGTTGTTTAGGTTATACCTATAACTGAAAATGAAGAGTATAACCTTTATACCTCATATAATTCCATAGCAAGGGGTGGAGGCAGGGGTAACAAAAATTTAACAGAAAACATGTTTGAACAATGGTTACAGGTGATTTTTCATTTTTAATTGCTTTTTGCTTGCTTACATTTTCTAGAATTTTCTATGAATTTTGGATAAAAGAAAGAGAGAGAAGGAGATTGATTCTAGCTATGGATGCCTTTGGCACATCTCTCTTTTTTTTTTTGCTCTCATGTTTTTCTGTGCAATTCAACCTCTTTAGATGTGTCTTTTCTCACCAGGCATTTTAACAAGCATACTGAGGCATGGTGTTTACCCTCAAGGATCTCACAACCATATTTTTTTAAAGATTTTATTTTTATTTGGGAGAGAGAGAGACAACACGATTGGGGGGAGGGGCAGAGGGGGAGGGAGAAGCAGACAGACTCCCCTCTGAGCTCAGAGCTCAACATAGGGCTCAATCCCAGGACCCCAAGATCATGATCTGAGCTGAAGTCAGACACTCAATCAACTGAGCCACCCAGACACCCAAGGATCCCACAACCATATTAAAAACAAGGGTTTATAAAGGAATTTTGATGCATATAATAAATCTAAGATACATGATATAGAGGCAGTGGAAGAAAGAAATCTCTATGGAGAACAGTTCTCAA
Source organism: Halichoerus grypus (assembly GCF_964656455.1). Taxonomy (NCBI): domain Eukaryota; kingdom Metazoa; phylum Chordata; class Mammalia; order Carnivora; family Phocidae; genus Halichoerus; species Halichoerus grypus. Next base: position 62,404,126 of record NC_135721.1, on the reverse strand, counting down.
TTCCTCAGTAACTTCCCCCTTTCTCTGCTTCTTTTCCCCCACAGGGGACTGCATTTTCAGGGGGAAGGGTGGAGCTTATGTGACTTTTTCAGGGAGAAAAGTAGGTCTTCTGATCACTGGATGATGTAGTTTGTACAGATATGAGACTACATTCCTAGAAGTGACCAGCTGGTATAACTCAAAGACATTGCCTTTTTCTTACCAATACTTCAAATTTACCACCACAGGACCTCAACCACTTCATTTGGTAGTCCAGACTCCTCTGTGTTCCTATTATGGCTCCTCTTGGCTTTGCTCAGGTGGATTCTTCTGTAACCTTCAACCCAGAGTCATCTTACTATTTAATGGGCCCCCTTAGCAAGTTCTCCATTAAGATACCAGTTACTTCTGGATCATTGCCACTTAGAAACCAAGGGTAGCTGAGAAAGCTGAACCTCACAGCTCCTTCTTAGCACTAACACATTTGATTTAATGAAACAGAGCCCCTGGGCAGCTTTTCAAGGAAGCCACTTCCCAGACTTCCAAATGGGAAGGCAGGAAAACCCTCATTTTATCAGATATGCCTCTCCCACTCCAGTTTTTACAGTCTATATCATAAGCTCTAAAATGTGAATATTCTTTTTTTTAATTAAAATAAATTATAGATCACAGTGCTGTTTGTTGAAAAGACATTTAAGTGGAAATAATCTTGTCCTTAATATAAATGTTCTTAATTCAAATACTGAGCTAATTATCATCCTTTTCTGTGAGATAGGAAAGAGAAGGTTGCTGTACTACAATAAGCAGAGTCCAAAAATATGAAGATATAGAATTGCATTATTGTGAAGTTAATGAAATCACTATGGCAAACCTGTACAGTTAGTTGACCTGGTATTCTGAAGGTCCTGCATGATCCAAATCCATCTTTGTTCTAGCTGCAGTTTAGCACGACTAGATGGCAATTTTTTTTTTTTTTTTTTAAGAAAAGTTGGCTGACATCTTTATTGCTTGCTTGGGGGTAGGGGTAGGGGTTGCTCAAGATCTCTTGGTGGATAGTTCACTTCCTTTTCACCATTATAGGCTTCTGGCCACGCAGGATGGCGCTGGGTCTGCCTACGTGGCCATGTGTAGATCCTGTGGTATTTGTTCTTGCAGATCCTGTGCCCGATGCTGCTGAGGGTGGCCTCGGTGTTCTTGTTGATGGCCACGCATAGAAGGCGGCAGGCTTGCTGGCCCTATCTGTTTCATGACCGACATGGCACTTTTGTGGTCCTCTGCCAGCTCCACGCCCACAGTCTTAGGGTGAACCAGCCCGCTGCAGAAGAAATGGCGGGCCTTCAGATAACTGGGTTGGTGGTGTACATTTGCTTGCTCCTCTTGATCAGGAAACTGGAGCAGTTCTGTGCGACCATCCATTATAGATGCGCAGAAGTGGCCAGAGCTTTCCTGGCTGTGGCGGCTGGAGGTGGAATGAGAATATTGATGGGAATATTTATGAGCCTTGCAGCTATCTGTAATTTGCAGAACAGGGCCAATAGTCCCAAGACTCTTCCGGTCGGTTAGCATCTAAGTAGGACTGCCAGATAAAATATAGGATGCCCCGTCAAATTTGAATTTCAAATAAATAATGGATACATTTTGTTTTATATGTTCCAAATATTTCACGGACATATTTATACTAAATAGTTCTTTGCTATGTATCTGAAATTTAAATTTAACAGGTGATCCTGTGTTTTTTAGTGTTAAATCTGGCAACCTGTACTGAATTCATTAGCTCTGTCAAGGAAATTGAGCCTGGAGAATTCTGGAGATCTCTCTTTGACAAGACAGATTTGCCTGCCTTATTCCCCTTCTCACATCCTACCCCCCAAAATAAGAACATTAGCCTGTTTCCAACCCTCGTTCTCAGAGCTGGCAGGGGACTGGAAGCAATGACAATATAGCTTAATCTAAGTTCTTGCTATGAAAGTTATAGCAGAGTTTTACAGTATAAGCAATCTGGTGATCCCAGAAGCATGGAGAACAAAGGTTACTGCTAAAGAAAATACTTTATTTAAAATTAAAGTGAAGCATGTGCCATTTCATTTTATTGTGATTATAGTTCCTTACACATTCTTTCATTCTAAAAGAAAAGGGCAAAAGTCTCTTCAAGTCATTTAGCAGTTTAATATCAAGATATTTTTTAATCTTCTAAAATGTAATCTTAACTGCAGGACATGTGATAGCCACAAAGCCTGCAAATCATATCTATTTCAGAAAACTGAATTTGCTCATGCAAACTTGAAATGGGCTCACTAGCCTTGCAGTAATCAAAAGACTACTCCATACATGAACTCACCAGCACCTGCTTTCCCACACACCCAGTATAGTTCCTTTTGTTCTTTAAGATGCATTTAAATCTTTGGTCTAACTTTCTCCTTGAAGACCCACTTACAATAAATTGTGCTTGAAATTTTATCCAGTTCTTGTCCACATCACATGAAATGCTAGTCTTCTCACAGGACTTAGACCTTTTTTTTTTTTTTTTAAATTAAGATGTTTCCTAAGAATAAGCAAAGGATACCTATGTCATCTCCTGCTTCTCTCTCCTTCCATCTTCCCGTAATTCTCAGGAATGGAAATTGGCTTTCCCTTTTAATTCTCCTAAGCTATGATTTCCTTCTATGGGAGAAATAGTCTTGATGTCATAGACAATGGGTGTCTTGTCTACATTGTAGATCAAACTATGACATGGGCTTTCACTAATTGATCCTAGATATCCTAAAAAGGAGAGGGAAAAAGGAAAAGAATTTGGAAAATCTACCCAAGGACAATAATGCCACTATTTATATTTTTAAATATTTTTCTATACATTCTTTCCTTAACAAGCCCTATTTCTTTCTTTTATAAATCTT